>NC_137126.1:3117162-3574662 GCF_949319135.1 Squalius cephalus | reverse complement strand
ACCTCTAATATATATATATATATATATAGAGAGAGAGAGAGATGTTTACTCGGCATGTTCTTATTTGAGGGATAACCGGCAGAAAACAAGCAGTACTAGCATGAATCATAAGCGAGCGCGCTTCTATGTTGACCCCCTTCCGGTTTACGTTGCTGACGTCACGCGGCCTTGCGGTCTAAAAATAGCACTCGTGCAGCACGCTTGTCGCCACCTAGTGTCGGAATAATGTAATCGATAAATGCGTTATTTTAGGCACCAAGTTTATATCAAAGGCTGATTTACTCTATTTTGATCGCTATCGTAGACATCAGTGTTTATATTTGCACTTTAAACTTTTATCCCAGTACTTCTATGATAATCTGAACTATTGTGTCACAGAAATAATGATACTCTTATGAGGTTTTAAAGACCTTTTGTGAGGCTGTTTCATGACAACTCTCTCTGGGTCAGCGTCAGCGCCAACACAGATTTGAATGTTGCGATATGATTTTGTCAAAGGTTTAATAGACAGATTGAAAGATCGTGTGGGTGTTTGAATGGAGATCACAGTATTTTAAAGATGAATCGTGCAGCTCTACTGTCTTATCTCTCTCTCAGCATATGAGTAGCGCGAGGGCTTTTCAGTGCTTTCAGTCTCACGACTCTTCCACGCGTCCACTTGAAAGGGATATTACGTCACTCAACACTCATATGGTGCGTTCATGTCATCTCGTAAAGATTGTATTTACGAGATGAACACACATGAACGCCTCCACAATAGTCGCTTTTCCTCCGTCGGGCCGAACGGTTCTTATAATGGTAATGAATCCTCAGCCGAAGCGTGCTGGTAGAATCCGTGAAGTAAAGTCGACCAAGTCTATTCTTTGATCAGATCTTTGAAAATAAGCCGTCGTGCTAAATCGTGTTTAATTGACAGCATGACCAGACCATTTAGTCTTTCCTGAGACAGTGTTCACTAAAACATTGACAGGATCATTGAATCAGTGATTTGAACTCGGTAAACCAAATCAGTTCTGTTCATGACTGAATCATCTAGACTGGTTTATTAACGGGTTTCTCCTGTTCACTGCAATGAACCGACTCAAATGATTCATTCACGAATCGCACATCATTACAAATGTATACCTATGACTAGAACGAAATCCTACATTTTGATTGATTCCTCACAGAAATTGGCTCAGAGGCTTCAGAAAGACTAAATATATACATCACTGGACTAGTTTTAGTGTCGCTTGGTGATTTTCCGTTTCCGCACTGTGTCGTTTCTGAATAACCCGCGAATGAACACACACACTTGGCACAAGCTATAATGAATACCCGTTCTTTATAGCGTGCTTCCTAAAACATTATTTTACGAAGTATATGCCAAAATCATCCAGGAAATTATGGAGTTCTGCTGGACCCTTACAATCGTCCCAATCCTCCCCTGCTAACACACACACACACACACACACACACACACACAAATGTTCCTCAAAATGCTTACAAATACATTAATCACACACACACACACACACACACACTCACACACACATTCACACGTTCCTTAAAATGTTTACAAATACATTAAGCATTAAAGCACATTCACACACACACACACACTCACACACACGTTGGGTTTCCATGTTTTATGGGGATTTTCCGTAGAAATAATGATTTTTATACTGTACAAACTGTATATTGAATCCCCTAATCCTAACTGATGTAATTTAACAACTTGTTTCTAATGAATACTTGTATATATTTCATATTGACAGCATTATGTTATTTATTTTTTAAGTGTCATGTTTATCTCTGGATATAGGCTTAATGTGTGTCATTGTTCTCTACAGGTTGAGGGAGTGTGGTGTCACAGATGAAGGTTGTGCTGCTCTGGCTTCAGCTCTGAGATCAAACCCCTCACACCTGAGATATCTGATTCTGTCTGAGAATAAACTAGGAGACTCAGGAGTGAAGCTGTTAAAGGATCTGAAGCATGATCCACATTATAAACTGGAGACACTATGGTAAGAATAGTTTTTAACGATTTTCATCGTCATATTTTCATTTAAAGTTAAAATGGCTGATTTACTCACTAGAAATATTAGTAAATTGTACCAGGTTCAGTAACACCACGTGTGTGTGTGAATATGTTGTCTGAGACCATCAGAGTCTTAAATTCAGCTTCAGTTTCTGTTGGTCTCTGAACTCTAAACTGTGTTTAATATGAGTTTAATTCTGCTCATACTGTTGTGACTGATATTATGTGACTAATATTAATGTTATTTCCAGCTTTTCCCCTTTAACTGTCTCTATAGGCATCTTTACACAGCCGAGTTAAGGCTGCTCTAAAGCGGCTCTGTGTCTGCTCAAATTTCTGTGAAAAGACACAATGCCGCATAAAAGCAAACTTAAAGTATGACGGCGTGAGAATCAAGAAGCGGAAGACTAAACATATCGGCCTAGCTCCATATTGTTTTAGCCAAATGAAAAAATGTCAGCCAACAAGGGACAATAAAGTAAAAGTGTCCTGTACTCACATCGTGAAGCAAACCACCAAAATAACAGAGTCGTCGATGTGTGTAATCAATTGGCTTTCGCCGTTTGTAATCTTCCTTTGAAGAGACTGGCAGATCAACGCGCCGCTACATTTCTCTCAGATACGGTAAATGCTTATTCGGCGTCACTGTGTTATATTATATTCCAAAAATCATCTTCTTGAGGACGATATTTCACTCACACACGACCTGCCTGAAACACTAACGATAGCAGAATTGTTCTTTCTGGCTCTTTGAAAAAAAAAAAGACAAAAAAAATCCTGTGGTGATCGACCCGGTGTAATTCATAATTTCTTTGTAGCAATTTGTCCCATCTGGAACAATTTTATTAAGAAATAGAAAATAGCTATCAGTACCACAGAATTATGACAAACATCAGAGCGTGAGATCGCTATATCACACAGAGGAAATCTAAAATTCTGTATTTTTATTTATCTTGAGTTTTATCTCTTTGTCTATTTAATTACTTTTAAATTCATTTTATAACACTCTGTTAAAACTGTAGTTTTAAAATAGTAATGTTCAAAGTATTATTTCCCGCGATTTTAGTTCCTGTGTAAATGCTTTTATGTTCTCCGCGTCAGAGAAGCAATAAACATTCTGTGTAAATGCACATTTTGTGAATTTATGCCGCTTCAGATTTGGTTTCTGTGCCGCTTCTTCTGTGTAAAGACGCCTTATGTGTGTGATAATCTGAGATTTGGGTTGTTATTAACTGATATTAAATGTGTAGTGGAGTGTAATGATCATTTCTGCTGGTTCTGTATCGGCTGTCCGGTGTGTGAAAGTGACCTTTCATGTGCTTTTGATTTTGTAAAGTGACTTTGAGCATCAGATAGAAGCTTGAGAATTAATTAATATAGATTATCTAGTTAGTTTTCTTATGAAAAGATGTGACAGACGTAATATCTCATACTGCAAATGTGACTGTTTGTGTGTTTTATTTTAGGTTCATATAGATGACAGTCTGATCTTCTGATGATCATCTGATGGTGAATAAGGATCCACTACAGAGACTCACAGTGAACAGAATCAACAGAGACTGAAGATACAGTGACTTCACTGTTATAAATTAAGACTTCATTTAGATTTCAACAATCCTCTGACAGACCTGATGAGGCGGCAGTGAAACACCTTTTATTTCACAGCAGCAAATTACAGTTTCTCATTCATAGACCATTTTATTTGTACTGTTTATTTTACTGTGTATAAACGCACAGTAACTCAAAAAGCTCTGAGTTTTGTTACAGAGTAAATAAAGAGCCTGAATATCTTTGTGTTGTACCAGCAGAGGGAGACAAAGACTAATTAAAATTAATTTTTCATAATTATGAGAAGAAGAAACAGTTCAAGCTCACTTTTAGAAAACAATGGAAGCTTGTGTTTATACATCTTGTGTTTAATAATAGTCGCATTACATTTATATTAATGTATTAAAGAGGTCATATGATGCGTTTTCATGTTTTCCTTTTTCTTTAGTGTGATATGTAGATGTTTTTGCATGTATAGGATCTAAACTTACAAAGCTCAAAGTCTCCTATAAAGATCTTGGGTGCTCGAGCCCCTTTTAAAAATTAATCAAAAGTGCCCCTCTCAAACAAATATCAATGATAATATCAGGGTCAATTAAACAAAATGCATTCGATTATAATTAACATGACAATTAACAAAACTAAAGTAGCCTAACCTAATCCCGCACAAATACAGGATTGGATTGATGTTTTAAAATGTATTTTCAATATGGAGAGAATTACATTTTATGTGAATTTTTAGAAGGATTTGTTTATCAATTTCTGGTCTAAATGGATTGAGCACATAACTCCTATTGAACCAAATTTTTTTTTGATTTAGAGTTTTGTCTTTGTTTTGTTTTTTGTTTTTGACGTTCAGACGTGAATTTTATCCCTTCCCAATAAAAACTTCAAAACTAAAGTAGCCTATTTTTACGAATCTGTCAGTCTGAGGTGTCGTTGCCATAACGCGTTGCTATGGGTTGCGTCACTTGCGTGTGTCTTGCTTCGGGCTTGACTGACGTGACCATAGACATAATAAATACTTATATTACTTGTGTCTATCTAGGTGACGGGGTCAGTCTGCGTGATCAGTCCAGCGATGACTCGCGTCTATGGCTCATCATTGGTCAACTCAATCAAAGCGCTGGTTGGCCTCACATCATCGCAGAAACCCAAAATTCAAAATGCACAAGTGTGTATACAAAATTAAAAGTTACACAGAATATACAACTTCTATAAAAAAGGGTCCATAAGATGAATAAAAAAACATGTCATAAAAAAAACATGTCATTTTCCTTGTGCAGTTGCTAGTGTTAACTAGTGTGCAAAATAAATATAATTTTAAACGCATGCGTGCTCACACACACACACACACACACACACAAACCAAAAAGGAGCTTAACAATGAGATAACTACACGCGTTACTGTATGGAACAAATCTACAAATACAAGACAAATGTTTGTCAAAAACAAAACAATTTTTTGGGGATTCTTAATTGTTTAATATAGTTTTGCAAACAATATGAATTCATAACCTGCAGTCCTCCTACCTAGCATAACATTTAAAAGTATTTGTTTGCATAAAGTTAATGATTACCAATGATCACAGAGCTGATTGGCCACACAAGGCTGAAAGATTCTGACAATTTGTGGCGTACCCTTACAACCCTTTTCCCTCCTTTTCCTGAATGTCTACTGTAGTCATGCTCTAAACCAGAAGTGCTGTTTCTGGGGCGTCCAGCTGTCAAATGCTGCCTCGAACCAGTCTTGGTTGATCTTCGGGCCACTGCTGTTGGCTGACAGCCAATAATGGGACCTGGTCTCTAGCAGCTCGTCTTAACGTCTTAACATCCCTTTACCAAAACAGTGAAATGCAGAGACTAGTTGTGTTGGGTTGTGCTGCATCTTTTCAAGCTGCTTGGCCATTGTAGTCCTGGCATCACTGTAGTTGGAGTTTTCAGCCAGTTCACTAAGTAGTCCAAGCATCCTCCTCACAGGAGACTGAGGTAGAGATGCTGTTTAACAAGGAAACAATAAAAATAATTCAATTGCAACAACCAATAAAAATAAAATAGCAACAAACACTTGGACCAGGAAACAAAACTACTCTGCTTCCATTCAATGCTTCTGCTCCATTTCCAATTTACATACTTAATTATTTGAAAAATAGTATGAAATATGTTTTCTAATAGCTTTTTTTTTTATACAGAAATAAATGGTCCCTAATAAACATTTAGGGCCCTATTGACTTTGAAAAAAAAAAAGTTGTCTTCAATCAGCTGAACACATTCATAGGGCCCTATCTTGCACCCAGCGCAATTGACTTTGTACACCGACGCATGCATCATTCCTATTTTGCACCCGACGCACAGCAGACTTTTCCCTCCACAGACGCACGTCGGTAAATTAGTGAATGAACTTGCGCTCCCGGGGGCGGTTCAGCGAAAAGAGGAGGCGTGTTCCAGCACAAACGTTCCCTGGTGCTATTTTGCAGTTTCAGAAAACAATTCCGCCACAGACCAGGAGAAACCTCGTCTAAAGTCAGTGGCGCGTTATTCAGATGCTATTTTAAGGGCGCATGCTTGGCCATAATGTAGCGTGTGCACAACGCACATACACTTTGCTTCTCTCATCTACACAGATGCAGCAGTTCCCATTTTTGCAAATCATAATTACAAGGAACAATATTACCACAGAGGGAAATCATTGTGGTGTCCATGAAGATGTGAAAAAATAGGCTAATCTAACTTACACATTTACCCAAATTATTATACGCCTGTTTAACCGAAGCTAATTTGGGTGGGTTTCTCCATCCCCATACAATATCAATATCACTTCTCTGCCTCTTACGGCCCTGATGAGAACGTCGGTCTCCTCGGCTGTGAACCGCTGCTGGCGCGCGTCTGGCAAATCCGCCGTTATAATAGCAATCTGCCATGGAACAAGCGCGTCTGCTTTTAAAGGGAATGTGAGATGATGCTCTGATTGGTTTATTTCACGTTACGCCCAAACCACACCTATGAGTAATGAAGCGACTTCAGACCAACCCATTTTAGATTTCCGAGATCCGCCCACAAAGTTACTTGCGTTTCGCGTTTGATAATTGCGTTTCAGATCGTTAAAATGGGGCCCTTAGACTCAAAACTTGCACTAGAGTCGTATGGATAACTTTTATGAAGGATAGATGGATAGATGTGCTTTTTGTGCTTTTTTTTTTTTACAATTTGGACACTATTCAATGGCATTACAAAGCTGGGAAGAGTCAGGATATTTTTATAGGATATTTTCATACTCTTCTGTGTGGGCCTCTGAGTGAGTTCACGTAGTGTAACAATGCAGCGCTTCTGGATTGTATGTCAGAACATAGGCTCACTATTGGCTGACGCTGGTCATGTGTGTGATGCGTGTGATGCTGGCCAGTAGTGAGCTTTGTAGACGCTTGGAAGGGAGGATGGGATCTTGTGCTTTCAAAACTAGCTTGCTATTGCCAGCCTCTCCAAAATTGCCTAAAGTCGCCATGAACTGGAAGTTACAAACGACTTTTCTTCAGTATTGTGACGTATTTCCAAGTGAAACGGAATATTAAATAGAGGGCAGGGTTTTACTTTAGCGTAAAATCTACAAATTACAATCTAACCCAAATCATATATACTTCTAAACACAAGTATAACTCAGTATTTACTCATACAATTCCTACAATATATTTCACTCAGTGGCGCCTCCAAGGGGGGGCCAGGGGGGGCCACGGCCACCCCCAAAATGACACTGGCCACCCCATTGGCCCCCCCAACCAGAAAGTGTGGAGTTTTTAGTATAGTGATTTTATTTTATAAATTAACATAGACATTAATGAAACACTATATTAAAAAATTAAAATAATAAACTTGTATTATATGAACTGTATAATACGCTCTCAACCCCTCCCCCTCTTTACGTGCATTGCGGCAACTTCGCGCACTTACACGTGCAGCCGCCAGCCGCAATACCGCGAAGCATGCAGCACATGGTTCGTTCAAGTTTAGGAGGATCAAGCAACGCAGGAGAGGAAACTTATAATGTAAGTAAAACTTGGTTTTCGTATGTCATATAAAAATTCTGTCATTAATTACTCACATTCGTGTCATTTCTAAACGTGTTCATCTTCAGAATGCAAATTAAGACAGCAGAGTATGACGTTCAAGGCCCAGAAAAGTTCCTAGATGATCGAAAAAGTAGTCTATGTGACATCAGTGGTTAAACTGTAATTTTACGAAGCTACGAGAATACTTGCGCAAATAAAACAAAAATAACAGCTTTATTCCACATTTTCATCTCTGTCTGCATCACTTGCATGTGTTGGTGGTGGCGCTGACCGACTCGATAGATTTCATACAGCGTGAATCTTTCTATTAAATTTAAACAGCTTTATTGGCATAACAGAAGCACATTTTGCATTGCCAAAGCATACATAGGCATGGAGAACATATAACAGAGTCTTTTTCTCCGTGTGTAAACAAGGCACGGCTCATGTGTTCAATGTCATAACGCCTTATCTGGGTCGGCACATAGACAGTAAAAGAAATGGACACAGCGACCCCATTGGATTCAACGGAGACAAAGTGAAGCCAATTAGAAGCACTCACTTCCTGATGGCTGAGCGACTGCGCAGACTCAAACTGAGCTTGACGACGTAGATGTGACGTGAGCAAACCGTCTGTCTTCTAGTAGCTGTGCCGAGAGAAATCTGAATCATTCCCTTCCGAGACTTGCAGAGACGGAGAGCGTGAGTAGGAGCTGTCCATGAGCTAGGAGCAGGAGAAACTTTTAGTAGGTGTTCTGATTAATTACTTTGTCATTTTGTCTCCACGTCCTCCCGATTGCCCGCGAGCTTCTCCTCCTGTCCATAAGGTAATTTCCTACTGTGCGACAGAGAGTCGCGTGGCTATGACGCAATCGTTAGCCTATTTTTACAAAAACTACTTCTACGGGGCCGTAACGTAAGCTACAAGGTAATGAAACCTTTTATACATTTTCGTGTTTCTTTAGAAATAAACAATGGACAAATGGAGTCTTTAAACGCCTCAGATGTGAAGTTATTCGCTGTCAAAGTGACGCCAAAATGAATGGGAGTCAATGGGATGCTAACAGCAGGTGGGGGTCCGCTAGCCAATGGCGGCGTCCGGGGGTACCTTCAAAATAATAGAAATCCATGCCCCCCTGGGTCGGCACCGTGTATATGCAAATATCCTGGTCCACGCTCCAGTCCAGTCGGTGGCGCCGGCGATAATGCACATGTAAGCTGCTTGCCAACAAATCACGAAAGCAACAGCCCCGGCGGTGCCACACACGTGCGTCATGGTGCGTCACGCGCGCTTCCACAAGTGACGCAGAAGAGACGAAAATGTGGAATTAAGCTGTTATTTTCTTTGATCATCTTGATACTTTTCTGGGCCTTGAACGTAGTAGTACCCTTGCTGTCTATGGGAGGGTCAGCTCTCGGATTTCATCAAAAATATCTTAATTTGTGTTCCAAAGATAAACGAAGGTCTTAAGGGTTTGGAACAACATGAGGATGAATATTTAATGACTGATTTTTCATTTTTGGGTTAATTAACCCTTAATATTACTCCATCAATTTGTCTATAAATTATTGCAGATTTGGGTAACATTTAATGCACTGTCATTTGCTCTAAGGTTACAAATGTAGAACAGTTAGTCAGTGTTTCCCATTAATTTATTAGACTATTGTGACAAGTACCATTTTATTAATGTATGTCTAAACAACAGAAACAGAAAATATGCAATTTAAACTCTGACTGGATATTTTCACACAAATATAGGGTTTATGATGATTAATCAAAATGAAGAGGAAGGCAGTCGACATATCCATCTTCTTCAGCAAAAGGTCTGTACATTCTGAGAAAGGTGATGAGGCAGTTAGGATGGAGGACCAAGTCCAAGAGAGTACAGAATGCAACAGACAGCAGCTGGAAGAGACGGACAGACAGCAGCTCGAAGAGACGGACAGACAGCAGCTGGAAGAGACGGACAGACAAGAGACGGACAGACAGCAGCTGGAAGAGAAGGACAGACAGCAGCTGAAAGAGACGGACAGACAAGAGATGGACAGACAGCAGCTGGAAGAGACGGACAGACAAGAGATGGACAGACAGCAGCTGGAAGAGACGGACAGACAAGAGATGGACAGACAAGAGATGGACAGACAGCAGCTGGAAGAGACGGACAGACAAGAGACGGACAGACAAGAGATGGACAGACAGCAGCTGGAAGAGACGGACAGACAAGAGACGGACAGACAAGAGATGGACAGACAGCAGCTGGAAGAGACGGACAGACAAGAGATGGACAGACAAGAGATGGACAGACAGCAGCTGGAAGAGAAGGACAGACAAGAGACGGACAGACAAGAGATGGACAGACAGCAGCTGGAAGAGACGGACAGACAAGAGACGGACAGACAAGAGATGGACAGACAGCAGCTGGAAGAGAAGGACAGACAAGAGACGGACAGACAGCAGCTGGAAGAGACGGACAGACAGCAGCTGAAAGAGACGGACAGACAAGAGATGGACAGACAGCAGCTGGAAGAGACGGACAGACAAGAGATGGACAGACAGCAGCTGGAAGAGACGGACAGACAAGAGATGGACAGACAAGAGATGGACAGACAGCAGCTGGAAGAGACGGACAGACAAGAGACGGACAGACAAGAGATGGACAGACAGCAGCTGGAAGAGACGGACAGACAAGAGACGGACAGACAAGAGATGGACAGACAGCAGCTGGAAGAGACGGACAGACAAGAGATGGACAGACAGCAGCTGGAAGAGACGGACAGACAAGAGACGGACAGACAAGAGATGGACAGACAGCAGCTGGAAGAGACGGACAGACAAGAGATGGACAGACAAGAGATGGACAGACAGCAGCTGGAAGAGACGGACAGACAAGAGACGGACAGACAAGAGATGGACAGACAGCAGCTGGAAGAGACGGACAGACAAGAGACGGACAGACAGCAGCTGGAAGAGACGGACAGACAGCAGCTGGAAGAGACGGACAGACAAGAGATGGACAGACAGCAGCTGGAAGAGACGGACAGACAGCAGCTGGAAGAGACGGACAGACAAGAGATGGACAGACAGCAGCTGGAAGAGACGGACAGACAAGAGACGGACAGACAGCAGCTGGAAGAGACGGACAGACAAGAGATGGACAGACAGCAGCTGGAAGAGACGGACAGACAAGAGATGGACAGACAGCAGCTGGAAGAGACGGACAGACAAGAGACGGACAGACAAGAGATGGACAGACAGCAGCTGGAAGAGACGGACAGACAAGAGACGGACAGACAAGAGATGGACAGACAGCAGCTGGAAGAGACGGACAGACAAGAGACGGACAGACAGCAGCTGGAAGAGACGGACAGACAAGAGACGGACAGACAGCAGCTGGAAGAGACGGACAGACAGCAGCTGGAAGAGACGGACAGACAAGAGATGGACAGACAGCAGCTGGAAGAGACGGACAGACAAGAGATGGACAGACAGCAGCTGGAAGAGACGGACAGACAAGAGACGGACAGACAAGAGATGGACAGACAGCAGCTGGAAGAGACGGACAGACAAGAGACGGACAGACAAGAGATGGACAGACAGCAGCTGGAAGAGACGGACAGACAAGAGACGGACAGACAGCAGCTGGAAGAGAAGGACAGACAAGAGACGGACAGACAGCAGCTGGAAGAGACGGACAGACAGCAGCTGGAAGAGACGGACAGACAGCAGCTGGAAGAGACGGACAGACAAGAGACGGACAGACAAGAGACGGACAGACAAGAGATGGACAGACAAGAGACGGACAGACAAGAGACGGACAGACAAGAGATGGACAGACTAGAGACGGACAGACAAGAGATGGACAGACAGCAGCTGGAAGAGACGGACAGACAAGAGATGGACAGACAGCAGCTGGAAGAGACGGACATACAAGATACGGACAGACAGCAGCTGGAAGAGATGGACAGACAGCAGCTGGAAGAGACGGACAGACAAGAGACGGACAGACAGCAGCTGGAAGAGACGGACAGACAAGAGATGGACAGACAAGAGACGGACAGACAAGAGATGGACAGACAAGAGACGGACAGACAAGAGATGGACAGACAGCAGCTGGAAGAGACGGACAGACAAGAGATGGACAGACAGCAGCTGGAAGAGACGGACAGACAAGAGATGGACAGACAGCAGCTGGAAGAGACGGACAGACAAGAGACGGACAGACAGCAGCTGGAAGAGACGGACAGACAAGAGACGGACAGACAAGAGATGGACAGACAGCAGCTGGAAGAGACGGACAGACAAGAGATGGACAGACAGCAGCTGGAAGAGACGGACAGACAAGAGATGGACAGACAGCAGCTGGA
This sequence comes from Squalius cephalus, assembly GCF_949319135.1. NCBI lineage: Eukaryota > Metazoa > Chordata > Actinopteri > Cypriniformes > Leuciscidae > Squalius > Squalius cephalus. The sequence continues at coordinate 3,562,686 of NC_137126.1, read as the reverse complement.
AGAGACGGACAGACAAGAGATGGACAGACAGCAGCTGGAAGAGACGGACAGACAAGAGACGGACAGACAGCAGCTGGAAGAGACGGACAGACAAGAGACGGACAGACAAGAGATGGACAGACAGCAGCTGGAAGAGACGGACAGACAAGAGACGGACAGACAGCAGCTGGAAGAGACGGACAGACAAGAGACGGACAGACAGCAGCTGGAAGAGACGGACAGACAGCAGCTGGAAGAGACGGACAGACAAGAGATGGACAGACAGCAGCTGGAAGAGACGGACAGACAAGAGACGGACAGACAGCAGCTGGAAGAGACGGACAGACAAGAGACGGACAGACAGCAGCTGGAAGAGACGGACAGACAAGAGATGGACAGACAGCAGCTGGAAGAGACGGACAGACAAGAGATGGACAGACAAGAGATGGACAGACAGCAGCTGGAAGAGACGGACAGACAAGAGATGGACAGACAGCAGCTGGAAGAGACGGACAGACAAGAGATGGACAGACAGCAGCTGGAAGAGACGGACAGACAGCAGCTGGAAGAGACGGACAGACAAGAGACGGACAGACAAGAGACGGACAGACAAGAGACGGACAGACAAGAGACGGACAGACAAGAGACGGACAGACAAGAGATGGACAGACAAGAGACGGACAGACAAGAGACGGACAGACTAGAGACGGACAGACAAGAGATGGACAGACAGCAGCTGGAAGAGACGGACAGACAGCAGCTGGAAGAGACGGACAGACAAGAGATGGACAGACAGCAGCTGGAAGAGACGGACAGACAAGAGATGGACAGACAGCAGCTGGAAGAGACGGACAGACAAGAGACGGACAGACAGCAGCTGGAAGAGACGGACAGACAAGAGATGGACAGACAAGAGATGGACAGACAGCAGCTGGAAGAGACGGACAGACAAGAGATGGACAGACAGCAGCTGGAAGAGATGGACAGACAAGAGATGGACAGACAGCAGCTGGAAGAGATGGACAGACAAGAGATGGACAGATAGCAGCTGGAAGAGACGGACAGACAAGAGATGGACAGACAGCAGCTGGAAGAGATGGACAGACAAGAGATGGACAGACAGCAGCTGGAAGAGATGGACAGACAAGAGATGGACAGATAGCAGCTGGAAGAGACGGACAGACAAGAGATGGACAGACAGCAGCTGGAAGAGACGGACAGACAAGAGACGGACAGACAAGAGATGGACAGACAAGAGACGGACAGACAAGAGATGGACAGACAAGAGACGGACAGACAAGAGATGGACAGACAGCAGCTGGAAGAGACGGACAGACAAGAGATGGACAGACAAGAGACGGACAGACAAGAGATGGACAGACAAGAGACGGACAGACAAGAGATGGACAGACAGCAGCTGGAAGAGACGGACAGACAAGAGACGGACAGACAGCAGCTGGAAGAGACGGACAGACAAGAGATGGACAGACAGCAGCTGGAAGAGACGGACAGACAAGAGACGGACAGACAAGAGACGGACAGACAGCAGCTGGAAGAGACGGACAGACAAGAGACGGACAGACAAGAGACGGACAGACAGCAGCTGGAAGAGACGGACAGACAAGAGACGGACAGACAGCAGCTGGAAGAGACGGACAGACAAGAGATGGACAGACAGCAGCTGGAAGAGACGGACAGACAAGAGACGGACAGACAAGAGACGGACAGACAGCAGCTGGAAGAGACGGACAGACAAGAGACGGACAGACAAGAGATGGACAGACAGCAGCTGGAAGAGACGGACAGACAAGAGACGGACAGACAAGAGATGGACAGACAGCAGCTGGAAGAGACGGACAGACAAGAGACGGACAGACAAGAGACGGACAGACAGCAGCTGGAAGAGACGGACAGACAGCAGCTGGAAGAGACAACTGCACACACAGACTGTGACCCATCAGGTACGGACTGCTGTGCTGCACTCACTAACAGCACACTTAGCAAATATTCCTGAAGGTGTTTAGGCTTTTCTCAGGGGACCTTAACAAATGTCCAAGGGGGTCTTAAAATAATTTAATATTTTTTTCAAATGAATTAAAACAAGTAAAAATAAGGATATTTGTTAGCATTTGGCTTTTTATGACATTTTGAGTAGAAATTGTAATTGGGCCTTGAATTTAAAAAGATTGGTAAGCACTACTTTATTTAGACTTTAAAATTGTTCATATCATTTGTAAATATTTTAAGTAAACTGGGGAGATGTATCTGTCTAAAACATAAGCATTAAATAAATCATATAATGAATGATCATATTCTTAACGAATTGCACTATTAATGCTGCTTTTTGCTTCATTATAGCTATATCAAAATCAAGAGATGAGGATCCTAAACAGCCCCATCTAAAGCTCTTTCCAAGAACTGCCCAGGGGGATAGAAGACGCTGTTTTAAAGCAGAATGGTTTAAGACTCACAAATGGCTTGAATACTCTCAAAGTAAGGACTCTGCTTACTGCTACGCCTGCAGACACTTCTGTCTTCCAAAATCTGGTGATTCAGTCTTTACATCTGTTGAGGGTTTTCGAAACTGGAAAAAGGCCACTTACAAAGACGGAGGGTTTGCAGCGCACACAAAATCAGAATCTCACATCAATGCAATGCTAGCATGGACAGAGTATAAAAGATCAGCTACAACCAGCTCTTCTCTGCTGAACTCTTTAAGTAATGAATACGATAAACTGGTCAAGGCAAATCGTGAATATATAAAGACAGTTGCTGAGGTACTGCTACTTACAGCAACACAGAATATAGCTCAGCGAGGCCACAGAGATACGGATGGTAATAAGGGTAATTTCCTTGCTATAATAGAATTGATCGCTAAACATGATGAAACGGTTAAAAGAAAGATGTCAAAACAACACAATGCAACTTACACAGGTCACGGGACACAAAATGAAATTTTGGATTGTCTTGCTGAAATGGTCCGTTCATCTATAATAAGGGAACGCTTTAGTGTAATGGTTGATGAAACAAAAGACGTGAGTAAGAAAGAGCAAATGTCGATGGTCTTAAGATATTACTACAGTGGCACAGTACATGAAAGCTTACTACATTTTGAGGCTGTGCAACACTTGGATGCTGCGGCTCTAACAGACAAAATCATTCAAAAGCTTTAGCTTTATGGCCTTGATTACAAACATAATTTAGTAGGCCAAGCGTACGACGGTGCCTCAGTAATGAGTGGGAAAAACTCTGGGGTACAAGCACGGATTAGAAAGGAAGCTCCTTTGGCATTCTATGTGCACTGCAATGCGCATTGCCTAAATCTTGTACTTGTGGACACTGTTAAAACAGTCCCTGATGTGCATTGTTTCTTTTCACTGCTTCAAAAGCTGTATGTCTTTATATCAGGGTCTTACGTCCACCAAAAGTGGTTAGATGTTCAGAAGCAAATGTATGAGGGGCCACCTCGTGAAATGCAACGACTATCAGACACTCGATGGGCTTGTAGATATTTTGCCTGTAAAACTGTGAGAGACAGACTACCGGCTATCATCAAAGTAGCCTACTTGAAGAAATTTCACAGGAATACAATGGAGAGAGGGCTGTTGAGGCACGTGGTATATTAGCTCAAATTGATTTGAAATTTGTTGGACTGCTCGTAATCTTCACTCAAGTTTTTGGAGATGCAAAACACTTGTCTGATGTTTTACAGTCCCCACAACTTAACCTTAGCACTGCCATTGCCCTTGTTGGTTCTCTTATTGAGACTTTTACTGACTACAGAGAGAGATCACACTTTGAGCAGATCTGGGACAATAGCATTGGTGTCCGCGGGGTTGTAAAAAGTATTAAAAGGTAGTAAATGAAATTAGCCAAAATTAAGGCCATTAAAAAGTATTAAAAAGTAATAAACGTTATCTGTCGAGGTATTAAATTTTCGAACCCCCATCCAACTAGGCCTATGAGTTTCAATTTGTGTTAAGTGCAGGCCTTTCTTCTCAAATTCGCGTGGATTTATTTATATGTTGCGAGTAGGACCTGAGCAATATCATGTGACGTGGTTTTAGTTCGCGCGCGCGCTGAAACAAACTGGGTACCCGGCTGGCTTGCTGCCAAACCTGTTCGCGAGTTCGCTTCTATTTGTCATTTAAGAGACATCGGGGTTTCTGCTGCATTGAATTTTTTTTTGCCGCCCACCAAAGCCTTATTTGATCGGTGAGTAGCCTAATGTAGATGACTGCTGCGCTCGTGACAGGATGAAAGAACGAGCAGAGAGAGAGAGAGAGCCCCGGTCGCGCGCGCGCACTCTCTCCAGTCTTGCTCTCTCTCCCTCCCTCATATTAATCAAAATCTATTGACACGTCTTATTGAAATCTTGTGCGATGTCCTAAACTGCCGGGATAATCACACAACACGTAGACGTCCGCTAATGACACATTGCCTAATTCGCGAACTAATGACTCCTTTGAACCGATTCACTTTAATGAATGGTTAAAACAACTGATCTGTCCAGCACTGAACTCACGAGACGTCTGAATCGGTGAGTAACAGATCGGTAACATTTTACAATATGGTTCCATTTATTAAACTCTAGTCAACTACATTAATTAACATTAACTATTAATAAACTGCACTTCTACACCATTAATTAATCTTTCTTAATGCTAATTTCACCATTTACTAGTAGCCTACATTATTGAAATCAAAAGTTGTATTTGTTAACATTAGTTAATGCACTGTTAAGTAACATGAACAAACAATTCATGTATTCATGTATGTAAACTAAGTAGTATTTTCAGGTTATGTATATCATAATGTGTTGAAACATTACCAAAAAAAAAAATCATTTAGTTTATACTGGAGTGAGGTGAAACCAGAAAAAAAAAGTGCAAAGCAAGTTATCTAATAGCTTTTTTTTAATCTGGCAGCTAATTTTATTCAATTGTACAGTTTATGGTAGAAAATTAGACTTAGTTAAAATAAACTTTTTAATGCTACTTTTTTATTCTACTTTTTGATATTGATGATTATAGACCAAAATAATTATCAGGTCTAGCAAAGAAGGATTTTATCTCACAAAGCTATGAAATCAAGTGGTTAAATCACTGTTAAAAAAAAAAAAAAAAAAATCTGTATATACCCTGAATAGTATGAATCTTGCCCAACAGTGCAACATTTCACCTTTAACTCCAAAGCGTGAAGTAAAAGTCAGCTCCAGACTAGATGGACATAGTAAAAAGCCAAATGGAAATGGACAAAGACACCTTTCATACATCCACATTTATACCTGTCCTTGATGTTCTGCTCTGTGAATTAAAGAGAAGATTTTCTAAAGACAACTGTGACACGCTGATTGGAATACAGGCTGTAAACCCTTCCAGCCCAACATTCTGTGATCAAGATGCTATTTCTGTGTTTGCCTCGAAATACAACTGCAGCGTTGATGACCTGAAATATGAAGTTCCTCAGATAAAAAGACTAATTATGAGAAAGAAGAAAAATGGATTAAAAACAGCAGAAAATCTACTGGAAATGACAGTGTTTATTGAGCCTTTTAAAGAGGTGTTTAATGAGTTTTTTAAACTGTAAAATTGCACTTGCATTGCCTGTCAGCACAGCAGCTTGTGAGCGTAGTTTTTCTGTACTTAAGCGAACTAAGATCTACCTAAGAAGCACCATGTGTCAGGCTTCTTGGGTGGATGAAGTAGGAGACGAACACGAAGATTATGAATTCCAAGGTTTTAATTCTCAATATTAAACAAATACAAACAAAAGGGAGCGTGTGCTCAGAACAATGAAAACCTAACATTCAACATTGACCGACAAGTGAAGACTGAAACACTCAGGGCTTAAATACAGGGGAGAACAGATCAGGGAAACAAGACACAGCTGACAAGACTAACGAGGAAACAGGTGTGACAAATTAACTAAATGACAGTTACCATGGAAATCAAGAAATGGCGGGAAATAGAACAAAGACAGACATGTGATCAGTGACAAAAACACTCAAACAGAACAGAACTGTGACATAATTCCCCCCTCCCGGTAGGCGCGTCCTCGCGCCGTAGACAGACCAACAAATAGGGTGGGAGGGTGGGCGCCCTGGAGGCTGACAAGGGCGTGGCTTGGCAGGACAGGGAGCCTCCAGGGCGGAGCTGGCAGATCAGGTGACCAGGGCGAAGACAGCCTTTCAGGCGGCCATGGCGGAGAAGACCCCTTCGGGCGGCCATGGCGGTGCGGACCCTTCGGGCGGCCATGGCGGAGACAACCCCTCGGGCGGCCATGGCGGTGCGGACCCTTCGGGTGGCCATGGCGGAGACGACCCTTCGGGTGGCCACGGCGGTGAAGACCCTTCAGGTGGCCATGGCGGTGAAGACCCTTCAGGTGGCCATGGCGGAGAAGACCCTTCAGGTGGCCACGGCGGAGAAGACCCTTCAGGTGGCCATGGTGGTGAAGACCCCTCAGGTGGCCATGGCCCCTCGAGTGGCCAGGACGGAGCCCTATGGCCCCCCCCCAAAAAATACTTGGGAAAAGTCCCGGGTACCAGAGAGGGCTCGGTGCTGGGCAGCGATGAGGGCTCGGTGATGGGCAGATCCAGCGATGAGGGCTCGGTGCTGGGCAGATCCAGCGGTGAAGGCTTTGGGCTGGGCAGATCCAGCGGTGAAGGCTTTGGGCTGGGCAGATCCAGCGGTGAAGGCTCGGTGCTGGGCAGATCCAGCGATGAGGGCTCGGTGCTGGGCAGATCCAGCGGTGAAGGCTTTGGGCTGGGCAGGACCAGCGGTGAAGGCTTTGGGCTGGGCAGGACCAGCGGTGAAGGAGGCACTGAGCTGGGCAGGACCAGCGGCGAAGGAGGCTCTGAGCTGGGCAGGACCAGCGGCGAAGAGGGCTCTGAGCTGGGCAGGACCAGCGGCGAAGAGGGCTCTGAGCTGGGCAGGACCAGCGGCGAAGAGGGCTCTGAGCTGGGCAGGACCAGCGGCGAAGAGGGCTCTGAGCTGGGCAGGACCAGCGGCGAAGAGGGCTCTGAGCTGGGCAGGACCAGCGGCGAAGAGGGCTTTGAGCTGGGCAGGACCAGCGGCGAAGAGGGCTCTGAGCTGGGCGGAACCAGCGGTGAAGAGGGCTCTGAGCTGGACGGGACCAGCGGTGAAGAGGGCTCTGAGCTGGACGGGACCAGAGGTGAAAAGGGCTCTGAGCTGGACGGGACCAGCGGTGAAGAGGGCTCTGAGCTGGGCGGAACCAGCGGCGAAGAGGGCTCTGAGCTGGGCAGGATCAGCGGCGAAGAGGGCTCTGAGCTGGGCAGGACCAGCGGCGAAGAGGGCTCTGAGCTGGGCAGGACCAGCGGCGAAGAGGGCTCTGAGCTGGGCAGGACCAGCGGCGAAGAGGGCTCTGAGCTGGGCAGGACCAGCGGCGAAGAGGGCTCTGAGCTGGGCAGGACCAGCGGCGAAGAGGGCTCTGAGCTGGGCAGGACCAGCGGCGAAGAGGGCTCTGAGCTGGGCGGAACCAGCGGCGAAGAGGGCTCTGAGCTGGGCAGGACCAGCGGCGAAGAGGGCTTTGAGCTGGGCAGGACCAGCGGCGAAGAGGGCTCTGAGCTGGGCGGAACCAGCGGTGAAGAGGGCTCTGAGCTGGACGGGACCAGCGGTGAAGAGGGCTCTGAGCTGGACGGGACCAGAGGTGAAAAGGGCTCTGAGCTGGACGGGACCAGAGATGAAGGAAGCTTCAAGGTCAGCGGAATAAAAGAAAACAAAAGCTCTGCGGGCATGACGCTGTCTGTCACAGGCGCAGCGGGCATAACGCTCACAGTCTCAGGGGCGACGGGCATGACGCATACTGCCTTGGCTTCGGCAGATCTGGCGTGAAGTGCAGGCTCGGCTGGACTGGCGTGAAGTGCAGGCTCGGCTGGACTGGCGTGAAGTGCAGGCTCGGCTGGACTGATGAGAGGAGGGAGATCAGAGAAGTCATCCCTGGAGATAGGTTCGATTGTGCAGATATATCGCCCATATCCTCCCCTGTGACCTCCACGGATACCCCGGAACACAGCTTGGCGGGTTCCCACAAAGGCCTGCCTCCATATCTCCATCTTTTTCTTTATGGTCGGTTAATCTGTCAGGCTTCTTGGGTGGATGAAGTAGGAGACGAACACAAAGATTATGAATTCCAAGGTTTTAATTCTCAATATTAAACAAATACAAACAAAAGGGAGCGTGTGCTCAGAACAATGAAAACCTAACATTCAACATTGACCGACAAGTGAAGACTGAAACACTCAGGGCTTAAATACAGGGGAGAACAGATCAGGGAAACAAGACACAGCTGACAAGACTAACGAGGAAACAGGTGTGACAAATTAACTAAATGACAGTTACCATGGAAATCAAGAAATGGCGGGAAATAGAACAAAGACAGACATGTGATCAGTGACAAAAACACTCAAACAGAACAGAACTGTGACACCATGAGTGATGAAAGACTGAGTAATTTAGGAATTCTGAGTGTAGAATCAGAAAGAGCTTGGGCCATTAACCTGGAAGATTTTGATGTATTTGCAAGAAGACATGGAAACAGGAGAATAAAGCTGTTTTGATTTTGAGCGAATACAGGCAAAGACAACTGTGACTACAGACAAAGGAAATGGATAATAGACAAAGTAGCTAATGTGCTGTTATGGTTAGGGCTGTTAGGGCTTTATTATATATATATATATATATATATATATATATATTAGGTTGTTGCATCTATAAAATGCATTTACATAACCTATGCCTTCTTACACCCTATGCGCACAACTCAATATGAATTAGTATATCTTCTTACTCTGCTTTTATATTCTTAAATAATATTCTAAAATATTATTTTATAATTAGTAATTGTAGTATAAATATGTGACTAAGAATAATATGCACCCACCTACGAGAGAAGACTGGTTTCAAATAGTAACAGAGGTTAGAGAAATGGAAAGACTTACATATACACTTCGGCTACAAACACAAATCTTTGAGAACCAATGGAGGAAATGGTTAACAAGCTCATTTGTGGTTCAAAGGTCTGCATTTTTAAATGAATATATTTGTTTATTATTAGAAGGTTTACTCATGTGAAATGAGTAAAGGGTTATATGTAACATATGACAATCTTTTGTTATTCGTGAATGTTTATATTGACGGGACTTATGTTCGCCGCTATTATGAGGCCCGTGGCTCCAAAGTCTTGGGCAATGAGCGGGGTGGTGAACTGAATTGTCATGGTACACTTGTAGCTCCACACGGGAGTCAGTCTGCAGTTGCTGCTATGTAATTAATTCATCTATATGAACATTTGTGTCGCGTCTTATAATGCGCGTGGACTGCGTGTTGGCCACAGTGATACTGATAAATCACGCCGTGTCATTGTGGACAAATTGATGGAGAGATGTGACATTTTGTGTGTCCAGGAGACGTTCCTTGCTAAACAAGAACTGGATGGATTAAATTCCCTGCATAGAAACTTTCATGGAGCGGGTGAATCAACAACAGACTTAAGTGCTAAAGTTGTCCGGGGGAGAATTCCTGGGGGGGTTGCTACGCTGTGGAATAAAAAATATGATCAGTTGGTCAATGTTATAAGATTGGGAGTTGATTGGGCCATTGGTATTGAGCTGTGTTGTAATGACATGAAGATAATAATTTTGAATGTTTATACGCCATATGAGTGCTTATATAATGAGGATGAGTACCTCAGTAGATTGGCATTTATCATGTCTTTTATTCAGGATAATTCATCCACCTGCATATATGTTTTAGGTGACATGAATGCTGACATTACTGATGCAAAATCTTCATTTGGTAATCATTTATTGCAGTTTTGTACAGACAGTGGATTAATTTTATCTAGTAAGGTACTATTGCCAAATGATAGTTATACTTATATCAGTGAGGCCTGGCACTCTACTTCCTGGCTAGATCACTGCCTTTGTACAGTGGATGCCCATGACTCCATTGAGATAATGAAGATTGAGTATGATCTGGCTATTACGGACCATATACCCTTTTTATGGTGTTGAACACGGGCACTATACCGGTGTTGTTGCCTGTGGACAATGGCATTGATGTAGAGAAAATAAATTGGTCAAAAATTTCTAAGCAAGATCTTAATAGGTATGTTGATCATTCAGATGCTTTGCTGGCCAATATTGAGGTCCCAAATGATGCCTTATTGTGTCGGGATATGAATTGTAAGAATGTGCAACACTGTAAGGCTTTATGTTCCCTGTATGAAGCTATTGTGGAGTCTCTCAGTATTTCGAGTAGGCCTCTATATAAACCTAGGAAAAATTTGTGCATTGTTAAGCCAGGGTGGAAGGAACACGTAGAAGAGCTTCATGTAGAGGCCCGTAATGCTTTTAAAAAATGGGCTGAGTCAGGCAAAAGTAGGCATGGCCCCTTGTTTGAAACAAAAAAAAGCACTAATGCACTAATATTATGAGGTCTGATTCACTGGCATGGAAGCTGCAAAATAATAATGTTAATGATTTCTGGAAAGAAATTAAAACTATTAATAATTGCAAAATATCTCTTCCGTCTAATATAGATGGTGTGAGTGGTCCTGATGAAATTTCACAGTTATGGCGGAAACATTATTGTGAACTATAAACTGTGTAAAAAGTAATCTGTCTGTGGTGGATAATGTGGAGTATAATGATGAAGTTGTTATTACTTCTTCTGAAATCCATGAAGCAATATTGAAGCTAAGAGATAATAAGGCATGTGGTCCGGACCATATTACAGCTGAACATCTTAAACTTGCCAGTAAGAAACTGTGTCCTTTGGTGGCTATGTGCTACACAGGGTTTTTTGTTCATGGAGAGTTACCTGATTCTATGCTGTCTGTTGAGCTGGTACCTGTTATCAAGGATAAAGTGGGGAAGCTGAATAGCTCAGATAACTATAGGCCAATAGCTTTGGCCAGTGTTATGTCAAAAGTGTTGGAGACAGTTATTTTGTGTAGACTTGAGAGGTACGTCCTGTCTACGGATAATCAATTTGGTTTTAAACGAAAGCATGGTACTGATTTATGTATTTTTGCACTAAAGGAAATTTTAGATAGATATAATAAACAAAATTCCACAATGTTCTTGTGCTTCATTGATGCCTCTAAAGCATTTGACCGTGTTAATCATCAAAAATTGTTTTTAAAATTGATTAAAAGTGGGGTCCCTGGTTATTTGATTAGAATCTTGGTCTATTGGTATTCTCATCAGACAATGAGAGTTAAATGGGGGAGTGTAACAACAGCTCCTTTTAAAGTGACCAATGGGGCAGTGTAAATACACCAGACACTTTCCTTCATGCATTCTGGCTATGCCCACCAGTTCATCAGTTCTGGATAGATGTCGCTAATAAATTATCGAATTTCTTTAAAATTACAATTACTGCACTCCCATTATTATGTCTTTTAGGTGACACATCTCAAATTAACCCTCCCTTTGAACATTCAAAACCTCTGCTCATATCTCTAGCTATCGCCAAAAAAACAATATTACTCAATTGGAAAAATAAATACCAAATATCAACGACACAATGGCTACATCTATTAAGGGACCATATTATTAAAGAGAAACAAACGTTAGCAAATAAAAATTATCTAGACAAATTTTATAACATTTTCAGTCCACTCCTTTCATCCTTAAATATTGATTAAAACTAGCTAGGTAGTCGATGCCTCAACTCAAATCTTTGGTATACTAAATGGATTAATAATAAGGAATCGCAATATGCATAATTACAAATTATTTCTATAATAAATAATCTCTGAGTATTATTAAATACATTAGTCGTGTATACATATATATGTGTGGGTTTATATTGTGTTCTATAAGCTATACTTTTCGTTTCACATGTAAAAGCTGCATATTTTTATTATTTATTTATTGTTGTTGGTAGGGGTGGTAGTAGGGATGGTGGTATTGGTATTGATATTATAAAACCATTTGTATTCTTTTTTTAATCTGGGTCGGGCGACTATTCTGGGTGCTGTCGGTGGGTATGACTAGCACGTCCTGTCGGCATATTCATTAGTAACTCAGTTCATGGATTTACTGGCCTCTCATTTTTTTACCGCCTTTGCCCCAATTCCAGGCTTCTGATATGCAAAATAAATGTGTTGGACGGATATCTGGGCTGGATGTGGTGTCTCTGGCTAGGGAGCTAACCAGTACACGCTAGGGTCCAAGCCATAGATCACCAAAAAAAATACAAATAAAATAAAATAAATAAATAAATAAATAAATAATTGGGACTTCGGTCCTGTCAGGTCACAACCAGACTAGGTGAGCCGGGTCTGGAGGTGCCTGTAATGGTGCCATAGCATATTCTGCAGAGGAAGACTCAGCGAAACATAGAAGCTTAACTGCTGGGGTTGGGTGTCACTGATGGTGGTGGTGGGAGGGGCCAGGTGGATCGGTGAATCTGAGGGAGGTGTCTTTGTTGGGGGGGGTCTGTTGTTTGTGCTCACTGGCAGTAGCAGAGTGGCCCCCAGGCCTAGAGAATAACGTGTATCTACAATGATTGTATTGAATGGCCTAAAATATGGTATTAGTATTATTATTGTAATTACAGTACTGCCACTACTACTACCCCTACTATTATTATCACGAATATGAGTGTTACCATTACTACCACTACTATTGCTACTACTATTATTATTTTTGTTCTAATTATTATTATTATTATTAATATTATTATTATTAATAGTAGTATGAATACTACTTTTACCACAAACTCTGTCACAATTATTATGATCTCTTAAAATTGCCTCTATCTATATCACTAAAATATCTCATTGCTTAAACTTACCAATGTACCTGCATACTTCACTATATTGATATTTATATTTAGTTGTTTTCTTTTCTTTTCTTTTCTTTCTCTCCTTTTTTTTTTTTTTTTTTTGGGTGTTATGTATGTCCCTCTCTCTTCTGTATGTGTATATATGACATTGATCTTTTACCTTGTATAAGCTACAATGTTTTAACTTGCAATAAAAAAAATAAAAAAATAAAATAAAGTGACCAATGGGGTTCGACAGGGTGGAATTTTGTCTCCTTTTCTTTTTAATGTGTATATGAATGATTTGTCTATGATTTTAAATGCTTGTGGTACAGGTTGTTGGGTTGGTGACTCACTAATTAATCATCTTATGTACGCTGATGACTTGGTCATTTTTAGCCCATGTAGTGCTGGTATACAACAGCTTTTGAGACTATGCACACAGTATGGTGTAGATTTTGATATAAAGTATAATCCAAAAAAGAGTAAAATTATGACTATAAGAAGTAGAGAAGATAAATATTCACATTTTCCTGATTTTTATCTATCTGGTACTGTACTTGATGTATGCACAAATATTACATATCTTGGCCATATTATTGCAAATGACCTGTCTGATGACAAGGATATTTATAGGCAGCGTCGTAAGCTGTATGTGCAGGCGAACATGTTGTGTCGTAAGTTTAGTATGTGCTCTGTCCCTATGAAGATTTCACTCTTTAGAACTTACTGTACACCGTTGTACACTGCCTATCTGTGGTGCCGTTATAAGCAAGATAGTATTAGAAAGCTCACAGTGGCTTATAATGACAGCATGAGGCTGCTGTTAAGAGTTCCAAGAGACTCCAGTGCAAGCCATATGTTTGTTAGTGCTGGGGTACCTACCTGTGCTGCAGTCTTGCGTAATTTAATGTCTAGATTTATGGGTAGGGTGTCTGAGTCTGAATTGCTGTGTTAACTAACCCTAGACGAAGTTCTGTAAGATTGTCGTCCAGACTGTGGAACCATTGGTGTACATGTCTGTATGTTAGACACTGAACACTGTGGAAGGTCTATTTTACTTGTATTTTTTTATTTTTTTATTTTTATTTTTTTTGTGTGTGTGTGTGTTTTTACTATGTATATGTTTTTGTGTATGTGTTTTTACTATGTATGTGTTTTGTATTGTATTATGGATCCCTCTGGGTCTGGAAATAAAGTTTATAAGATATATGTAATGTGTGGCTTTTTTTAATTTTTTTTTATTATTTATTTTTTTAATTCTTTTTTGTAATGTGAACTGTTTTTCTGTTCTAAAAAAGCAATAAAAAAAAAGTAAAAAAAAAAAAAAAAAAGAATAATATGCAATATAACTTGTAAAAAGTTTCTTTGTTAACTGTAAAATGTCTACGGTTAGTTTTCTTTCAACTTTTTACATTGTATTACATTTGCAGCAGTGTAACAATTATTTTAATAAAGTGATGAGTTAACAATCTACGCTTTCTTGTTTACTTTTATTCTCTGTTGAAATGAATGAGCACTCCAAATAAACAGGCTACTTCCAGTTAAATTGCACAGCAAATTTTTTATTTATTTTTTATTTTGCTCTATGAATAGTAGTACTGAAGTTTTGAAGCCTATAACGTTATATGCTTGAAAAGTAATAAAAACGCCAAACTTTTTGTCTGCCATTAGATTTAGGCATGCAACAGTATTGTGCCACCCTAACATTTTTGCTGGCCCCTTTCGGCCACCCTATGAAAAAAATCCTGGAGGCGCCACTGGGGAGCACTCACTCACCGCAGTCATTCACTCTCTCGGCTGGCACGAATCTAAATGACCCTACCGGAACCAGTTCATCACACTACCAGATCTGGGCGGAGAGTGCAATTAAAGGGGCCATACATGAAAATAAATGTAGCAAGTGGACGCAGATATTTGACCCGTTACACGAGCACTGAGCCCTGTGGGACCCCCGTGCTGCAAACCAACACATCACACACACAGGTCTATAGCCTCACACACTGTGGTCTGTCAGTGAGAGAGTTGATGGTCATGCAGCAGATGGCGGTCGACTCCGGCTCCTAATAGCTGAGCCCTGAGCAGTGACGGCTGTATTGAAAAAGAAATCTGTATTATGAATCTTAAAGGCCAGACAGGTAGTTTGTTGAGGTCAATTTATAGAGAAAGACTACACGCCTGCACACAATTATATTCAAATGCACATACCTATAGACTAAACACATACGCATGTGCACGCCATTGGCATTTTCACATATTCGCGCTGAGATAACGTTTTTGTTTTCTGCACCTTGGAACCTATTTCAAGATTTGCGTTCTCGATCCTCCAAACACTGTTGTCGTGTGGATGAGCGGCCGGAGCGCGTTAAGGGTTTTCTGTTAGAACGGTGTCGTGTAAGCGGCCACTAAGTTAAAGCTCTAAGAGATGTTGGGTGACGTCACTTCTAGTTGACGTTTACAGTTTGTCAAACAAAACAGAGGCTAGCTCGACCCTCCCTCCTCCTCATCCGCGCACTAACCACCCAAACCCCACCCCCAAATCCTTCTTGTGGGTTATTGGCTGGAACAGTTTGTTATTCGTGGTGCAGGTTAGCCCAGTTTGTTTTTCTTGCTGTTTGTGGAGCCTGGGCTGTCTACAGAGACCGTGTTTTTTTACAGTGTGTTCAGGGGACAGGCAGCTAGCAGATGGTGAGGAGATGTTTGCTGTATATGACAAAAAATGTTTTGGCCTAAAAAAACATGTGACATCGCTTAGAGCACCTTTAATAACTAATGATCTTTGCAACGGAAGTGAATCAATCAATCAAAACTAACTTCAACTGGACAATAACTTTATTCTAGAGTTGCTGTAAAGCCAAAACAATCTCTGTTACTGTAATTTCCTATAATCTCTGTAAAGCTGCTTTGAAACAATCTATGTTGTTAAAAGCGCAGTATAAATGACGGTGTTGAAAGTGCTGGAGAAATCACTGCTTCACTGCGTGATTCTATAAGGCTTCAGTAATCAGAGGAAACAGGAGTTTTCCCATTGCTTCTAGTGACGCAGTACGAGTGAACCGTATCGATAACAGAAGAGATCACTTTACAACATCAGGAGTTATTCATTATTTAATATTTCTAAGTAATTTCTGTCTTTTCCTCTTAATGACTTTTGACCATTTCAGTTATTAAATTAAAAGTGGTCCAAAGTGCAATAAAGTTATCAGTGCAGGAACAATAAATTAAACCAACCATTAAACTGTTAAAAAGTTTACAATACAGTATTTTTTACAGTATGGCTTTAATTGATCTGATTCTTTCAGGTTTATGTCACATTGCATTGTTCCACATTTGTAGATCGCTTTGAAAAAGTAATCTGCTAAATTACTAAATGTAATTATAAACATGATTGGTTGATGAACGCATTTCAGATGTGATCAAACAAAGTCCTCTTTATGATTTATTATCAGGAACTGCAGAAAGATAAATGAAAAAGAATAAGACATAAAAAGACAACAAAAGAATAAACAAAACAAATAATGAAGAAAAACGGATGAACAAACAAAAACTAGTTAAAGAAAGTATAAATTAAATAGAATAGAGAGAAAAAAAAACAATTGAATATTAAAAAATAAAATAAAGTAACACATATAAAAACAAACTGAAAAGACGCGGGTGCTTTGTTTGCGAAAGAAAAAACAAAACAATTTACCACTTAAATATTAATGTCCAACGCGCGTTCAACAACGTCTGCTCTCACGCGCGTCTCTGTTTACATCTCTCTCTCTAGTCACACATAGAAAGTAATAGTAAGTTAGTGTCGCCATTTTTTAAGCAGGACAAAATGCGAAATACGACACGGAAAAAACAAAGCATCAAAGTGTTTATCAATCATTATAATGGAATTTACGTGTAGTTTTATGATTTTAAAGCTGGAGGATTTGAGAACCTTATATCTTGTAAAAGTTTGATCAAGGTGAGTGTTCATGTGTGACTTTCTCATATTAATATGAATCTCTGGAGGACATTAACGTTAGACGTGATTGTTTGATATGAAACCTTTAATAAAGGGTTTCTTTCACTTCAGTGTTTCCTTTGTGTTTCGTGATGTTTGTGATTCTTCAAAGTTTAGCAATGTGTAAACATACATAAGCCAATTCACACAAACGCCAACAAACGGTTTATTTTTTATTTTTTTTTATCGGATCAGTGTCTGTCGATGTGGGTCGGGGTTTGTTTTCTTTTTCACCTGAACTTGTTCAATCAGTGTTTCTCGGTGTCGGTTATTTTTCATAAACGGTCGACTTGTTTGTGTGTGTAAAGACCATAGACTGTAAAAAAAGACCCAATGAGCTCGAGTTAACGCAGTCACATGTCATGATCCTTTTCTCTCCCACACTCCAGATATGTTCAGCTAAATTATGAAGGTTGTTTAATATGTAAGGAATAATTGACGACAGGCCGTTGAATTATTAGAAAAATAATGCACACCCGAGGTGGTAATGCGGTCACGACGCGAAGCGGAGTGGCCGTTCACCTCGGGTGTGCATTATTTTTCTAATAATTCAACGGCCTGAATTCAATTATTCCGCTTATACTACAGTTACCACACCTCGAAACATTGTTCAGATTACGTATTTCAAGACGTTTGTAAAGTTGTTGTCATTAAAACGCTCTTGTATGTAGGACTAATTTCTTACGCATCTAAACCATCTCCGTTGCTAATTCCAAAACGTCATTTTAGAGTTAGTAACGGAGGTTTGAGCCACTGATAGCAGACTAATGCTGGGGACACACGACTAGCTGACACATTCTCTGACTGTTTTCATCGACTGCAGCAGATTTTAAACACCGACTTTGAACACAGACTGAACGCGCTGAACACGCGTTTGGACATTGTCAGTCATACGTATCAAATTACATTCATAACCGGCCTTAAAGTGTGTCCCCATTTATTAATGCAGTTATTAGAGAGAGATGTTGCAATAATGAGACAGAAAATGTGCGTCAATATTATTATTTATTTATTAATTCAATTCCTTTTAATTAATTCAAATTCATTCTTTTTTTTCTATTATTGACAGATGACAGACTAGCCAAATAAATGAAACACAAAGCCCTTTTAACAAGGCCTATCAATAATTATTTATTTGTTATATTATCTGCAATAATAATCCGTGCTGCAGGACTATCCATTTATTTAGCCTATATTCAGTTTAATTTTCTATTGATTATAGATAGGACTATATACTTTATTTATTCAAATTAAACTGCATGTTTCCATTGATTGTGAAGCTACATAGATATATACACTAGATGTCGCCTTGGGGTTCTAAACATGCGTCAAAAGCGCCGCCATCTTGGAACAGGGGACTTGTCATAGGAATTAGCTAGATAACGCTGCTATCTCCGCTTGTACTTCGAGTTCATGGATGATGTCGGACTTTTGTTCTGCGTATGGATGTTCACACGAACGAAATCTAAACCAGACAGCATGGGATTACATTTACTCTGTGGATGGTAGTAGTCAAGTTGTTTATTTTATAAGTTAAGTGTACATTTCTCTGCTTGGAGGAAGAAAATTAACTGTGATTCTCGCACAGAAAATGAACTGTGAATGTGCTGTACTCTTTAGATATTATTTGAAATAACCCTTGTGTTTAAAATGTACAATAGCCTATATGCAGAGTTGCAATATATGGAATACCCACTTTTGGCTGTGATGTGCTGTGTTGTTTCTAACTTTTGATTTTTTTTACCGATTGTAGGCTACTCAAACCTTTTAATGAAAAAAAAAACAAAAAAACAAAAAAAAAAACAGTGTGACCTTGTAACCTGTAAGTACAGTCCTAATAGTATGCTTGTCCTCTCCCTGTCAATCTTCAAACAGTACATCCATGATTATTATATAATTCCAAAAATCTTATGTAGCCTACTGTATGTGTGAGTTTTGCACACGGAAGGGCTTGTTTCTTCCTTACAAACTGGGGATGGAGTAGGGTGACCAGATGAGATTGGCTGAAATTCGGGACGAGGGGGGGGGGGGGGGGGGGGGGTGTTGTTTGGGGAGGTTTTGGGGTAGTCCTACTATGATATTACACTACATAGCCTATAATAAAATGAATTTTCAAACCTGAACCAAACATATTTTTATTCGAAGATCAACAGTATGTCATTAATATTTAGTCTTCCACAAAAAAACAATATTAGAATCATGAACTCAAATGTCATTGTGACCAAAAAAAAAAAAAAAAAAAAAAGACTGTTGTAACAGTGCGTAAATCAGACATGTCAGGCTATAAGTCTATAACGCTAGTAAGCCTTATGCCAAAATTATTATTATGACGAAATTGTCGGTCATTAAATAAGAAAACTAAATAATTGTGTAGATGATTTGCTTTGTGTAACCCAACATCAGACATTAGGCCGAAGTTTTTTTTTGCAAACAGTGCCGCGACCAATCAATCACTCCTTTACTGGCTGCCTGCACATTCACTGTCCTCGCGGCTGCGGCAACTCGCGCTCGCTTATCAATGCATTTTAATTCGCGCCTACGGTATCTTTGTTGAACTTCAAAAAAAGAAAAAGAAAAAGATGCTGCAGCCAATAAGCAGCCGGCGGGGGCTGGCTGCAGGACGACTCAACCTCCACGGACAGTTTTTAATGTTTTATCAGACAATATAAGAATTTGCTAATAGTATAATTTTCGGGACAATTTGGGCCGGATTCGGGATTCGGGACAACAGCTTAGATTTCGGGACTGTCCCGAATTTTTCGGGACGTCTGGTCACCCTAGGATGGAGGTGTGGAAGGACACTAGAATTTGTGAAAATGTCAACTGTTTAAAGCCTTTCTTTAAAGTGAATCTCGTTTTGTATAAATTGTATCTTAATTTTAATCAGTTTTATTCATCAACAAATTGCCTGTTAATATAATCATTGAGGCGTCCGCGCGGTCACTTGCATTGCACGTGAACTGAAGCGAATCTCATCCTAACTTAACGAAACTCAGTGTATGCCTCACACAGACATGAGAAATACATCAAATACACAAAGCTTGATATGTCTTTAAACGAAATAATTCAAAACGAAAGAAAAAGGCTACTCTCTGATTACGTAATCCATTATGTGCATTTCTCTCTATAGGCGCGTTCACTACTGAGATGGCGATCGTCAACTTCATCTCTGCAGACGAGTCGACACTGTCAGAAGTTTATTAACAAAAATCAATGCACGCGTCACCGGATTTACAAATGCACTTCTTGCTTGTTGCACGCACACATATTATGTCGAACAGTCGAAATAACGAGATATTATGTTGAAATAACATTATTATTAATAAAACATATTTTAGAATATTTGATTGAATGCTGAATGTTGCGCTTGTTCAATTTAATAAAATTAAAACTTTAATTGTGATCATTAAAATAATTGAATATTAAATATTTAGTGGCCAAGTTTTGCTCATATATATATATATATATATATATATTATACAGCGATAGTTTATTCTAAGTTTACTCAAGTGGAAGAATGTGACTAATAAACTTAGGCCTACTAGCACTATGCATTATATTTTGAAAAAGAAGTAATTACCTTAATATCAAAACCTTAAATTTCCTCTGGACTCAATGATAAATACATGTCTGACCGTTGGAATGAACCATAAAAACTAGAAAATCGCATTCATGACGATTTATGGTGATTTTATTTCCGTTAGACCTTTGCCTACATTGACGCTGATGCATTAAAGAGGAGGGGCTCCCCTGTTCCAAGATGGCGGCTCTATTGACGCATTCGTTCCAATGAACTGCCGTAGCCCAGGCGACATCTAGTGTTTATATCTATGGTGAAGCTAGACATTGAAAATTGCAGCTCAAGCGCATGCGGCTAAATGTTTTTTCTTGTTATGAATTGTATCCTATTTTCCGTTATTACAGTTGACTACGCGAAGTGATATGGAACTGTAATGCGGTCAAGACCTGCCTGGAACTACTTTAGCTGTGCGTTTCCCTGAAAATAATGCACACCTTAGAACGTTCCTCAACCAATCAGATTCAAGCATTCAAAGGCCCTGTAGTATAAAATAATTTAATTTAGTGTCTGAATGTTTTTCATTCAGAGTCAGTGGAGGAGATCAAACTCATCAGATTATCCTGCAGCTTCATCATGGGTAATTCACAAGGATCCAGAGATGGAGATTTTTCTCCAGGATGCAGGTACTTTCAACAAACATTACATTACACCCCCTCTCCCCCTCCCCCTCCCCCTCCCCCTCCCCCTCCCCCTCCCCCTCCCCCCTCCAACCAGGGGCGTAGCCAGATTTTTATTTTTTGGGGGGGCCCATCTTAAAATGAGGGGGCAACTAATATATATATATATATATATATATATATATATATATATATATATATATATCAATTTACAAGGATCAAGCCATTTTACAGCTGATCGCCATCCAAAAATTTCAGGAGGTATTTTTTAGCAATGGTGATTGAATGTCGGCTATTTTTAGTCCAGTGCCTGTAAGTTATATAAGATTAGTATTGACCGAGTTCAGAGGCTGTCATATGTGGATCAACTTACTTTGTTGTGTATTTTCAACAGTTAAAATATGAAAAATAACTTTTATATTGCATTTTGGGAGAAAAAGTGTCATGAATTTATTGCATTTTGGGGGGAAACTAATCATTTTTTATAAAAAATATTTGAAAATCGAAATCTGGATTTGAAATTTGTATGTTATTATAACCTAAATATGCTATGTGAAAGTTTGAAACAAAAAAATAGTGGTTTTCATCTTTCCACTCTCTTGGTAAAGAAAACACATTATTACTCATTATTAATCATTATGGATTTATCGCGTTTTGAAACCAAACTCTTCATATACAACAGATATAGGCTATACAGAAAATGTGGTCATTACTGGTTGTGAAGGCGGTTCATCAATTGCAAACAAGTCATTGCGCATTGTGCCGATCTGAGTCGAAGTCTCACCGCTATTCCTGTGATGAAATTATGTGCGTTTCTGTCTCTTAGCCGCTTCACTCGCTGTTGTCTTGTAGTAAGCTGAAGCAAGCTCAGATGTAGATGGCTTATTTTCTCCTTCTAGCTCATCTTTTCATGCGTAATATTGTACTTTGCACAACGCTGCCATTGTCACCGGCACAGCATGAACTCTCACGCGAAGATGACAGCGTAGGTTACGCACAACACGTCAAATCAAGTTTGAAAACAGCCGCATTTTACCGCGCAGTATTTTGATTTTTTATTTTATTTTAAGCAATCAGAAATCTGAGGGGGCCGGACATGTAAATGAGGGGGCCTAGGCCCACCCAGGCCCCCTCGTGGCTACGCCACTGCCCCCAACACACACACACACACACACACACACACACATACACACACAAACAAACACACACAGATCAAAGAAAGTTTACTGAAAAAATATGTTTTTTTTTTGCCTATTTTTGTTTTTAAACTAACATGAAATATTAAATAAAAAGATCATTGTTTCCTCAAAGTTCTTTTTGATGCTGGATGAATGTAATCACAGTAATCTAAGGGATTAAACTGAATCTGTTCTCTGTTCCAGTTCAGTCCAGCAGAAGAGCTCAAACCCAGAGTCCAGCTGTGTGTCTATGAAGAGTAACCGCTCTATGGAGCTGCCACTAAACTTTAAGAGTGGAGACAAACAGTCTGATCTCAGGTATATCATTTCTATAAAAGATGTGCTTATAGTATGACACTTTTGAATTAGTATTATATTTTTTTCTCAGTCAGTCACTAGCAATGACATCAAGTAAATGTAAACTGAGATTTTTTCCACCTTTAAATAATGGAGTAGGTGTAAAATTGAGTGGATTTTTTTAATTGCTGGTTCAGGACCCGTATTTATCAAGCTTCTCAAAGTGTCATTTTAGTCTTAAAGGGTTAGTTCACCCAAACATTTTAATTCTGTCATTAATTACTGACCCTCATGTCGTTCCAAACCCATAAGACTTTTGTTCATCTTCGGAACACAAATGAAGATATTTTTGATGAAACCTGAGAGCTTTCTGTCCCTCCACTGACTGCAACGTCATTGCAACTTTCAAGGCCCAGGAAGGTTGTAAAACATTGTTTAAAAAGTCCATGTAACTACAGTGGTTTAACCTTAATACGTCAGAACATAGACTCACTTTTGGCCGACGATGGTATTATGCGTGTGATGCTGGCCAATAGTGAGCCTACGTTCTGACGTACAACCCAGAAGCGCTGCGCTGTTTATACTACGTCAGCAGCGTTGGAGAATGACATTGAAAGGAAGAAATTGTTGAATAAAGTCGTTATTTTTGGGGTTTTATTTGCGCACAAAGTATTCTCATCGCGTCATAACATTAAGGTTGAACTACTGTGGCCACATGGACTATTTTAACTATGTCTTTACCACCTTTCTGGGCCTTGAAAGTTGCAATGACGTAGCTGTCAATGGCGGGACAGAAAGCTCTCAGATTTCATCAAAAATATCTTCATTTGTGTTCTGAAGATGAACGAAGGTCCTACGGGTTTGGAACGACATGAGGGTGAGTAATTAATGACAGAATTAAAATTTTTGGGTGAACTAACCCTTTAAATGCTGAGAATTCATTAAATTTACTCCTACTTTCAATCTTAAGAATAAAAGCAAGTTATCAAATTTCTTTAAAGGTGCATTGCGCAAGTCTCTGAGTTTTTGCAGAACTATGCCCCCTCTGGCGACAAGCAAAACTGCAACACTGCAACTGAACGCGCATGACGTCACGCCCAGTCTCAAATTCCGTCCCGAATCCCTCTTATTTATTTTACTGTACAGGATTATAGAGGCAATCGCAGTGATCAGAGAAGGGCTCATTCAGCCCATCAGGCAATTGTTTAAGCATGTATGGGTTAGAAAAACGGGTATTTTTAACATGAAATGTTGCTTAATGCACCTTTAAACTAAGAATCACTCTTACTCCTCCAGTTATTTAAGACAGCTCGAGAGTTCTCTCAAGTGGTTAGAAGGTGACAGTAGGGGCTAGTGACGCACTGAGGAGACAGAGACGTGCGCAAATCTTTCAGGAGAGGAAGAATGTTTTAGAAATTTTTGACAGATATCGTTTGGATAGAGCAGCATCATCTTTGTCAGTGCGGGTTAATGTTGGGTTGAATTTGCCTTTTATAACATGTTTCCGCTGTTCGACTAATTCAGCAAGCGGTAGCGCCTCTTCCTCCCGCCATTTCAGTTTTCTTTTTGGAATCCATGGCGTCTGAATATATCATAAAATCTAGCTTTTATCAGTTAACAGCACACAGGTTTAAAATTTGTAATTAAGACATGGTGGAAAACGTGTTTGTCTTTCATTTCCAATGTGTATCATAATGTATTCTCTTGAAAATTATTTATTGAATGATTATTAGTGTTGAATGTAAACTCCTCTTAGGAATTTCACCATTCAATGGGAATTTATTGGAGAATATTCTTAAAGGAACACGCCGACTTTTTGGGACTTTAGCTTATTCACCGTATCCCCCAGAGTTAGATCCATAGTCCATACATACCCTTCTCATCTCCGTGCGTGAATTGTTTTACTCTTAAGTTCTTAAAGGAGACATATCATGCTTTTAAATTGTTCCTTTTTACATATAAATCATACATTTGTAGTCTATATAAAGCGGAACTGCAATGCTTGGGTCTGAATTCCTCATTATTATAGCTCCACGGGCCCCTTTTTTACCCCTTTTCTGAGGTGCTTCTGAGATCAACTCGTTTTGGTGCGGTCTCTTTAAATACAATTGAGACACTTCATACCCCGCCCCCTCTCCAGGTTGCAGAGGTTCAACTCCACCCCGTTCGGCCATTTTTGTAGTCTGATAGCAGAGATAGGATTATCTAGCGGCACAGAAACTTTTTATTCACACGTTATTAACAAAATGTCAACAACGGAAGACTTGTCCAGCCAGCCTTACATGTTCGAGCCAGAGTTGGAGACGGAGTGAGATGAAAATGAAGACGACGAACCTGCAGAACAACGTCTTCATATGGATGTATCGCAATGGTGTGTTACTGTATTTATACATGAAACTTTGGTCTTCCGACCTTTTACCACCGTGTCGATTTATTTTGATTAATATGTGCGAGGGAGAGAGAGCAAGACAGCGTCTAGTTTGGAGACGGTGAAGTCTTGTTTACACTTTCGCCGGGCTCCGAGAGAGAGTGCGAGCGCGCGCGAGACCGGGTCTCTCTCTCTCTGCTCGTTCTTTCAGTTAAACATGCGCCACAAGCGCGGCAGTTCATCTACATTAGACGGTGTAATGAAGCGTGTGGGTTACTACATCCAACAACCGATCATTTGAACTTACCTTCTCGTAACTTCTGATTCCTTTAGCTTGGACTACAAAATTGCAAAACTCCAAATATACAACAAAATGCATTTAAGGGCTAAAAAAGTGCATTTAGCATGATATGTCCCCTTTAAGTTACTCTTGTTCCATTCTTAGCAGTGTTCTTGTGAGTAATTCTCAGAGGCTTGATAAATACGGGTTCAGATTTGTTGAAAGCTTCACGGTGTCTGGTCAGAACAGTGATGTTTCACAGCAAGAGTACCGTTACAAGAGTACAGTGAGGTGGTTTATCTTTAAAGGTCAGCAAAACATTGGTTGAGCCTTCGTCCTCCATTGTGCCTTTGAAAAGAGTCATGTGATCGTGGTTGATGTTCACCTGAGTTGAATCATTCTATAATTCTATAGTTGATTTCAATTGGTTTGTTTTGAATTCCTTATTCTTAATATTACCGGTTTTCTCAGTCGCTTTGGTACAATTGACCATTCGCAAAACCCCGCCCTCGAACAGTCCTCGTCCAATCCTAGCTTAGCAACTGTAACTAAGGAGAAGGACCTCCGTCAAACATTGCGATTTCAGCACATGGTGAAACGATGCGCCTATGGCACCTGCAAGTGTGACACTAGGTACCCCAAAAGTTTAGAGGGAGGGGTCGTTTTTTTCGCCTTTCCAAAACCCAAGACCCAAGCGGAAAGATGCCGACAATGGATTAAGCAGTGTGGGAGACCTCACTCACACCTAAATGCCTCGAAGATTAATAAACATTCATATGTCAGCGTATATAATATATAGGCTAAGCGTCAGTCACGCTCGTTTCACATATACTCCGTAGTCCGTTTACAGTGCGTTTTTTTTTTTCGCACCCATGTAAACAGGTAAAGCTTTCACACTGCACACGGATGCTGCAATCGTTTCTGCACCGAGTCTATTTTTGCTGTACTGCACGCGCTGAATTAAAGTGACAGCGCATGGTTCTTGGTCAAAACGAACACAGATTGACATGAAAATATAATAATTTCACCATAAATGCATTTAATAAAATAAAATGTAGTAAACTCACCATAGCCTAAATGTATTTTTGGACTTGCAGACTTGGAGGAGTTCCGTTAGCACACAACACAAGCACACACTAGGGCTGCACGATATGAGGAAAAGCTGCGATGTGCGATAAGTTTGTTTAATATTGCGATGACGATATGACTTGCGATAAATATTCAAATGTGAATGTTAGCTATGCTGTTCCCATGTCTTAGTGCTTTAATAGGTTCTTTGCGTCATAGGTCAAACGTTTATTACCTGCCTGGTTCAGATTACATGATTTTAGCGCGATTTTGGCACGATCCGTTTGATGTATGGGTGTTGTGGGGATTCGTAAACGACAACGGACGTTGGGACGCAAGATTCGATCGTTTCATCTCGTATAGTGTCATAGTGGGCGACAACCTACGTCCTTCACGACAGAAAGACTAGCATGTTTAATTTTTTAACGGTCCTCCATGACGGGTTGAGTATGTGAGCGAGAGTGAGTGAGCGAGCGCGAGCAACAGTGTGTGTGTGTGTGCGAGTGAGTGAGCGAGCGCGAGTGAGTGTGTGTGTGCGTGCGAGTGAATGTTTGCGAGTGAATGTGTGAGTGTGACGGCACGCGATGACTGGTCGGAAAGCAACGTGTATTCTGACATGTTTCTTGTCCACAACACGACAAGATTTTAGGAGTCAAAAACGTGGCCTAATCTGACTCCGTGACTATCATAACAGACACAAAAATCTTGTAATCTGAACCAGGCATTATTCATCGTGTCAGGCTGTCTGTTGCGATGTGTTCATCGCGCGAGTTCATATCGCGATGACGATGAAAATTCGATGTATCGTTCAGCCCTAGCACACACACACACACGACTTGTTTAAATACATTTATATTAATAAATATAAATACATTACACATTTTTTTGTACATTTGGAGTGCTGTCAGTACAGAGAACAACGACAAAAATCGGTGTTGCCTACACCGTGTTATCCTCTTTTTAAAATTTGCACCCTGTTGACTTCAATGGGGCAAGTTTTAAATCTGCTTTTAGCCGCTTAACATCCTTGATGTGTCATTACAAGTGCCCAGCCATGTGAGTGATTCCTTCAGTCAACACGCGGTGAATCTGACTGCAGTAGATGTGCAAGATATTAATAAAAATGATGTTATTTCAGCCAGCGCACATACCTGTATTTTCTTCCTGTTTTTGGTCGAAGTCAAAAGTAGTCGATTGTCGAGTTCACGCGCATAGGTTTAGTACGTACGACCATGCGCCCGAACTCGACAATCGACTACTTTTGACTTCGACCGAAAACAGGAAGAAAATACAGGTATGTGTGCTGGCTGAAATAACATCATTTTTATTAATATCTTTCACATCTACTGCAGTCAGATTTACGATTTAAACCGATTTTTTTTTTCTTCCCCTACTTAAAATCAATCTGCAGATGACAAAGAAATTGTTCAAAACAATTTTTAACTTTATTTTGTTTTGATTTTCCCTTCTGGGATTTGATTTGGATTTTCCCCTTGGGGCTAAAGTGCAATCAGAAACAACAAGCCAAAAAGACAAGATGGCAGGCCCTGCCTTTGTAAACAGAGAAAATGTAACAGAACAGAACATGAAATGGGTGGATTAGGATTGGTGAGGAAAGTGAAAAAAAATGTACGTCACAATAAAGTGTATTGTGATTCTCAAAACATTTGGTAACTAAACAGAATTTTATTAAGTTTAGTGACAACACAATGTTTACATGGTACAATGACTGGTATGCTACTGTTTTTATTATTGCTTTCACAATTTCAATTCAATTCTTGTGATTTGATTCTGATCTTGATTCAATATCGATTCCTTTGGATAAATACTAGGTACAGTAGATACATGTTAATTTAAAGCCCTGTCAGCTGGTATTATTATTAAAGGTTAAAAATAACATCTCAAATTAAATATTATGCGTTTTTTTATAATAACAAGTTCAACATTATAATATTTTAATGATATAGGTAAAAATATAATAAATATGTAATATAGTTATCATATTTAGCAAAATACTACTCTCTACAGCAATTATTTTAAAGTCCAACTAACGTGCTATGGTCATTAATGGGCTTTCCAGAGGTAAAAGTAACTTTACGTGACATATTGTCCTCTAGCTGTTAGACCTCTTTCCGCAGTTGAAAAACACAGATCGATCGATTTTATTTCATTTCGGTAAGTTGAACTGTATCTTTCAAATTACCTATTGATCATTCCTGTTTATTTAGTAAAGAGTAGTAACAGATGATCTGTTCACGTGCCGCTTGAACTCTGTCAGCGATCTGTCAAGCGCCAAAACGGTGTTTATTGTTTGAATTTCGTAATTAAATCGACAGAATCTGAGAGCTGAGAATTTGTTTCATAGCAATAGTAACCTTCTCTGTCTTGTCTGTCGGTGTCAGTGTCCTCTTTGCTTCGCGATTTTTCTCTGCGTGAGAAAATGGATGTGTAGCGTGTAAAAAGTGACGATTGCGTGAGTCTCACGGTGAATTCGTGAGAGTTGGCAGCTCTGCGGATTCAGTTTGTAAGACTGTAGATTGTTTTTTGGCGGGTGTGTTTGTGCTGCCGCGGTCTTGCCGTGTTGTTTGTGTATCTCTATGCCAAACGCGCGGGGGAAGAGCTGAGCCCGTTCGGAGCTACGGGAGCCCAGAGGGGAGCGTCGGCGAATGTTAAAGAGAAAACCGATTTTCATTCAAAAAAATCGACGTAAACTGCACATTCTAATTAATCGATAAAATCGATTTATCGCCCAGCCCTACTGTCTATATAATAAAGTTCACAACAAAGCAATGAAAAATAAGCTTGTAATTAAGACCGTAACATTGACTTACCTGTCGAGAAGAAAGCAGGCAACTTCGGCATCTCTTTTGAAAGCTTTCTCCTGCATTAGCTATCACGACATTAAACCTTGTTTTTGTAATCTCCGGTTATGTTTCCTTTTACGGTCTATTTTGGACTTTTTCGACGACGACGACTCCTTATCCTGTGACTCATATGTATGTATGAATGAACGGTGTATAAATAACCGTGCAGTGCAGCCTTTTAAACTTGCCGGGGCAATGACAAGCGCCTCTCTCTGCTCTGCTCCTCCGCTTCTGTTGACTTCAGTCACGTGACGCTGGTTCTGAACGAAAACGCGTTGTGGAAACGCGTTGGCCTAGTACTTTTTGTCCCTCTCTGCTATTATAGTTTTTCAAGATGGCGGAACTACATGGAAGCCTCCGTGGACCTACCCGTCCCATCAGGGCCGTTTGAAGGAATTTGGGGGCCCCAAGCAAAATGGACATGGAGGCCCCCCCAATAAAAAACATTATAATATGTAACCATATTCCGTCCGTTAGAAAAAAAAGTTGCACTAACTGTTTGTTACAAGCAGCATTTGCCGTCAGGCAGGTAGCTAACATAAACATATTTTTTCTAGCCTACCTGCTGCAAAATTACACTATTTGTACAAGACAAGTGGAGCTATTTTATCCAGTGTAATTTATCACTTACCACTAGGGGTGTAACAAAATTCATGGTTCGGTTCAATACGATACACTTGTGTTATGGTTTGGTATGTTTTCGATACAGCAAAAAGAAAGAAATGCCAGAGAAATTTCCTTGATTTATTTATTTTTCTTCTTTTTAAAACTAACATCATAAAATATGATTTTTTTTTACTTTGAGCAATTCTGGAGCTATAATTGACTCTTCTTAGGAGCATATAAAACAAAACAGCTCCTTGGAAAAAATGAAATGTAATATTGTAGTAGTTATAAACAAATGTTTATTTTAGTTCAGATTAACATTTGAGGGCATTGTATTCATAATGTCAAAATAAAACCGACGTAATGTTACTTGAAGGCATTATAGCCTACTATTCCTGCCAAACTATGTGAATGTTTCTCACTAGATCTCGCAGCGATGTTATTACTTCTGTGGCGAATTCAAATTATTTCTTTACTGGATCTCTTATTAGCGCTGTAACAGTGTCGCTTGATCACGATCGGCTCGCGCTGCTTTGGTCCAAACTGATAAACGGTCCTTCAACAACACAATAACGAGCAGTTTCGTTCCGCTTGCATTACGTTTGCCATTTGATGTTGGGCAATGTTGTGGTCGCGCCGACGCGCCAGCGTCTCTTACATTATGAGCGCGCTTGCCACGCGCAACGCGCCTACATTTGAAATAACGAAATTTTGGTCGGCAGGAAAAATGGTCCAACGAACCGTTCGGTTTGAAAATGCGTACCGAAAACCGAACCGAAAGCCTCGTACAGAACGGTTCAATACGAATACGTGTATCGTTACACCCCTACTTACCACTATCTTGTTTTTTCTTTCCTCCTCTTCCTTTCTCTTCATTCTTTTCTGGCTTCCTGAAGCATAATTCCGCTTCATAATGACTGCCGAGGAGTTTTTGTATTTTGCCGGCAGCAGAGATCGCGTGGTTGGCTGGCTGCTGTCAGCGACTACTGAGAGGGGCCCCCTTGAGGGGGATCCCGATAACAGTGTCATTGCACTTCACTGCATTGACTATCAAAGGGGCGCTCACACAGTTTGCCGTTGCATTTTATTCTTAACCAGTCGTTGTCTTGGGGCCCCAGGCCAGCTCGGGGCCCCAAGCAATTGCTTGGTTTGCTTGCCTTGTCGCGACGGGCCTGCGTCCCATGTATATAAAGATAATAAATTCTTCGTTTACGAGGATTAGTCTGATCATTGGCATAGGTATTTGTACACCATTGAGGGCATATTTATGAATAAAAATATTGATTTTAGATAATAAAATACCTAAAAAGCTACATATTGTCCCTTTAATTTCAAATGTCATGATTTGCCAATGCATGAGAGTAACAGTTACTGGCACCTTTTTCCCCCACTTCAAGCACTGGCCTCGATTGTTGTAATATTCCCGTCTTTGCTTATTTTAACATTTTGAACATATCCCTCCACTGCATATTGCAGCCCTTTCTGTCGTGCCCTGGAGGATATGTCTGCCGCATTACTCCAAAACAATCACTTATACCGGTATGGAGCTCAACCCAGCCATGTGTCTGTTTCTCAATTGTTTGACGGGCGTAGTAACAATAACTAGGGGGCGTGGCTTTTACGAACGGTCAATTGTTGAATCATGCTTAACATTTGCAAACCAGTGAGTTAATTTATCAAAATAATTGTAATCAAAGTTTGAAACACAGTGCAAAACAGTACACAACATTTATGTGATCTTTTATAAGTCTGTATTCTTTATATTTTACTTAGTTTTGAAACCAGTTCAGTCCAGCAGAAGAGCTCAAACCCAGAGTCCAGCTGTGTGTCTATGAAGAGTAACGACTCTATGGATCCGCCACTAAACTTTAAGAGTGGAGACAAACAGTCTGATCTCAGGTATATCATTTCTATAAAAGATGTGCTTCTTGTATTTGATTTTTATGAAATTGTTATTAATATACAGCAGTTTAATGAGTTTAGTTTCAGTCACTATTAATGATTATCATTGTGCTCTTGTGTAAAGCTCTATGTATTGTATTGTTAATACATTCACTCACTGTAAAAGCTGTTGGTCTGTTACTCGGTTAATGACACAAATACATCAATATCAGTGTGTCTGATTTTTAACCCTCTTCATTCTGATTTAAGGTCAAACCTTCTATCCAGACCAGTTAAAAACAAAACTGTGTACAAGCCTGTGATTCAAGCACAAGACTTTAATGAAAGCATGTATCCTGGTTTCAGGTAAAATGCAGGACTTTTTTGTTGTCGTTGTTTAATTTTAGGTGCTGCAATTCACATCACAAATCACTCAAACACATGATTAATGATTAACACATTTCAGAAACCTAATGATGTTCTGTGTCCCATAAATAGTTTTGTAAATTATGGCTATTTACTAACTTGTGTAATAATGTGGTATTTTAATCTTACAGCAATGACTCTAAACCTGCTGAAGTCCTCAACACATTGAGATCAAATCTGAGAAAGAAGTTTGAGTGTTTGTATGAGGGAATATCAAAGCAGGGAAACCCAACACTCCTGAATGAGATATACACAGAGCTCTACATCACAGAGAGTGAAAGTGGAGAGATCAGTAATGAGCATGAGGTGAGACAGATTGAGACACAGTCCAGGAGAGCAGAAACCGAGGACACATCGATCAAATGCAGTGACATCTTTAGACCTTTACCTGGACAAGACAAACCCATCAGAACTGTGCTGACAAAGGGAGTCGCTGGTATTGGAAAAACAGTCTCTGTGCAGAAGTTCATCCTGGACTGGGCTGAAGGGAATGAGAATCAGGACGTCCAGCTCATATTTCCACTTGCTTTCAGAGAGCTCAACTTGATGAAGGACAAAACACTCAGTCTTTCAGATCTTCTTCATGTCTTTTTCCCTGAAACAAAAGAAATGGAAATATCCAGTGATGAATATAAAGTGTTGTTCATCTTTGATGGTCTGGATGAGTGTCGTCTGACTCTGAACTTTAAGAGCGAAGTGAAACTGTGTAATAAATCTGAATCAGCCTCAGTGGAGGAGCTGCTGACGAACCTCATTGTGGGGAATCTGCTTCCCTCGGCTCTCATCTGGATCACCTCCAGACCAGCAGCAGCGGATCTCGTCCCCTCTGAGTGTGTCCATCGAGTGACAGAGGTACGAGGCTTCAGTGACACACAGAAGGAGGAATACTTCAGGAAGAGAATCAGTGATCAGAGTCTGGCCGACAGGATCATCTCACACCTGAAGTCCTCAAGGAGCCTCTTTATTATGTGCCACATCCCAGTGTTCTGCTGGATCTCAGCCACTGTTTTAGAGAAGATGTTGAGTGAAGCAGAGAGAGGAGAGATTCCCAAGACTCTCACTCAGATGTACACACACTTCCTGCTCATTCAGACCAACATCAAACATGAGAAGGACTATGAGAAGAAAGTGAAAGATGAAGACATGATTGTCAAACTGGGGAAACTGGCTTTCCAGCAGCTTGTGAAAGGCCACCTGATCTTCTATGAGGAAGACCTGAGCGAGTGTGGCATTGATGAGACAGAAGCATCAGTTTACTCAGGATTGTGCACTCAGATATTCAGAGAGGAGTTGGGCTTGTGTCAGGGGAAAGTCTTCTGCTTTGTTCATCTGAGCATTCAGGAACATCTAGCAGCTCTATATGTGCATCTCTCCTTCATCAACAATAACATCAATGTGTTTGACCAGATTACCAAACCAACTAATGGAGACAAAGTTTCACTATCTGATCTCCATCAGAGAACTGTGGATGAGGCTTTAGACAGTAAAAATGGGCATCTGGACCTTTTCCTTCGTTTCCTTCTGGGTCTGTCAGTGAAGTCTAATCAGAGTCTCTTACAAGGACTAAAGACACAGACAGCAAACAGCTCTCACAACAATGAGAGAACAGTTGACTATATTAAAGAAAAGATCAGTGAGAATCCCTCTCCAGATAAATACATCAATCTGTTTCACTGTCTGAATGAACTGGGTGATCTTTCTCTAGTGAACGAAGCTCAACCTCATATGAGCTATGGAGGATTACGTTTTGTGATACTGTCCTCGTCTCAGTGGTCAGCTTTAGTGTTTGTGTTGTTGTCCTCAGAGAAGACACTGCAGAGGTTTGACCTGAGCAGCTTAATTGGAGGCAGAAATGATCAGTAAGTAACACTGAGTACAATCATTACAGTCTAAAACATTATGAAGAAAGAGAAACTAAGAGATCAGAAGTGTTTAAATCACGGGACACAGACTGATTTCTAGGATATTGTACATCATTTGCGGGTGTTTCTCAAACCGTGGCTGTGTCCTAGTAAGACTGCATATCTCGACTGCCACGTCATCAAGCGCCTCTGAAGGCCGTCTCAGTTTGAAGGATGTTTTGAAGAATGACGGCGGTCATTCACTGTATTGCATTAATAAAAAAGCCAGTTAATATAAAGATATTTAATAGCAAGTATTTTTCCTAAATTAAGTTTTAATAGTATTTTTGTGCCGTGACCGTGGGGCAGAGTCCTGCATGGGTCCGATTTTGTAAATCCGCACCCGCCCGTACCCGCAGTGCTTACAACCGCATCCGACCCATTTTCCGACAGCAGCACTAATTAAAATCCGCACCCGACCCGCTTAAAATAGAATCGACACCCGACCCGCAACCGAAATAAAATCAGTTTAGACTATCACATTATAGACACACTTACAAAAATGTTTATTTCCAGGTCATACAGAAGTTAATACACGACAACTTCAGCCGAAGCTGTCAAAAGGCCGGTACATGAAGAACATGGCTAACGTTACCACAAAACTGAGTAGCCTTATAACATTTTACCAATCGAACAGACGCGGCTACAACACTATATCTGCCACCCAATTTCGGCTAGCCTACATCTGACAATTCTTGGTTCAAACCAAGCGGCAACATTCTAATCTGAAAAATGAAGCCTACCCGGAAGTGCGAAAAACTGCAATACATCGAAAATCCGCTAGGGGCAGGATAGACCCCATGTTAAAATGTCCTTTTTCACAGCATAAATTCATGTTTTTACAGGTTGGTTCCATGGACTTTTATTGTATTTTTCGATAGGTTCCGAGGGCCTGACAGCTGTGAGGGGGGTGAATTTTTTTCTAACTCGTTAGTTTAGATCATATTTAGATATAAAATGTATGACAAATAAGGGCGTGGTTAACTTTGATTGACAGCTTGATTGACAGCTGATAAGGCAGCGCCAAGGAGAATGACAACATAAGAAGCGCCATTTTTTAATATACAGTTGAAATACTACTGTTTCTGTATCATGAAATGTAGTTTTAAGAGTTTTTCAGGCGAGAATGTAGTTGTTTAAAGCTCAAATCTGTGGTTTATTTATAAAGATTTATGAAAATTTTATCCAGGTTGTGAGATGCAGGCGATCACCGGGCGCTCGGTGCTCATGTACCCCGCCGGAACAGCCTTTCCTCGGCTAGTCGTTATGGCGTTTGCCGCGGACTCTGGCGTCTCTGTAGTATTTAGATGTTTGACTGAATTGTTTGCTTTATTTGTATAGCTTCTTGTACCTTTTACTTATACTTTTATAATGGCTAATATTGATAAAACTGAAATTTAACAAAAAGAGACTGGGTTGAGTTTTGTCATTTTAAATTTTAATACAACGAAGAAGATGATCTGTAATGTTGTTTACTGCAACATCTGTTGTTTAGTACAAATGCACATATTGCCTTGACCATATTAAAATGTTTAATATTTTTATATTATATTTAAACGAAAAGAGGCAGGGTTGTGTTTTATATTTCGTTTTGTTATAAATAGGCTAACGTTATATGCAGTGAATATGATCAATACGCGTTGCCTGAACCACATTTGTGTGGCTATAATGTTTAAGATTTCTTGAAATGAAAACGAAAAGAGGCAGTGTGGTGTTTTATAACATATTTCGTTTTATTGTTGCCTAAAATATACATACAGAGATAACCGGAGTAGCAGAGCGAGCTGAGAAAGAAAGTTCTTCAGAAAGTCTATGGGTGACGTCACAGACGCTTTGTCCATATTTTTTACAGTCTATGGTTCAAACACGCCCTGCACACCACACATACTGAACAGTGTTAAATTTGATGAATACTGTTCGACAGAACGGCTTGGTTTGTTACCACAGTTATCTGCGTGCTTCCTCAGCGATGAAGTTCCACATTTGCTGCTATCCAACACGAAAATGCTTGCAGCAAAGCCTTTCACAATATTTTCTTCAGGTAACTCCAAATTTCTCCTACACACTGGACTTGATTTTTGATGATGTATTGTCGACAACTTTACAATCTCCACTTGCTATTCTTTTCTTCAGCTCCTCGGCATCCATCTCGACGACTGCAAGCAGATCGCGCGCGCACGCGGTTATGATGAATTTTTAAAAGTGAAAGTAGCCTAGGTAACGTTATAGATCCTGGGAGGGCGTGGCGCGTGGGCACAAATAAACTGATGTGGATTTTAAATTATTTTATCAACTTGAAATACAGGCATATTTTTGTAGATGTGTTCCTAAAAATATATATTTTTACGTTTGCATGTGATTGTTTTAAAGGGGTCATATAATGGTACATGCACTTTTACAAGTTGATTGCACTGAAATGTCTGTTGGCAGTGCCTGTACACAACCATCCTATCATGATAAAAATCCATCCAGTGGTTTTGTTTTAATCTCCTTATATGTTTGACCCTCTCTGAAATCAAGCCGTTCGATATTGTGACGTCATAATATCCAACGCCCCTCCCGCGATTGTGATTGACAGCCGTGTTTCAACACAAGACCCGCCCTGAGCGAGCTGTGATAGCTGTCGTCATAGTAGTCCGCCATTGTTGATATGCTGGAGCAGAATGGCGTCTAAGCGATTGTGGTGTTCTGTTCTTAGATGTAATAAGGAACACAGCAGTCATTTTACTGTTCCGAAATCCAACCCGCTGAAGACGCAGTGGCTGAGTTTTGTGTTTGAAGGAAATATTCCCAACGATCAATCTAAATGCCATTATGTTTGCGCTAATAATTTCTCACCAGACTGCTTTTTAAACGAGTGTCAGTATAAAGCTGGGTTTGCTAAGAGGCTGCTACTGAAAAACGAATCTGTACCAACTATTTGTGTGCCTGCTGCAATTCCAGAAGAAGTAAGTATAACGTTTTATTAACCTGTATATTAATCTTTGCAAATCGCTTGCACTTTATGATGAATGTGGCTAATGTTTACACTCATTACTGCATCGTAGGGTACATTACGGCATGTTTTCTATGTAACGACGTTCTCAAAACAACTCATAATCCTATACTGTATAATAATGAACAACGCGTTATGGTTAATGTGTTATAAAAACTGTGTACAACAAATTATTAGGTATCTTTCAACTACTGCTAGAAACAGACAACACAGAGATAACGTTACGCAATACGCATCATTGAGAAGCCTAACATTTACAAAAATAGTTTTTCAGCATCAATCTGTCAACGAACTAACCTATAACGTTACATAAGTAAAGCTAAACACATAGCGTTTGTATCTCACTATTCTACCGTGCCAGTACATACAAAAATAGATCAAAATGACATTACATTAACCAACCATTCAGAAACGTCCTGTCCGAGCCGTAATGGTCGAACTTCTTCGGGGCCGTCATCTTGTTCAGAGTCCGAATCAGGTTCAAATTGGTATGGTTGCAAAGACGTATCCCCAGAAACTCCCGTTGCCATTATTGTTCCAAAATATAACCTCAACTGTTGTCAAGGCAACGGTCCACGTGCGTTGTTTCAGAACGCCTCACAGAACAGAGGGGCGGGGTGCGCAAAGCTCATTATCATTTAAAGACACATGCACTGAAACGGTGTGCTGAAAACAGAGCTGTTTTTGACCAGGTAAAATGAGTGTTTTCTTACAATACTAATGAGAATTTTTAATTAAAGTATATTACAAACTTTTAATTTAGACCCTAAAGAAACATATTAGCTTGTACAAAAATGGCATTATATGACCCCTTTAAACCCGTGTTTAGACCCGTGTTTCCCCCGTGTCCAACCCGACCCGACCCGCACCCGTATCCGACACAGTTGGATATTTTTCACCCGTTTGAGCAAAATTTGCAGGTCACCTGTCAACCCGTGCAGGACTCTGCCGTGGGGCGGGAACATGTGTGACGTGTGAGGGCCACTTTTCAGCCCGGGAGTTTCAGGCCCACGACCGGCCCACTTTTTCCATGGTGGAAGTCAGAATTAGCACTTTTTCTAAATTGGATAAATGAAGCAACAGTTCAGCTCGTAGTATTGTGTAGTTTGTATTAATACCATGGGTTAACAAATAATTTAGCCTAAAGGTTAAATAATAATTCACTCAGACTTTAAGCAATTGCGACTTTATATCACACAATTCTGACTCTATATCTTGCAGTTCTGACTATAAGCAATTGCGACTTTATTTCATGCAGTTCTGACTTTATATCTCGCAATTCTGACTTTATAACACACAATTGCGACTTTATATCACGCAATTCTGACTCTATATCTCGCAATTCTGACTTAATAACGCGCAATTGCGACTTTATTTCACGCAATTCTGATGTAAACTCGCAATTGTGAGATAAAAAGTCGCAATTATCTTTTAAAATGTTTTATTCTGTGGCGGAAACAAAGCTTCCATACCTCCTGGCCTCTTCCTCCCATCCATCCTCCCTGACGCGTACCGTTACTGTAGGGCCGGCCCAGCTATCGGCAGGCGCCGGCGGTGCCGCGGTAGCCTACCTGAGAAAACGTTTTGGAGAAGACGGGCTATGGACCCAACCAACGCATATGCGACCATTTTTTGAGAATGTGCGAGTTAAAATTTTTTGTGGTCGCATTTGTGCGAGTGCATGGTCATGTACTACTCAGTTAAATTCAGGCATGAATTTTCCTGCATTGAACTTGTTTTAGCGCCGCCAAAGTGAATTTTTGTCCCGCCGAAGTCTTATTTGATCGGTGAGTAGGCTAATGATGATGAACTGCTGCACTTGTGACAGGGCGCATGTTTAACTGAAAGAACGAGCAGAGAGAGTGACCCGGTCGCGCGCGCGCACTCTCTCTCTTCAGAGCCAGGCGAAAGTGTAAACAAGACTTCACCGTCTCCAAACTAAGCGCTGTCTTGCTCTCTCTCCCCGCACACATTAATCAAAATAAATCGACACGGTGGTAAAAGGTCGGCAGACCAAAGTTTCATGTTGAGCATTCGGAGATTTTTTTTTTTTCCTGAATTACCGCTGGGTATGAATTGTGCTAAATAAGTTGCCTTATCTTCTCTGAAAAGCGTTCCGGACATTCAGCTGACATAAAACAACACTTTTATTAAACGAAAAAAAAAAACTATCCAGTGATGAAATGTTTTCTGAGTTGACACAAATCTTGGATGTCCATGTCCTAACTGCTAGGATAATCACACAACGCGCATGACACGTCCAATTCGCGAACTAATGACTCATTTGAACCGATTCATTTTAATGAATTGTTAAAACAACTGATCTTTCCAACAGTGAACTCAGGAGACGTCTGAATCGGTGTATAACTAATCAGTAACACTTTACAATAAGGTTCTATTTA
The DNA here is from genome assembly GCF_949319135.1 of Squalius cephalus. Lineage (NCBI taxonomy): Eukaryota > Metazoa > Chordata > Actinopteri > Cypriniformes > Leuciscidae > Squalius > Squalius cephalus. Next base: position 3,523,456 of record NC_137126.1, on the reverse strand, counting down.
TTACATAAATTACATAAAAAGTACAATTTGCTTACTCAAGCTTAAGCTTAAAAAAAAAATAAAACCACTTGTTTTTTTGAAAAGCATATGACTATATTTTTCCACACAGTGCTATCAAGAATCGATAAGAGAATCGTTTAAGAATCGGATCGATAATCAGAATCGTCAGTGGCATTATTATTATTATTGATAAAATCTTATCAATTCCCATCCCTATGTGAAGACAGTAAAATTATAATCAAACATTAAAGAACATACATGTTTTTTTAATAGTTTTTTTGAGAGTTAAAAGATTAAAGCATTTTGCTAACATGAGGTCTTGTGTCACTGTCAGTCTTTTTACATAATTGCAAAACTAGGGTATGCAGATTAAGACCACAATTCATCAGCATGCATTGATTAATCCCATGGCATGTAGAAAAAAAAAAAAGGTGCGACCAAATCATATGCTGGTGCGACCAACTGAGAAAGTTGGTAGCACCAGTGCAACCAGTGGAAAAGTTAGTCAGGAGCCCTGGTAGGGTAGAGTAGAACTCCCTCACATGGTCCAGCCCATGAAGAGGCTGCGCGCTGTGGTGTCAGAATGCGGAACGTGTGTAGCCTAATGTAACTAACGTGACATTGAAATGTGCAAAAAAAAAAAAAAAAAATCCTCGACCGGCCCAAAAGTGAAGCGGCCCACCGGGAATTCTCCCGATTCTCCCGATTACCCACTCCGGCCCTGCCCGTGTAACTTCATTTTCCAGTTGAGTGCACAAGCCTTTCAAAGTAAACTCATTTGACCATTGTGTGCGCACTATCTGCACGGTCACAAAAATTGGGCTGCAAGCGGATCCTCCTGATGAAGAAAATTAGGTCACGCGGACGCCAAAGTAAACTTGATAAAACAGTTAATCGCCTTGATGCCGTTCCTGGTGGCGTTTAGCTCTTCACAGTGGCGTAGCCGACGGGCACGCAGGGCATATTACATTACTGTTATTATTATTATTATTAGGCTACTTTTATCATTAATATTACAGTTCATTTGCCCCGCAATAATTTCATAGCGCATCACCGCATAACTGACTGCTGTGAGGATAAAGATTAGATTAGCTTACTTCTCATTTCAAAGACAACTTTTTGAACACAAAACACTTCTTGATTCATGAAAATATGCATTTTTTTTCGCTAGGGGCCACAAGAGAAGTATTAAAGGGGTGATGAACTGAGAAATCAAAATTTCCTTGAGCTTTTGACATATAAGAGATCATCATACTATAATAATATCCTGTAAGTTTCAGAACTGAAAACTACCTTGTTAGTCCAATAAAAGCTTTTATAGACATCAGGCTCAGCAAACGACTCGTTTTTCAAAGTGGGGAACTATGACGTCAAAGAGGATAAAACACCTCCTCCACAAAAGAAGATCAACGCCTACTTCAACACGGCCTGTTTAGCCCCGCCCACCGATTCGCCTAAACATGCTAACATAGGACGACATGATAATTGCTAAACCGGATAGAGCTACTTCCAAGCAATAAACATGCTGTTTACTAAATATTGTGCAGTGCCTGTTTGTGGAAGAAGACAGTCTGCATAAGCTTCCTTCGGATTCCAGCATGGTTAAACTTTTTTAAATCAGTCAATCACAATTTCCCGACACGGATCTGCCAGCAACATGTAAGTAACCATGTGTACTCTAATGCCTGATCTGCGATCAGTTCAGTTCAGATATTTCTCTTAAAATCGTTCAATACTGTTTATGCTTCAGTGACTAAACGATCAACTTCACAATTTCTCGTAGTATTATGAAAATAATCTTTTTTAAACTGTTATTAAATTAAATACAGAAAGCGATCAAAGAACGATCCCTTTCCAATCGCCCAAGCTGTCAATCAAACAGCACAGTTACCAAACTCGTGATGAAATAATGACACTGTTAAACTACACAACGAAGCTCTTACTGTGTATTCACATCGTGTTTGCATTGTGATTTGGTGTAAGCATTTGTGAGAGTGCAAAAAATGCGTTGCAATGATAAGATCTTTATTCACGCGATCAACAGACTGTCTGTCATCTGCTCAGTCAGTGCTCATCATGCTGCAACCTTTCATGTGATGGAATAGATTTAAATATAATGCTTTAAACGATACTTTTCACGATTTATTAATCTCGATAGCTGTAGTAGTAAAAACGTAGTAAAAGTTTTCGAGAGAGTTCATATAATACTAGCTATTTCATATGCAAGCATGTCAGCCAATCACAGCAGTGGGCGTTTGCACTGCAGTCTCACAGCAGACACGCCCCTTAAAACAGAGCGTTCAAATCTGAAGCTGAAATCAGGCTTGGAAAAATGGCTTTTATTTATAAATTATGACAATTTTTGATGTAAAAATCATACTAACATTATAAGGGCACCCCAGGAAACATTATAAAATAATAAAACAATCCAGTTCATGACCCCTTTAAGAAAATAAATTAGATTAATGTCTCAAAATCATTTTTCTTTATCACCAGTTGCTTGCAAAATGATGGACAATGATTCACATTTTGTGCGCATCATTTCCTGTGACAATAAAACTAAGTAAATTATTAAATAAACAAGTAGGTAAATAAACAAGTAACAAGCAAACAAACTCGTGCTTAATTTTTTACGAATAATTTGCTGATGCAGGTACAAAAATACTTTTTCTTTAAAAAAAGTTAAATGTCACCATGGTGATAACCACAGCAACGGACAGGACAAAATAATCTGATATGTCAAAATAGTGTTGTAGTGTAAATGCAGACTAATAGACCTGCCACAGCAACATTGACAAGAAAATGGCTGAATACGAGGCTTCTACAGTTATAGATACTAAAACAACTTTTTCACATGTCCTTTATAAAGCAGTGTTTAATTAAAAAACATATTTGAGGGTATTTAGGAATGTATAATGTATTATTTACTTATGATATGAATTATTATGATTATAATTATATATATGAATAATTAACTTGTTTATTTTTTATTTTCGATTAGTGTCACACAGAACACTGGAGATGAAGTTCTTCAGAAGCTGATGCCTGTGGTTACAGCAACTAGATCAGCTTGGTAAGTCACACTGAGAACAAGCATCACTGTTAAAACATAACAGTTCTTACTTAAACATTATAAATTAATGGTTTAACAAAAAATATGAGTCACACTTCAGCTTTTAAACACTCCAGCTATCTGACCTGATTTGTAATCTACTTAACCGTTTTTTATGATATATGTGTGAGCAATTTATTTTAAAATATATGCATTTATAATGTATGTATATAAACATTTATATGTAGACTTTTTATATTAATTTAAATGTAATTTAAATGTTAATACATTTATATTTAGTGAAAAAACTGATGTTTTCAATGTATTTCTTTTTATCAGTTTTATATAATCTTTCTCCCTCACATAGAGACATAATCTCTTAGAATAACAGTTAAATATAACTTACTGATATATTTAATTCATTGTTTGAAAAAATAGATATTGCACAAATTATAAACACAATTAAGAAAAACAAAGATTTCTGTTTTGATCTGAGAGTGAAGAGTGTGTCATTGTTCTCTACAGGTTGGGTGATTGTGGTGTCACAGATGAAGGTTGTGCTGCTCTGGCTTCAGCTCTGAGATCAAACCCCTCACACCTGAGAGAACTGAGGCTGTATAAGAATAAACTAAGAGACTCAGGAGTGAAGCTGTTCTCTGCTGTACTGGCGAATCCTCACTGTAAACTGGAGGAACTGTGGTAAGATCATACGTGACTCTCACATGAAACTGTCTCTGTGAATTCATAAAGTATAATCAAAATGGAATAAAATGCAGGGAAATAACTATTATTTCATAATAATAATTACAAGCAAAGCTATTAAAACATCTGTAAATGACTGAACACATGAGCTGCTCCTCATTAAGGTGATTCTGCAGTGCTGATAGTCACACTGAAAAACACACTTTGCAGAGATGGCAAAAGTACTCACTTCCCGTACTCAAGTAGAAGTACAGATACTTGTGTTAAAAAATACTCTGGTAAAAGTACTGAATTAACTTCTTTACTCAAGTAAAAGTAACAAAGTGCAGGCTTGTAAATTTACTTAAATGTATAAAAGTAAAAGTAGCCTTGTGAATGACAACCATTTTTCATGCAAAGCTACCTGGACCACACAAATGTTACTAGAGTGCAATCTGAGAAACTTAAGTGGATATGGAAAAAAGGTTCTTTATATGCCATTCCCTTCATTTTAAACAGATGTCTGCCAATAGGCCTAAAACATTACATATATGATTATTGTGACAGAGACTGGGACTCCAGCTTAATAAGATTCTGACTGAGTAGCAAGATATGAATCCAGTTTCTCTTTTTTAATCTTCCCCTTAACATTTAAAGGAATGTATGTGTGTGTGCTCAAATATGACTTCTGGAACGGATAAAATATGATTTATTAAACAGACATTAATTAAGAAGTTTCCCATACTTTTAGAGTTACATCTAACAACCACTAGATGGCAGCAGCGTATAAGAAATTAACTGACAGCTCGTAAATCTCTGAACATGGAGTGCTAATAAAAATAAATGTAATATGTCAGGCTCACAATTTTTACAATTGAAGTGCTATAATAGTTCAATGTGCATTGTATTAAAAAAAATCTTTATTGATATGCAAATAGACAATATCCAGCAAAAGAAAAATGGCAAGTGATGTATGCCCTCAAATCTGTAGATGTGCATGGATTTGTCCTGAATCCCTTCAAGAACTTGGGAGCAACTAGGGTATACAGACCTTCTATAATGCGTAACGTGTCATAACCTAATTGTGTGTTGGACAGTGAGTGAGTGAGTGAAAAAACGTGTTTGTGTGTGTCTGGGATGGACAGGGAGAGAGAAGAGACCACAAGTGATCAAATGTAAACCTCAAAGGATGATTGGGAATGTCTTGCTGCTTGTCTGCCGAATCTCTGGGATCTCCGTTTTCTTCATTTTCAATAATGTCGCCGTCCATACTACTATGTGCTAACGTTACCGCCATCAAGCCGCAATGATTTGCCGCGAATGAATGCCGCCGAATCTGTCGAGTCGACTTGTAGTGGAAAGTACCGATATTCGTGTTAAAAATGTAAGGAGTAAAAGTAAAATGTCGGCACAAAAATAAATAGTAAAGTAAAAATATCTGAAAAATGTACTTGAGTACAGTAACAAAGTATTTGTACTTCGTTACTTCCCATCTCTGACACTTTGACATTGTGATATACATTTAACACCCTTTACTTTAAACACACTCAGTCTCAGCACAGTTAGGATTAACACAGTCCATTCATTTTAATTTTAGGGGGAATCTGGAAACTGTAGAGATTTATCTCCAGGTTTAAAGTCTACCTCACGTCAATGTCACAGATTATGACCTGGAGAAACACTATAGTACATCGATGACACGTCAGTGAGTGTATTATTAATGAGGCTGGAGGCTCTTATCCTATGAGAAGACATTTCTCTTTTTCATGACAGCACATGGTGTTTTTCTATGACAGACGCTTCAAACTGCAAAATCACGCAGTAGTTTAGAGAGGCGTTCATGGGTCGCAAGTGTGTGTGTCCATGGTGCAAGAGTTGAGGGTGTTGCAGGCTTCCCCCGTGATGCTGTCAGGGCGAGACTCGCTGCGGGCGTTTGGTTGGCCAGAAACTACAGACACAATCAAACTGTGTGTGTGTGTGTGTGTAACAAGCGTTTTTCTGAGGAGAGCTACGAGAATATCTATCTTCTCTGTCACTATCTGTCCTGAAGGGACGTAGATTTGGGATCTACTCAACCGGTTTTTATGATATTTGTATGAGAAAATGATTATCATATAGATGCATTTATAGTGAATGTATATAAACATCTATACTGTTAAAGGGAAAATATAGATTGTGTTCAATGATTTGGTAGGAATTTAACTCTCCGCTGTAAAATCCTCCAGTTTCCCCCTGATATGTAGTGAGAGCCGGCATGGGCCGCTGACAGATGACTGTTGCTCGTCCCTCTCTCTCTCCTGTCTTGCTCTGCCACACACATATGCAAGATTGTAAGCACTTACCATTGTCATGTGACTCGATTACATAATTTTGAAACTGTTGTGTAAAGTCATTCAAAAAATGAGCGCGCGCACAAAAAGCAAATTACACACGTAATTTTGTGTGTATTTGACCATTAAAATGCCACGAAGCGGAACACTGTCAGGCGACACAAGCCATTGTGTGAGTGCCGATTTGAGTTCTAATGTGTTTTTAAATCATCAGGCACGTCCCTTCCTTATTGTTCATTTATCCGTGCTTCTTAAAGGTAGGGTAGGTAGGATTTTTCTAAAAAACTTTTTTTCAAATTTGTTTAAACTGTCTTTATATACCAATACATAATTAAAATGTAAGTGCTCTGAAAAAGAGAGTATAAAAATCGAGTGACTGTAGACCTTTTAATCTGCAATAAACACAGCTCATTATTTCCATCTGGGACAAAACAATTGATTGGTTTGGGCGACTGTCACTCACTCTCGCAACCATGGTTACCACCCTGTTGCTACAAGATCTGCCCATATGCGCGCGCACCCGTTTGATTTGAGGAGTGCAAGAGAGACGCAGAACCTGCGAAGAGTAAAATTATGGCAGAGAAAGAGCATTCAAAATTCAAAGCACCTGCATATGCAGTCAGCGAAGGCAAACAAGGCAAAAACTACTTCCTCGGACCCTGGTTGCCCGCACTCTTGAACGACCTCCTCTGCTTCGCCCTCGACCCCGGACCTGTCCTCGAACCGACGATGCGGTACTTGTCTCCGTAGTGTAACGTTAGTCCTCATCAGAGTCAACAATGTTTTCATCATGGAAACTCTGCAAAATACCGTAGGCTATATGTTATGAATCTTACACGAAATTCACCTTCATCACAGTGTAACTGATGGTAATGGAAAAACGTGTATCAATGCAAACTGTTTTTAGCTTTGCCTTATATAGCTCGTTACCTATAAATATAGCTCGTAACCAAATCAAACAAAATACATTTTAAACTTTACCAGTATCGATATGCTAGCTTGATAGTGAGTAGCTGTCATGATCCTGCCTTCCTGTCTCTGATTTTCCCTGGTCTTGAGGCAGGATCATGACAGGCCCATGTTTTATGTGCAAGCACATGGCCATTTGTTTGGGCCATGTGCTTGTGTTGTCTCGTCACCTAGTCCCGCCCCCTTGTTATCCTCGTTTTGTCATTATTGCTTCACCTGTGTCACCCGTTTCCCTCATTAGTTTCTCCCTATTTAATCCCCTCATGTTTTCTGTCCTGTGTCGGTACATTGTCTAACTTAGTGTGAAACATTGCTTGTTATACCCTGTGAGTACTTTGTCAAAAGACCTGTTAATCAGTATTGTGAGTTTGTTTTCTGCCATCGTCAAGTCAGAGTCTAGTCTTTGTTTATTACTTTGTCTTAGTCTAAGTGACCTCTCGTTCCTGTTTTGCCCCCTCGTGGGTTTTGTTTTCTGTTTCGTGTCCAAATAAACCTTGAGTGTCTGCACCTCGTCTGCGTTTGGGTTCTCTCCTTCAATCCCATGACAGAATGTACCGACCAACTTCGAACCCAGCAGACAGAAGGTCCTCGCCCGTCGAGTCCCAAGCAGACCTTCTAATAGAATGGTGGCACAAGACGAGCTCTGACGTCAGAATCGGCAAGCTGCCGATTCCTCCTCAGGGAGAAAGGACCATTAAGGAGTACGCTCGGGTCGCTCATGAGAAGAGACTCTTCCTTCCTGACATCCTTCTCAACCGCTACTTCATTGCGGGTCTCAACGCTCCTCTGCCTCTTGCTGAACGGGAGAGGTTGGTAGACCGCCCGTTTACTGATATGGTGGACTGCCTGTCGCGAAGGGAGTTGCGGGGCTCCATCTTCTCTCCACCCGCCTCGCTGCCAGTGGTCCCGGAGGGTTGCGTCCTGGCCGTTGTTACCCAGGGTGATCAGGCTGGTTCTGTTTCGTCTCCTGAGGTCCCATCCACTCCCGTTGATCTTCGTGGCAAACGAGGGAGGCGGACTTCGTGGGATTCTCCGTCGGAGTCATCCTCGACTGAGTCAGCGCTGCCTGAGACTACCCTTCCTACTCTAGTCACAGATCCCGCTGAGCTTCTCCAACCGGTCACAAGTCCGGCTATGACTTCCACACCGCGACCTAAGAGAAAGAAGAGGAGAAAGGGAGCCTCTTGTCCTTCGTCTCAGCCTGTTCCAGAGCCCGCTACTGCAAGCGCTGTTCCAGAGCCCGCTACTGCAAGCGCTGTTCCAGAATCTGCTGCGAGAGTTGTGGCTGATCTAGCCGCTAAAGAGGTTCTGCAAGCAGTTTCTGCCCGAAAGGAGATGCCTGTTATTGTTGCTGCCAAAACTTTGTCTGATTACCTGTCTAGTCTGGCCAAGATCCTTGAAATTCCTGTCATGTCCTCAAGTCCTGTGCCCACAGCTGAGGAGAGTGCTGTTTCCAGGGCAGCCGCCGAGAGCACTGGGTCCGAGTCTGCTTCAGAGAGCGAAGGTTCCGAGTCTGTCTCTGAGAACGGGGATCCTGTCCCAGCTAATGTGTCCAGCCCTGTCCCTGCTAAGGAGTCCAGCCCTATCCCAGCTGACGGGAGGATGCCCGTGTCCAGCCCTGTCCCAGTTAATGTGTCCAGCCCTGTCCCAGCTAATGTGTCCAGCCCTGTCCCAGCTAATGTGTCCAGCCCTGTCCCAGCTAATGTGTCCAGCCCTGTCCCAGCTTCACAGTCTGCATCTTTCTCCGCTCCCTTACCACCTGCCACACCCATTGTCTTCACTCCGCTGCCGGCTGTAGCGGTCCCCTCTGTCACCCGACCCCTGTTTGTCTCCCCGGACGCCCCTGTCTCCACTTCACCCCGGACTGTTTCCCCCAAGACTGTTCCTCGTGTGTCCCCATCCAAACCTGCCCGGATTCCTTGTCCACAGCCCTCGTCCAGAAGACCCAAGACCACAGTCCCACCCACCTATCCTGGACATTCCCCCATGAACTTTGTTGTTCCTCCGCCCCCCATTCCGTGTTTGTTATTTTTATTGTTTCATCCCAACCCTGTTGTCGTGTTTTCGTGTCTGCCGTTGTTGGTTTTTGTCATGTTTTGTTGGTTTGTGTCCATGTCTCAGTCTGTCATGTCACGTGTTTAGTGTTCCCTTAGGGAGCGTCTGGAAGCCGCTCCTTAAGGGAGGGGTTCTGTCATGATCCTGCCTTCCTGTCTCTGATTTTCCCTGGTCTTGAGGCAGGATCATGACAGGCCCATGTTTTATGTGCAAGCACATGGCCATTTGTTTGGGCCATGTGCTTGTGTTGTCTCGTCACCTAGTCCCGCCCCCTTGTTATCCTCGTTTTGTCATTATTGCTTCACCTGTGTCACCCGTTTCCCTCATTAGTTTCTCCCTATTTAATCCCCTCATGTTTTCTGTCCTGTGTCGGTACATTGTCTAACTTAGTGTGAAACATTGCTTGTTATACCCTGTGAGTACTTTGTCAAAAGACCTGTTAATCAGTATTGTGAGTTTGTTTTCTGTCATCGTTAAGTCAGAGTCTAGTCTTTGTTTATTACTTTGTCTTAGTCTAAGTGACCTCTCCTCGTTCCTGTTTTGCCCCCTCGTGGGTTTTGTTTTCTGTTTCGTGTCCAAATAAACCTTGAGTGTCTGCACCTCGTCTGCGTTTGGGTTCTCTCCTTCAATCCCATGACAGTGGCCTACTAAAAGCCATCTTATTTGTTTATATTTATAGTGATAAAGTTAGGTATTTTATTACATGTGATTCTGACATGATGTCACTGCATGCACTGCGCTCCTCTCCACTCGTCTCAGGTAAATAAATGCGTCTTCCAGCTGAGCCTGAGCGTTTGGCGTCGCGTTCATGTGTTTTGGGGGCGTGGCTTTGGAAGGAGCCCAGAAGGGAGGGGGTGGAGTGAATGGAAATAATGAGCTGTGTTTATTGCAGATTAAAAGGTCTACAGAGACTCGATTTTTATACTCTCTTTTTCAGAGTACTTACATTTTAATTATGTATTGGTATATAAAGACAGTTTAAACAAATTTGGAATGTTTTTTTTTTTAGAAAAATCCTACCTACCCTGCCTTTAATCACTCTAAAGTTTCAATAACTTTAAGCAATTCGCTCAAAATCTTTACAAATACATTAAGCTCACACATGTACAGTAGAGGCTGACATTTTTTCGGGAATCCCACGGGTCACGGGATTCCCGTGGGATTCCTGCAGGATGGGAGTCATCTTTGTTATTAATCACGGGATTTGGACGGTACAGGATAAATGGTTAACGGGAGCAGACGGGAGCGGGAATCAACCAATAGCAAAGACGACAAAAAAAGAAAAAAGTAAATGCACCATTTTGTAGTTTCCTTTTAACCTGTTAAGCCTCACCAGTGCGTCGGCGCACTGAAGCGTTTTTTTTTTTTTTTATTTAGTTCAAAGTTACTATCAGATTTAATGTTGACAAACTATACATCATTAAAAAGATATAATACTCAAGTTTCAGTATTTGACAACTATTGTATTCTGAGAAACTTATAGTGACAGTTATTTCTTAATTTGTGTCAGGAGTTATGAAATGAAAAAATGCGTCGATACCTTTAATATGAATTATGCGCGTCAGCCGCTCCCATTCAGAAAAAAACTCCGTGCTGTCGTCATGACAGCGATACACAAAACAACGTCCCTCAGGGCTTTAGCTCAAAAATGTGCAGATTTGGAGAAATATTGATAGATTCTCATAGATTTACATCAGATTTCTATTGACAGGAATAATATTTATTGAATTTATACCCATAATTGTACTCATTATGCAAGAGCATAATTGATGAAAATCGTTAACATGTAATTAAAAAAAACTATAAATGTAAACTATAAATGTATTGTTTACTCAACAATAAATGAGAAAAAGGCAGCTTTATGTGCTGTTTGGGTTTATTAAACTATTGTAGACATGGTGTGAACTGTACTGTTTTTATTTTATTTGCTGTCTAGAAAATCTAGAAACGGGCTCAGCAGCTGGTCTAAAACAGGATGGAGAGCAGATTAAATCAAATTATGTATTAACTAAACACTAATTGAAGAAAAACATATGGGAGCGGTACAGGAGCGGGAGTCAGTTTAAACAGGAGCGGGATGGGAGTGGGAGTCAATTTACCAGGAGCGGGATGGGATGGGATTATTTTTAAAACTTTGGTCTGGGAGTGGGACGGGACAAGATTTCTTTCTATGGGAGTGGGACGGGACAGGAGTGAAAATCCACTCCCGTGTCATCCTCTAATGTACAGACACACACACACACACACACACACACACACACACACACACTAGGGCTGGAACGATGCACCTATCTCCCGATTCAATATTATCACGATACTTGGTTGCCGATACAACATGTATTGCGATTTTTAAGAATTGCGATTTGCGATTGTTTCTATCAAAAGCTGATTTGCTCTATTTTGATCACTACCGTAGACATCAGTGTTTATATTTGAACTTTAAACTTTTATCTAGGGTTGGTAACTGAAAATCGGTCCTTTTCCAGAACCGTTAGTGTTTTTGAAAAATACCGGAACCGTGCAAAATTCGGTGCGAAGTTTCGGTTCCGAAAACGGTTGTGGTGCGATGTGCGGGCGAAGTGCTGAGAGCTTATCCTTTAATAGCGACGTACACCTCATGAATATCAAAATAGTAGGTAATGAATGCACTGGCCCTCGCGCTACTCATATACGTTTTTCATCAGATATCAACAGAGAGAGAGAGAGAGAGAGTATAAAGACAGTGGAGCTGCAAGATTAAGATTTAGATTAGATTTTCCTTTATTTGTCATTGAGAGGAAATATGTTTCCACCATAGGTGCGTACATAATACAAACACACATAACATATTAGGAACATGAACATATAAAAAAAAAAAGAAAAAAAGAGAGCATACCTGACGTATCAGTGGCCGATTTCCTATGTATTTTTAGAGCTCGTAACGATACAGGAACAAAACTCTTACTAAACTTGGCCTTTCTACACATCGGTAACCTATACCTACGGCCAGAAGGCAGAAGGATAAAATATGTATGAAGTGGGTGTTTTTTGAGTCATTTAAGATTTTTTGTGCCTTTCGCAACGTGAATGTCGAGACAACATCTGATAAATAGGGAGTAGGGATACCAATAATTTTACTTGCTAAATGAGTTATCTTTAAGAATTTGTTCTTGTTGGTAACTGTAAGCATATGGAAAAAACAAATGGCACTATAAGTAAGAACTGACTCAATAATACTGCGATACAGATGCAGAAGAAGACGTGGCTGAACAGACAAGTGCCTAAGTTTATGAATAGCTGTCAGTCTTTGTTGACAGCGTTTGTAAACCCCTAGAGTGTGCTGGTTGAAACTGAGATTTTGATCCAAAATAATGCCAAGATATTTAAAATGCTCTACTCTCTCAACTATCTCTCCGTTAATGATAGTGCTAGAAGCATGGATCTGTGTTTTTGAGGTGCTAAAGACCAGTTCCTTAGTCTTTAAAATATTGAGGTGCAGAAAGTTATCATCACACCACGTACTAAAATGTGCTGTAGAACGTTGATAGTCCAAAAAAGAGTCCTCATTGTCCTCATTAAGCAGAGCAAGAATGGCTGTATCATCTGCATATTTAAAGTAATGAGTAGTTGTAAATGGACTCTGACAGTCATTTGTGTAGAGAATAAAAAGGAATGGGCTAAGTACGCATCCCTGAGGGGCGCCGGTATTAAGGACAATGGTTGGTGATAATGCACTGTCCACTTTAACCACTTGGGGTCTATTAGAAAGAAAATTGTGGATCCAATATATATTAGAGATGATGGGACTTGCATACTCTGTAGTTTCTTTATCACCTGATGACGCTGAATCGAGTTAAAAGCGGAACTAAAGTCATTAAAGAGAAGTCTGGCATAATTCCCAGAGATGTCCAGGTGTTGAAGTAGACAATGTAAGAGACAGGCCACTGCATCATCAGTACCTCTTTTCTGCTTATATGCAAATTGTAGACAATCTAGAGATGGTTTTCTCATGATTAATCTTTAAACGATATTGATCTCGATTCAAACACCCACGCGATCTTATTCCTAAATGACAAAAACTTCACACCGGAACATTCGAATCTGTTTGCGCTGTCGTTGAGAGAGTAGTTGTCGATATGAAACAGCTTTACTTTCACAGTCTTTTCAATCCTACAGTATCGATATTTCTGTGTTACAAATATTCAAATGATCACAGAAGTACTGAGATAAAAGTTTATAGTTTAAGTATAAACACTGATTTCTGCGGTAGCAACCAAAACAGAGTAAATCATCTTTTGAAAGTCTCTTCAAATAACGAGTGTATCGATTACATCTAATGCTTCAAAACATTCCGACTGTTAAAGCTGCAGTCTGTAACCTTTTTATGTTCAGAATTTACAAAATGTATATGAGCGAGTACATCATGAATGCCCTTTTTTCAAACCATGTTTTTGTCTTATCCTGAATCACTACAGTAAGGCCGTAATAAGCGTTTAGACTCGGACTGCTTTACACCGGTCAGTTCAGCACCGCTGCGGAGTAACGTTAGCCCAGTGCCTGCGTGACTCACCCGCAGCATAGACATAAACAGAGAAATAGCTCCGGCTACAATGTTCTCCCGCAAGACGCATGCAGTTCTGTTTATTAACTGATAGAGCGCTGATTCATCCAGTACTGAAACAAGTAAAGTCTTTATGAATCAATCATTCAAACCGATTTTAAAAATATTATGTTTCACCTGTCTGGATCTTACATGTTCAAGCATATTCTGCCCTTTCTGAGAGGGTATTCTCCACTGCTGGAGATGCTATAAGCTATAGGAGAGGTCCCAAATTCTCCTAGAGAATGCAGAAATGTTTATTTTCCTTCAGAAAAATTATTTTTACAAAAATTGCTAAATAATGTTGAATTTGTTGACATTACCAGTATGTTAAACTCATTTGACAAGTATAAGAAAGAAATACACAAAGGATTATGCATTTCCCCCTTACTACTATGTTTTATTAGTTGTTTTAATAATTTTATTGAATGGGAACCGAAACTAGAATCGTTTGGCGAAACCGGAATTGGAACTGGAACCGAAAAATTTCTTACGATTCCCGAACCCTTCTTTTATCCCAGTACTTCTATTTAAGCTGTTTCATAACAACTCTCTCTGGGTCAGCGGCAGCGGCAACACAGATTTAAAATTAAACGATAGGATTTTGTCAGGTTTAATAGACAGACATAATGGATGTAGATCGTGTGATCTACATCCATTATGGATTTAATAGATTCCATTAAAATAGCTAGATCCGGTGGTGTTGTAGTTTTACTAACATTACTAGTTGTTGCAAAAGCATGTGAAAAAAAACTACAAAGTTTGCTAGGCGTTAATCGCGCGATAAAAAAAATTACGCCGTTAAAATGGGTTTGCGTTAACGCCGTTAATAACGCGTTAAACTGACAGCCCTAATATATATATATATATATATATATATATATATATATATATTATAATACATGTTTACACAAAAACAATTTTACACACACAAGTACTATCCCCGTTTACTTAACATACACATAAATTGTAAGAATATGACTAATAGTAAAGACTACTAATAAACATTAGGCCTATGCTAAAGCTATTAAATAGCAGTCCCAAACTTTGTGTTAATACAATGTTGGTATGAGCCACCACAGTCATTTAAAACTATAAAAAATAACACAAAATGAAAATAAAGTGGCATTTTGGGGTTAATATGGAAACGGCATGGTGAACACACGATACTAACAAGAACTGTTAATGAAACATGGAAACTTCTCCTGGTGATTAGAGTGAAAATCATCCTGCATGCAAATCCTTCTCAGCTAACACACGACGTACCAGTAACGTGATTTATTGGTATTTTACTTTTATTTCGTGACTTACTAATTTACCACGGAACGACGTTGCATGCTCGTAGTTTCTTTTGCACTTTATATACAGTGCTGACATGACAGGAAAGTCCGTTTTTCTGAGGTGAAAGACTTTTTATTTCAGCGTACACTTACGTCACTGCCTGGTAGTTCCTATTGTGCTGGGTTTTCTGAAGTAGTCGTGATTCGCCTCTCATAACATAACATGTTATTCTTGATTCACTTTTAATTAGCTCTTATGTAAAGAGTTAGATAATGCTTTGTTAACAACATATTAACCATAAATAGTTCTCAATCTAGATTAGGTCACGGAGAATCAGAAAATGTCATTAAGTGCTTTAATACAGCCTTTATTGGACATTAATTACATTAATATTAAGAGTTCCTTAAAATGTTTACATTAAGCACACTCACACACACACACACACTCTCTCTCTCTTTCTCTCTCTCACACACACACACACACACACACACACACACACTAGGGCTGGATACGATATGTACTGCAATTTTTAAGAATTGCGTTTCTACAATATTGCGATTCGATATTGCAATGTATTTCTTCTTTTTTACACTAGACTATGGGTAAAAGTTAAATCATACTCTTATACAGACTGTACATGATGTATAAGATGAGTCATATTTACAAATTCAGATCATCACATCTTTCTGAGTTTTATTTCAGAAGCATCATACAGTGCTACATTCTCTTGATTAAATAATTCAATTACAAATACATGTTTTAACAGTCACTTGTCGCCACCTAGTGTCGGAATAATGTAATCGATAAATGCGTTATTTTAAGCGCCAAGTTTCTATCAAAGGCTGATTTACTCTACTTTGATCGCTATCGTAGACATCAGTGTTTATATTTGAACTTTAAACTTTTATCCCAGTACTTCTATGATAATTTGAACTATTGTATCACAGAAATAATGATACTATTATGAGGTTTTAAAGACCTTTTGTGAAGCTGTTTCATGACGACTCTCTCTGGGTCAGCGGCAGCGCCAACACAGATTTGAATGTTGCGATATGATTTTGTCAAAGGTTTAATAGACAAATTGAAAGATTGTGTGGGTGTTTGAATGGAGATCACAGTATTTTAAAGATGAATCGTGCAGCTCTACTGTCTTATCTCTCTCTCAGCATATGAGTAGCGCGAGGGCTTTTCAGTGCTTTCAGTCTCACGTCTCTTCCACGCGTCCACTTGAAAGGGATATTACGTCACTCAACACTCATATGGTGTGTTCATGTCATCTTGTAAAGATTGTATTTATGAGTTGAACGCACATGAACGCCTCCACAATAGTCACTTTTCCTCCGTCGGGCCGAACGGTTCTCATAATGGTAATGAATCCTCAGCCGAACCGTGCTGGTAGAACCCGTGAAGTAAAGTCTCCAGGATTGGTCACTTGTCTGTTGCCTGGCTGCCAGTTTCTCTGTAGCTGGTTAAGCGCTCTTTGAGTGAAGTAAACAAAGCAATAATAAAATTAAAAGCAATAGCTGATCATTCTCCATAACGCGATCGCTATTCACATCTCATATCGTCAGTAAACCGCCGTGTTACCAAGGCAACGACTGACGCGTTTGCATTACATTCCAAAGAGCGGCTGCTGTCAAACCCACAGTGGAGAATGAAGCCGTAACCGCACCAGCTGACCCGGATCGGCACGGAGTGGAACGGTTACGCAATGAGAACTGTTCGGCCCGACAGTGCAAAAGCGGCTAATGTCGTAAATACGAGTGGGAAGCTCTGGATTTTCTATAAACCCTTATATAATCTTTTTGCCACATATAACAACAATCATTATCTATAAGCATAGCAATTATTTTTCAATAAGAGACAATAAAGAACTAAATGAAAGTTTGAAAGTTTATTAAATTAACTAAAATTATACATTTATAATTATACAAATAATTACATACTGCATTCAGTACAACACCATTCTTTGATCAGATCTTTGAAAATAAGCCGTCGTGCTAAATCGTGTTTAATAGACAGCATGACCAGACCATTTAGTCTTTACTAAGACAGTGTTCACTAAAACATTGACGGGATCATTGAATCAGTGATTTGAGCTCGGTAAACCAAATCAGTTCTGTTCATGAATGAATCATCTAGACTGGTTTTATTAACGGGTTTCTCCTATTCACTGCAATGAACCGACTCAAATGATTCATTCACGAATCGGACATCATTACAAATGTATACCTATGACTAGAACGAAATCCTACATTTTGATTGATTCCTCACAGAAATTGGCTCAGAGGCTTCAGAAAGCCTAAATATATACATCACTGGACTAGTTTTATTATCGCTTGGTGATTTTCCGTTTCCGCACTGTGTCGTTTCTGAATAACCCGCGAACGAGCACACACACTTGGCACAAGCTATAATGAATACCCGTTCTTTATAGCGTGCTTCCTAAAAGATTATTTACGAAGTAAATACCAAAATCATCCAGGAAATTATGGAGTTCTGCTGGACCCTTAGAATCGTCCCAATCCTCCCCTGCTAACACACACACACACACACACACACACACACACACACACACACACACACATGCTCCTTAAAATGTTTACAAATACATTAATCACACACACACACACTCACACACACATTCACACGTTCCTTAAAATGTTTACAAATACATTAAGCATTAAAGCACATTCACACTCACACACACGTTGGGTTTCCATGTTTTATGGGGATTTTCCGTAGAAATTATGATTTTTATACTGTACAAACTGTATATTGAATCCCCTAATCTTAACTGTTTTAATTTAACAACTTGTTTCTAATGGATATTTGTATATATTTCATATTGACAGCATTATGTTATTTATTTTTTAAGTGTCATGTTTATCTCTGGATATAGGCTTAATGTGTGTCATTGTTCTCTACAGGTTGATAAGGTGTGGTGTCACAGATGAAGGTTGTGCTGCTCTGGCTTCAGCTCTGAGATCAAACCCCTCACACCTGAGAGATCTGAATCTGTCTGAGAATAAACTAGGAGACTCAGGAGTGAAGCTGTTCTCTGCTGGACTGGCGAATTCTCACTGTAAACTGGAGATACTGTGGTAAGATCATCTCTACCATAAAGACTCGGAGTAAATAAGGATTAATAAGTACAGTAGATAGTGTATACAATATATCTTTGGTGTAAGCCCCATCCAGTGGTTCAGCGACAGATTCCAGCTTGAGCCGTCAGATCCTGCCGGCGGTAGAAGGCAGCGGTGAGGAGTCTCCCTGAAGAGGAACATTTACATCTTACTATATAATTAAAACTAACAGTTAAATAAACCGAACGAACTACAAACCAGACAACAGATGCAGGATACAGTGAAGAGGGTTTTTTAAATTACAAATGTTTGCTGTAAATCAACTTGTCTTGTAATGCTTGTGCAAACAGACCCTTGTAAAAGCTTGAGCATCGCCTCAAAATGTGTGTGTGCAGCTGAAAAGAGGGAAGTGGTGTGTGTTTCACCTGAACCAGGGCTGTCACCATATCAGATTTATCACTACATGATTATCATGGCCAAAATAACACACAATAACAATATATCACCATATCTATGGAAATCTTGAAAAAAATAATAATAATGCTATCAGTCAAATTCATCTTTACTTTGTTTATTTTGTGTTATTTTTGAACAAGAAGAATCACTCCATCACGCACAAAAGGAACAATTACACTTAATGCGACCGGTTTGAAATAATGGCAACACTTTATCACAAGTATACAGTAACACAGCGCTTATAAATCATTTTCAAACTATTAGTTTATAGTTAATGAATAGTATATAATAGTATATAAACTGTAGTTAATATATTAAGAGACTATATACAAATTCAAAATTCTTGGTTCACTTTCACTGTAATTAACCAAGTATTATTGTTTAATTAGCTCTTATGTAAAGAGTTAGATAATGCTTTGTTAACAACGTATTAACCATAAATAGTTCTCACTCTAGATTAGGTCACGGAGAATCAGAAAACGTCATTAAGTGCTTTAATACAGCCTTTATTGGACATTAACTACATTAATATTAAGAGTTCCGTAAAATGTTTACATTAAGCACACTCACTCACACACACACACTCTCTCTCTCTCTCTCTCTCTCTCTCTCTCTCTCTCTCTCTCTCTCTCTCACACACACACACACACACACACACACACACACACATTAGGGCTGGATACGATATGTACTGCAATTTTTAAGAATTGCGTTTCTACAATAATGCGATTCGATATTGCAATGTATTTCTTCTTTTTTTTACACTAGACTATGGGTAAAAGTTAAATCATACACTTATACAGACTGTACATGATGTATAAGATGAGTCATATTTACAAATTCATTTCATCACATCTTTCTGAGTTTTATTTCAGAAGCATCATACAGTGCTACATTCTCTTGATTAAATAATTCAATTACAAATACATGTTTTAACAGTCACTTGTCGCCACCTAGTGTCGGAATAATGTAATCGATAAATGCGTTATTTTAAGCGCCAAGTTTCTATCAAAGGCTGATTTACTCTACTTTGATCGCTATCGTAGACATCAGTGTTTATATTTGAACTTTAAACTTTTATCCCAGTACTTCTATGATAATTTGAACTACTGTATCACAGAAATAATGATACTATTATGAGGTTTTAAAGACCTTTTGTGAAGCTGTTTCATGACAACTCTCTCTGGGTCAGCGGCAGCGCCAACACAGATTTGAATGTTGCGATATGATTTTGTCAAAGGTTTAATAGACAAATTGAAAGATTGTGTGGGTGTTTGAATGGAGATCACAGTATTTTAAAGATGAATCGTGCAGCTCTACTGTCTTATCTCTCTCTCAGCATATGAGTAGCGCGAGGGCTTTTCAGTGCTTTCAGTCTCACGTCTCTTCCACGCGTCCACTTGAAAGGGATATTACGTCACTCAACACTCATATGGTGTGTTCATGTCATCTTGTAAAGATTGTATTTACGAGTTGAACGCACATGAACGCCTCCACAATAGTCGCTTTTCCTCCGTCGGGCCGAACGGTTCTTATAATGGTAATGAATCCTCAGCCGAACCGTGCTGGTAGAATCCGTGAAGTAAAGTCTCCAGGATTGGTCACTTGTCTGTTGCCTGGCTGCCAGTTTCTCTGTAGCTGGTTAAGCGCTCTCTTTGAGTGAAGTAAACAAAGCAATAATAAAATTAAAAGCAATAGCTGATCATTCTCCATAACGCGATCGCTATTCACATCTCATATCGTCAGTAAACCGCCGTGTTACCAAGGCAACGACTGACGCGTTTGCATTACATTCCAAAGAGCGGCTGCTGTCAAACCCACAGTGGAGAATGAAGCCGTAACCGCACCAGCTGACCCGGATCTGCGTTCGACCCGACAGTGCAAAAGCGGCTAATGTCGTAAATACGAGTGGGAAGCTCTGGAGGTTCTATACGGTTATCCGGACCACACCTGACCACAACCGCTCTTGGTTGGTCGTAACCCCAGTGACGGGTAGGTTTAGGGGCGGGGTTGGGGTAGGTCATCACATATGGTCCGGATAACCTTATAGTACCGCTCTGGAGGTTCTATAAACCCTTATCTAATCTTTTTGCCACATATAACAATCGTTATCTATAAGCATAGCAATTATTATTCAATAAGAGACAATAAAGAACTAAATGAAAGTTTGAAAGTTTATTAAATTAACTAAAATTATACATTTATAACTATACAAATAATTACATACTGCATTCAGTACAACACCATTCTTTGATCAGAACTTTGAAAATAAGCCGTCGTGCTAAATCGTGTTTAATAGACAGCATGACCAGACCATTTAGTCTTTCCTGAGACAGTGTTCACTAAAACATTGACAGGTTCATTGAATCAGTGATTTGAACCATAGATATCATATATAAATGCTAGATGTCTCTGCTGGCCAATGGAGGTCGAATTTTCGCACGTGGCGGCCATCATGCCACAGGCAGCTCGCTCACTTGTTTAATGGTGCATGTACTTTTAAATAACCATAACTTGCTCAATTTTCTACCGATTTTCAAACGGTTTGGTTTATTATAAACGTCAGAGATGTAGCTATGACACTGCATACATACACTGCATACATATGAATAACTATAACTTACATGTTCAAGCATTCGGAATTATAGCCACGTTAATAACGTTTGTAAGAAACCAAACCGTTTGTAAATCCGTCAAGATTTCAGCGAGATAAGAGGATTTGTGTGCGTGCTGATCACTCACCTTACATTAAGCCTGCCTGTGACAAGATGGCCGAACGGTGATGCCGGAAGTGACCGCGCCATAAGACATCTAGCGTTTATATATGATATCTATGATTTGAACTCGGTAAACCAAATCAGTTCTGTTCATGAATGAATCATCTAGACTGGTTTTATTAACGGGTTTCTCCTATTCACTGCAATGAACCGACTCAAATGATTCATTCACGAATCGCACATCATTACACATGTATACCTATGACTAGAACGAAATCAAGAATTTTGATCGATTCCTCATAGAAATTGGCTCAGAGGCTTCAGAAAGCCTAAATATATACATCACTGGACTAGTTTTATTGTCGATTGGTGATTTTCCGTTTCCGCACTGTGACGTTTCTGAATAACCCGCGAGCGAACACACACACTTGGCAAACACTATAATGAATACCCGTTCTTTAAAGCGTGCTTCCTAAAAGATTATTTTACGAAGTAAATACAAAAATCATCCAGGAAATTATGGAGTTCTGCTGGACCCTTACAATCGTCCCAGTCCTCCCCTGCTAACACACACACACACACACACACACACACACACACACACACACACACACACATAATTTTCCTTAAAATGCTTACAAATACATTAAGCACACACACACACACACACTCACACACACATTCACACTTTCCTTAAAATGTTTACAAATACATTAAGCATTAACCCTTTAGGCGCCAGAGGTTTTTTCCTAAAACGTTCGATTTTGACATCTTAATTTCAAAAGGCTATATCTTAAAAGTGATAAAAGATAGAGACTTTCTGTAAATTAGAGAAATATTAAGGATGACCCAAAGTTTATGTAGGGATTACATTTTCCCATCTAATTTGCATATTATGACGTCATATGGTGGCCGCCATCTTGGATTATAAAATTTTTATGGTTTTTGTTGATGTTTATTTGGTTGTTTGTTTTTTTTAGCTGGCAAAGACACACACATCACAAGGACATGAACACAAAAAAAGAACACATATTGTGTACACTACTAAATGGTCAGGGAAATAGATAGTAAATCAACAGTGTAATAAATGGCAGACAAAAACAATTGTTGCAGGGCTTTTGCTGTAGAGATAATGACTCCCTATTCATCCAGGTGACATTTCTTGTAGTGTTTCATGGTGTGGTCTTGCGATAGACTATGCATAATAGCCCCTCTGCCCCGTGTCACATCACCTCTTCTCCTGCTACGAGCAGCAGCGCGCGCGGGCGCGGCCAGTTCTGCCTCGCGCGCGCGCCGAATGTGCACAGCTCGGACTACTGTCATTGTCATTGCGACTCCCCACCCTGCCTCCACGTTGCCCCCTAACTGCCCTATGAATACTTCGACCTCGTCTAACATACCCAGTGGCATTAGACAAAGTCTCCACCACAATACTGTCGCCGCGATTGCGGAGAGGCACACGGTCACGGCTAGCGCGGTAAAAATCTCCCGCGGCCGCCTCGTTCCCCACAACACTAACACGCCTGCTAACTTCGCGATGAACACTCCGACCCCGGGAAACATTGTTCCCACCACTGACATTGGGCAAAGGACCATCTAACGTTATATTGGGCAAAGGATTCACCGTTTGTGCTTGGTGTAGGGCTATACTTTCACTTTCAGAATCACCGTCATTTTCTGAAGGCAGATAACGTTATTCCCCTTCAGAATCAGGGTCCGTGAATAGAAGACACAACACTTCATTGCGGGTAAGCTTTATTGATGCCATTAGATAATAATAATAATAATAATCTAATGCAAATACTCACTGATGTTGACAATATTGCTCTGATAAAATGGCTCACTTGCACACTAGCTCCGCTTTTGTTCGCACTGATTCAATGCGCTCTAGCTCGAAGATTTTGTATAGAAGCATGACTTTTTTTTGAGTCGGGGATGAAGTATGACATGTCTGCCAACTAGTGGAGGGGAGGTTGAACGAAATTTGACACCCTATTTGACAAAATCGGCCGTTTTATTCAGTGCCGCATCTTGTCGAGTAAACTCGACCGTGGCGCCCAGAGGGTTAAAGCACATTCACACTCACACACACGTTGGGTTTCCATGTTTTATGGGGATTTTCCATAGAAATAATGATTTTTATACTGTACAAACTGTATATTGAATCCCCTAATCTTAACTGTTTTAATTTAACATCTTGTTTCTAATGAATATTTGTATATATTTCATATTGACAGCATTATGTTATTTATTTTTTAAGTGTCATGTTTATCTCTGGATATAGGCTTAATGTGTGTCATTGTTCTCTACAGGTTGATAAGGTGTGGTGTCGCAGATGAAGGTTGTGCTGCTCTGGCTTCAGCTCTGAGATCAAACCCCTCACACCTGAGAGATCTGAATCTGTCTGAGAATAAACTAGGAGACTCAGGAGTGAAGCTGTTCTCTGCTGCACTGACGAATCCTCACTGTAAACTGGAGGAACTGTGGTAAGATCATCTCTACCATAAAGACTCGGAGTGAATAAGGATTAATATGTACAGTAGATAGTGTATACAATATATCTTTGGTGTAAGCCCCATCCGGTGGTTCAGCGACAGATTCCAGCTTGAGCCGTCAGATCCTGCCGGCAGTAGAAGGCAGCGGTGAGGAGTCTACCTGAAGAGGAACATTTACATCTTACTATATTATTAAAACTAACAGTTAAATAAACCTGACAAACTACAAACCAGACAGCAGATGCAGGATACAGTGAAGAGGGTTTTTTAAATTACAAATGTTTGCTGTAAATCAACTTGTCTTGTAATGCTTGTGCAAACAGACCCTTGTAAAAGCTTGAGCATCGCCTCAAAATGTGTGTGTGCAGCTGAAAAGAGGGAAGTGGTGTGTGTTTCACCTGAACCAGGGCTGTCACCATATCAGATTTATCACTACATGATTATCATGGCCAAAATAACACACAATAACAATATATCACCATATCTATGGAAATCTTGAAAAAAATAATAATAATGCTATCAGTCAAATTCATCTTTACTTTGTTTATTTTGTGTTATTTTTGAACAAGAAGAATCACTCCATCACGCACAAAAGGAACAATTACACTTAATGCGACCGGTTTGAAATAATGGCAACACTTTATCACAAGTATACAGTAACACAGCGCTTATAAATCATTTTCAAACTATTAGTTTATAGTTAATGAATAGTATATAATATTATATAAGCTGTAGTTAATATATTAAGAGACTATATACAAATAGCAAATTCTTGGTTCACTGTCACTGTAATTAACCAAGTATTATTGTTTAATTAGCTCTTATGTAAAGAGTTAGATAATGCTTTGTTAACAACGTATTAACCATAAATAGTTCTCACTCTAGATTAGGTCACGGAGAATCAGAAAACGTCATTAAGTGCTTTAATACAGCCTTTATTGGACATTAATTACATTAATATTAAGAGTTCCTTAAAATGTTTACAAATACATTAAGTACACACACACACACACACACACACACACACACACACACACACACTCTCTCTCTCACTCTCTCTCTCTCTCTCTCTCTCTCTCTCTCTCTCTCTCTCTCTCTCACACTCACACACTCTCACAAACACACACACACTCACTCACTCACACACACACTAGGGCTGGATACGATATGTACTGCAATTTTTAAGAATTGCATTTTTACAATATTGCGATTCGATATTGCAATGTATTTCTTCTTTTTTTTTACACTAGACTATGGGTAAAAGTTAAATCATACACTTATACAGACTGTACATGATGTATAAGATGAGTCATAATTACAAATTTAACTCATCACATCTTTCTGAGTTTTATTTCAGAAGCATCATACAGTGCTACATTCTCTTGATTAAATAATTCAATTACAAATACATGTTTTAAGAGTCAGTTGTCGCCACCTAGTGTTGGAATAATGTAATTGATAAATGCGTTATTTTAAGCGCCAAGTTTCTATCAAAGGCTGATTTACTCTATTTTGATCGCTATCGTAGACATCAGTGTTTATATTTGAACTTTAAACTTTTATCCCAGTACTTCTATGATAATCTGAACTATTGTATTACAGAAATAATGATACTATTATGAGGTTTTAAAGACCTTTTGTGAAGCTGTTTCATGACGACTCTCTCTGGGTCAGCGGCAGCGCCAACACAGATTTGAATGTTGCGATATGATTTTGTCAAAGTTTTAATAGACAAATTGAAAGATCGTGTGGGTGTTTGAATGGAGATCACAGTATTTTAAAGATGAATCGTGCAGCTCTACTGTCTTATCTCTCTCTCAGCATATGAGTAGCGCGAGGGCTTTTCAGTGCTTTCAGTCTCACGTCTCTTCCACGCGTCCACTTGAAAGGGATATTACGTCACTCAACACTCATATGGTACGTTCATGTCATCTCGTAAAGATTGTATTTACGAGTTGAACGCACATGAACGCCTCCACAATAGTCGCTTTTCCTCCGTCGGGCCGAACGGTTCTTATAATGGTAATGAATCCTCAGCCGAACCGTGCTGGTAGAATCCGTGAAGTAAAGTCGACCAAGTCTATTCTTTGATCAGATCTTTGAAAATAAGCCGTCGTGCTAAATCGTGTTTAATAGACAACATGACCAGACCATTTAGTCTTTCCTGAGACAGTGTTCACTAAAACATTGACGGGATCATTGAATCAGTGATTTGAACTCGGTAAACCAAATCAGTTCTGTTCATGAATGAATCATCTAGACTGGTTTTATTAACGGGTTTCTCCTATTCACTTCAATGAACCGACTCAAATGATTCATTCACGAATCGCACATCAATACACATGTATACCTATGACTAGAACGAAATCGTAAATTTTGATCGATTCCTCACAGAAATTGGCTCAGAGGCTTCAGAAAGCCTAAATATATACATCACTGGACTACTTTTATTGTCGCTTGGTGATTTTCCGTTTCTGCACTGTGTCGTTTCTGAATAACCCGCGAATGAACACACACACTTGGCACAAGCTATAATGAATACCCTTTCTTTAAAGCGTGCTTCCTAAAATATTATTTTACGAAGTAAATACAAAAATCATCCAGGAAATTATGTAGTTCTGCTGGACCCTTACAATCACCCCAGTCCTCCCCTGCTAACACACACACACACACACACACACACACACACACACACACACACACACACACACACACAAATGTTCCTCAAAATGCTTACAAATACATTAATCACACACACACACACACACACACGTTCCTTAAAATGTTTACAAATACATAAAGCACACACACACACACGTTCCTTAAAATGTTTACAAATACATTAAGCATTAAAGCACATTCACAAACACACACACACACACACACACACACACACACACAAACACACACACGTTGGGTTTCCATGTTTTATGGGGATTTTCCATAGAAATAATGATTTTTATACTGTACAAACTGTATATTGAATCCCCTAATCCTAACTGATGTAATTTAACCCTCTGAGGTCTGAGCTGTTTTCTGGGCCCTGGAGGTGTTCTGACATGCTCTGACATTTCTGGTTATTTCTGTTACTTGTGACATTTTCATGGCTAAAGTCTAATTACACTGTATTCAGCACAAACTCTGCTACAATAATATATCAGCAGCATGTATGTAAAAGTTTGTAGTTTTGAGATAATGACATTTATGCGTGGTTTGTGAAAATACAAAAAAAATATTCTCACTGAAATAAGGCCATGAAACCCATACTGATTATTTCTTCACAAGACTTTTGAAAATTGTATGACGTAGCCTAGAATATTTGCTGCAAAACTATGTGAAAATCACCCTGACTGCTCATTCAGATAAGACAATATATAGATTTAAAAAGTTTACGACGTGTTTTGTGTTAGAAAGCTTTATGCGGGAGCTCATTAATATGTAAGCTTTTGACACCTGAGAAAGACAAAGAACCTCCCCTAACGGCCCTATTAGGAGCTATCAGGCCCTGTCATTCTGAGCAACCTTGCACAATACTGTAAATGAGGAGATTTAAAAAAGAATGGCTTTTAAATTGTTTGGATTTATTTACAACACAACATAATCCAAAGATACACAACAAATGCCAAAAAAGCACTTCAAAGACAGAGACCTTTGTGCCATTCCTAAAAACATTGTACATACCTTTCATTTCCAAGATTTTCACTTTACCGTGTTCACGTACAGAGACTCATGTGAATGTTGAAGTCCTCAGTGGCATGTGGGCCCTGAAAAAAAAAAAGTGAACATACTGATATCAAGAGAAAGGCCTGCACGATTTTGGAAATAAATATTAGATTTTTCTGGTTAAAATTGCTTTTTAAAATTCCTTTTTTAAAATTCACAGAATACACACACACACACACACACACACACAAATGTTTCCAACAATATATAATATAATGAACACCAGGTTTGTTGTGCCTTGTTGGCATAAGGTATATGCGCAGTGCCGGATAAAATAAGAATAACAATAAATAACCTATAGCAGTATAAATCTTCCAAAAGATTTCAGTAACAACTAAGCTAGAGAAAAATATATTGATTATCATGTTACTTCAAATGTTTCCATCCGTTATGATGATATGAAATGAGATAATAAAAACATGAAGCCGTTTGGTGCGTTTTGCTTTCATCCAAAATATGATTAGTACATTCAAACGCGATCGCGCAGCAAAATATGATACATTCAAACGCGATCGCTATCAAAAATATGATACATTCAAATGCGATCGCTATCAAAAATATGATACATTCAAACGCGATCGCTATCAAAAATATGATACATTCAAATGCGATCGCTATCAAAAATATGATACATTCAAACGCGATCGCGCTCAAATATAAAACATTATGGTTACCACGTTTGAGCAGATATCCACAAACACAGTAACAGTAAACACGGGTCTAAATATTATAATATTCCCCATATATCTAGCAACAGTTCAACTGCAACGTGACATTTATGCAACAATAACAAACTAATATGTAAGAATTTCTTACCTTACATCTTTCTTGTCTTCAAATCGCGTTCTTCTTCTTCTGAGGTAGCCTAAATCCAATGTAAGCTCAGGCATGTCTTTCAAACTCGACGAAAAGTGAAGTGTTTTGTTGTTGAGGTAATGAGCGAGTCCGCGTTCCATGTGGAGATTTGCATGTGAATATCTTTTGCGCGAGTGGGCGTGGCCAAATTAACTGTAATGAGCAAGCGTTTGAGAAGCTGGACATCTTGTTGGTTTTATACAAATTACTTAAACAGAGAATATTTGTTTTCATTTTGAATCCGATCATTTAAAAGTACACACTTAAATGTTTATAAAGGTATATGGCTCATAAATGTGTGACAAGTATTCGCTGAGTTTTGTTTCAGTTTATAGACGTGCTCAAGAAAAAAAAGTTCACCGCGACAGAGAGGCAGAACGCACACCCTGTTTATTTTCTTTATTTTACAAAAGCACAATGTTTTGGTTTGATTGTAAGTGGACACATACAAAAGGAGAAATATCACAGATTCTTTTTTTTATATTTCTTTTTTCTGTATGACTATAAATGACTGAGTAATTTAAGTTTATAGTTCTACAATGTGGAGAAAATCCAGCAAAACGCGCCCGCGCGTTTGTCGACCTCAGAGGGTTAACATCTTGTTTCTAATGAATATTTGTATATATTTCATATTGACAGCATTATGTTATTTATTTTTTAAGTGTCATGTTTATCTCTGGATATAGGCTTAATGTGTGTCATTGTTCTCTACAGGTTGAGTGAGTGTGGTGTCACAGATGAAGGTTGTGCTGCTCTGGCTTCAGCTCTGAGATCAAACCCCTCACACCTGAGAGAACTGGATCTGTCTGAGAATAAACTAGGAGATTCAGGAGTGAAGCTGTTAAAGGATCTGGAGGATGATCCACATTATAAACTGGAGACACTATGGTAAGAATAGTTTTTAACGATTTTCATCGTCATATTTTCATTTAAAGTTCAAATGGCTGATTTACTCACTAGAAATATAAGTAAATTGGACCAGGTTCAGTAACACCACGTGTGTGTGTGAATATGTTGTCTGAGATCATCAGAGTCTTAAATTCAGCTTCAGTTTCTGTAGGTCTCTGAACTCTAAACTGTTTAATATGAGTTTAATTCTGCTCATACTGTTGTGACTGATATTATGCGACTAATATTAATGTTATTTTCAGCTTTTCCCCTTTAACTGTCTCTATAGGCATCTTTACACAGCCGAGTTAAGGCTGCTCTAAAGCGGCTCTGTGTCTGCTCAAAGTTCTGTGTAAAGACACAATGCCGCATAAAAGCAAACTTAAAATATGACGGCGCGAGAATCAAGAAGCGGAAGACTAAACATATCGGCCTAGCTCCATATTGTTTTAGCCAAATAAAAAAATGTCAGCCAACAAGGGACAATAAAGTAAAAGTGTCCTGTACTCACATTGTGAAGCAAACCACCAAAATAACAGAGTCGTCGACGTTTGTAATCAATTGGCTTTCGCCGTTTGTAATCTTCCTTTGAAGAGACTGGCAGATCAACGCGCCGCTACATTTCTCTCAGATACGGTAAATGCTTATTCGCCGTCACTGTGTTATATTATATTCCAAAAATCATCTTCTTGAGGACGATATTTCACTCACACACGCCCTGCCTGAAACGCTAACGATAGCAGCATTTTTTCTGGCTCTTTGAAAAAAAAGAGAAAAAAATCCTGTGGTGATCGACCCGGTGTAATAATTCATAATTTCTTTGTAGCATTTGTTCCATCTGGAACAATTTTATTAAGAAATAGAAAATAGCTATCAGTACCACAGAATTATGACAAACATCAGAGCGTGAGATCGCTATATCACACAGAGGAAATCTAAAATTCTGTATTTTTATTTATCTTGAGTTTTATCTCTTTGTCTATTTAATTAATTTTAAATTCATTTTATAACACTCTGTTAAAACTGTAGTTTTAAAATAGTAATGTTCAAAGTATTATTTTAATTCCTGTGTAAATGCTTTTATGTTCTCCGCGTCAGAGAAGCAATAAACATTCTGTGTAAATGCACATTTTGTGATTTTATGCCGCTTCAGATTTGGTTTCTGTGCCGCTTTTTCTGTGTAAAGACGCCTTATGTGTGTGATAATCTGAGATTTGGGTTGTTATTAACTGATATTAAATGTGTAGTGGAGTGTAATGATCATTTCTGCTGGTTCTGTATCAGCTGTCCGGTGTGTGAAAGTGACCTTTCATGTGCTTTTGATTTTGTAAAGTGACTTTGAGCATCAGATAGAAGCTATATGATCATGCTTGAGAATTAATTGAGAATTAATTAATATAGATTATCTTGTTAGTTTTCTTATGAAAAGGTGTAACAGACGTAATATCTCATACTGCATATGTGACTGTTTGTGTGTTTTATTTTAGGTATTAGATGACAGTCTGATCTTCTGATGATCATCTGATGGTGAATAAGGATCCACTACAGAGACTTTGTTTTTTGTTGTTGTTTTTTTTTTGTTTGTTTTTTTGAGTGATGAGATTACCTCCCCCTCTTTTGTAAATAGTTTCTGTGTTAAATCTGAAGAAAATTGTAAAGGGATACGTTGAGGTGTTTTATTTTTTGTCACTGTCACTGCCTGGAGAGTTTTGCTAGTCCTGTTTAACAAATATTTATGTAAACCGGTAAAGCTATAAAAGTGACAAATGTGATCAGACGTGAATTGTATCCCTTCCCAATAATAAAAAAAAAAAAACTAAAGTAGCCTATTTTTACGAATCTGTCAGTCTGAGGTGTCATTGCCATAACGCGTTGCTATGGGTTGCGTCACTTGCGTGTGTCTTGCTTCGGGCTTGACTGACGTGACCACAGACATAATAAATACTTATGTTACTTATATCTATGGAGGTGACGGGGTCAGTCTGCGTGATCAGTCCAGCGATGACTCGCGTCTATGGCTCATCATTGGTCAACTCAATCAAAGCGCTGATTGGCCTCACATCATCGCTGAAACCCAAAATTCAAAAGGGATGCACATGTGTATATACAAAATTTAAAGTTACACAGAATATACAACTTCTATAAAAAAGGGTCCATAAGATGAATTAAAAAACATGTCATAAAACTATGTAAATAAAAAAAGATGCTTTTTTTTCCTTGTGCAGTTGCTAGTGTTAATAGTGTACAAAATAAATATGATTTTAAACGCATGCGTGCTCACACACACACACACACACACACACACACACAAACCAAAAAGGAGCTTAACAATGAGAAAACTACACGCTTTACTGTATGAAACAAATCTACAAATACAAGAAAAAGGTTAGTCAAAAACAAAAATTTTGGGGGATTCTTAATTGTTTAATATAGTTTTGCAAACAATATGAATTCATAACCTGCAGTCCTCCTACCTAGCATAACATTTAAAAGTATTTGTTTGCATAAAGTTAATGATTACCAATGATCACAGAGCTGATTGGCCACACAAGGCTGAAAGATTCTGACAATTTGTGGCGTACCCTTACAACCCTTTTCCCTCCTTTTCCTGAATGTCTACTGTAGTCATGCTCTAAACCAGAAGTACTTTTTCTGGGGCGTCCAGCTGTCAAATGCTGCCTCGAACCTCGAACTCGTAAGAATTTCATTTTCTTAATGGCATAAACAGGCTTTACTCCCTTGAAGCTTAAACTGGAATCTCACTGTTTCTGGCACTGCGACTTCCCGAACAGGCGAACACAAACACAGACGCGCGAACGCACACAAACACTTAACAGCCGTTGCATATAACATACCCAGCACTCGATTCATCCTCGTTAACCACTTTGCTAAAACGCTCCCACACGGTACTTTTTCTTTCCTTACTTTTGTTTTGTTTTTAATTCTTCTTTTTTAATTCAATCTCAGACCTGCTCCATTTCTGCTTAAAAAAAGCGGACCCCGCACAGCGTATAAAGAGAGTGCACATTAGTGCCCGTCTGCCTGGGGGGGGGGGGGAATTACATTTTAGACATGCTCATATTTTAGAGAATGTAGTTAATATTTTAATTAATAATGATTTATCATATCCACCCGTGACCCACCCGAAATTAATCAGAATATTATTACTTGACCCGCCCGATCCGCGTGTAACCCACCTAAAAAGGGTAACCAGTTAATTGTGTGTAATTATTATCATTATTTATCCATACTTTACGTTTATGAGTAATGGGGGTTTTATTTTGAAAAATATTTTTTATTTTGTGGGAAACCGGAAGTAGCGCGCTAAGATACTTCCGTTAGACTAACGCCGCTAAAAGCAGATGGAGCACTGCTTCGGTTTTCCCCGCGAGTTCAAATAAACTGAGAAGAAAAGAATTTGGAGAGCCGTCCAGAAATCGCTTTTATCTGTCCTGGCTTCTCATACTGAAAATCCTCTCTTGGTCAGGTCTTTTTTTGACGAGGTGAGCAGAAATTCCAGAAGCTCCAGTCCTTGAATTATACCAGGTGAACCATTGATCCATAGATGGCGAGCCTTCCCAATGAGCCGTGAATCTCCACCACAGCATTCCGGAAGCCTGTGGTAGGATTGTGTCAGTTCAACTAACCGGCACCAACGATTTTTTCCTACAAATTTTCCCTTGACTTTGACTATTTCCCTTGACTAACTGACTTGAATTCTGGATTTAACTTTGGAATTCCTAAGGAAAATTTCCAAGGAACATTTTCAACAAAGAAAGGACATTTTATTTTATTTTATTCTAAATTTATTTTGGGCCCATAGGTATTGTGAACAAAAATTGTTGTGAAGTGTTGAAACATTTAGTTGAACTAAAAGTTTACACATGTCAAACGTTACACCTGTGTTGCTTGGTTATTACTGTACTTCTCAGCTCCTACGAACCTAGGGTGTACATACTCTGAAGTGGGTTACACGCGGATATAACCGCGATCCGCGCATCACTAATACACACATAAAATAACGAAATCAGAAACAAATGCACACAAAATATTTTTGAAATATTACATCTGATCAGAAATTTGCTCTTTTAGAGATCGCCGGAAAGATCAGTCAGTTTTGATCCATTGCAAGGCTTTTCAACGAAACGAGTCGTCAGAAGGATTGTCTCAGAGTCCAGCGAAGATTATCTTCGTCACTGAAGGAGAATTAATCTGAGATCCTACGGTGATGTGCGCTGTTATATAGACGGGTGGCTCCCCCATTTCGGCAGGCTTTATCTCCATAGGTTTGTGCAGTTTCAGGTTAGGTTAGGCAGACTTTATTAATCCCACACTGGGGAAATCCACTTATTACAGCAGCTCAAAAACAAAAATC
Organism: Squalius cephalus; assembly: GCF_949319135.1. NCBI lineage: Eukaryota > Metazoa > Chordata > Actinopteri > Cypriniformes > Leuciscidae > Squalius > Squalius cephalus. Next base: position 3,489,914 of record NC_137126.1, on the reverse strand, counting down.
AAGTATGGAAAATATTTTGAACACATTGAACATTGAATACACATTGAATAAAAGGTTACACTTTATTTCAATAATCCACTTTAGACATTCAACTAACGATAAGTAACTTTTCAACTACATGTCAACTAACTCTCATTAGAGTATTAGTAGACTGTAGTAGACTGTAGGTTATGGTTAGAAGAATAAGTTGACTTGTAGTTGCCAAGTTACTTATAGTCAGTGTAATGTCTGTTGGGGGACCATCAAAATAAAGTGTTAGCAAATTAAGCAGACAGTCTACTAATCCTCTAATGACAGTTAGTTGACATGTAGTTGCAAAGTTACTTATAGTTAGTAGAATGTCTAAAGTGGACTATCAAAATAAAGTGTTACCGAATAAAAATATTAGATAGAATATAATAAGTGCTACATAGTGTTGTTACTAAAGAGTCATTGATCATGATTGTCGTCCCCTTAATGAAACGGTTCGAGCTCTTGTGAGTACTCACAGCTGAAGATTAATTCATCCTCGCTGTTATAAAGAGCGTTTTAGGAAGTATTTTTTTCCAACCACAATTAGATTGTACAACCAGCATTATACAAGATGATAGACTATATTCTAGGATTACTTGGTTGTATATAATCATAATGGTTTGTGAAATTGATACTGGAGAATAAGTCTTGTTGCTGTTGTGAATGTTGTTTAAGTTTTCTATTTAGTCATTTTATTGTTGTGCTGCTGTGACATGTACATTTCCCCCTGGAGATTAATAAAGTTTATCAAAGGAACTGGTCAGGGACCCAGAGTCTCATGCAGGGGGTGAGAGATGTTGTCTATGATGAAGTCAGCTTAGCTAACATCTCCTCGATGGTGTCCAGAGGACAATCCAGGATAGAGCTGGCCCTCTTTACCAGTTTATTAAGTCTCTTTCTCTCCCTCTCAGTGCTTCCGGCTCCCCAACACACTACCGCATAAAAGAGCGCAGAAGCCACCACAGTGTTCAGCAATGACCTCCACACACCAAAGGACCTCAGTCTGCTCAACAAGTGAAGGCGACTTTGGCCTTTCTTGTACAGAACCTCTGTATTGTTAGACCAGTGCAGTTTATTGTTGAGGTGAACACCCAGGAATTTGTATGTTGTCACCATCTCAATGTCCAGACCCTTGTGTCTGGAAAAGATAGAATGATACTGAGAGATAAGCTGCACCAGTTTTGCTTTGCAATCTGCAGACACATCACAAGACTCCACATCCAAGTCAGCTAAGCCCAAGTGGTGTAAGACTGCCGTGTCATCAGCAGAACAAGAGTTGTTGGGTCCAGATTTGACTGGTAAACTCAAAACATCTGTTACATCTCATCCTGTCTGTCAGTGAAAACATCAGCTGTTCTCTGAACTTTTTGCTCTAAATCAAATGAGGAACCATCAGAAAAAGGCCATGCAAGGAAAAGCCTCAGCAAGTGTAGAATTCCTTTTCTAAGTCACTGCTTTCTCTGAAGGGTTTATCACTTTAAGCGGAACCCTTCCATCGTCACGTATCAAAGCTACTGTACTGTTTTTCCCACCAGCACTGTCCTTGGCCTTGATTTTACTCTACTGGGCTCCAAAATGACAGCGCTGCCAGCTGAGATGTATTGAGTGCTTTGCAGTTTGCCCCAAACTAAGTTTTCAGTCATGGGCTCGAGTGACACTGCCTTTTTGATCTTTACTGTTCCCTAAGTCAGGGACAGTACCATTTTTCCACTTCTCCACATTGGCTAGTAGATCAAGTTCCTTGTTTTGCTCATTGATATCACACTTACGTTCAGACGCAGCTATTAGTAACTCTGAAGAACTTCTCAGCTGAAGAATCAAATGTTTCAAGAGGATACTGCCAAGAATTAGATCATCACCCTGGCCTTTGCCTTTGACTATCAAAGTTGGGACAGTGACATGACAGCCGTACACATTCATATCTAGCTCGGACAGTCCTAATGGGTTCGTTCTTGTGCCTCCACATCCAACCAGAACAACATCTGTTGGGGGCCAGGCTTGTGCACAATTCAGAATTGAATTGAGAATGACTCCTTAATTCCAATTCAATTCTTGAATTTGAATTGAATTTGAATTGATGTCAAAAACAGGATCTAGAATTACAACACTCTGGGCAGCTTTTGAAACATTGTGGAGGATTGTAGCTGGTTTATCTGAAATATTTATATATCATGGCATAATATCATCAGAGCCGCCTTGTATTTATTTGTTGAATAAACAAACTTAACAAATACAAACAATAAACAAACAGCTTTAATTTTAACTCTTAAAATTCACCTTTACCTTGTATGCATTGGCAGTTGCAGACTTGCTCCCAAATGCTGTGATCACCCAAGAAATAAATGCAATACACATTACATATCCAATCACCATACTTACAAAAGCTATCCACCGTTCATCCACACCTAAAAAAAACAAACAAAAGGGAATCACTTTAGTTCAATGTAAACTACTTTTTTTTTTTTTTACAGTTCTTCAGTGGTGTTTGCTCATGCAAAACCTTATGCCACAATGCTAGGGTGCCATGGCATGGCTAAGCCATTTCCTTTTTTGTTTTCATCTGGCAGATGGAAATCATTTGTCTGATCACTTAAAAGTAATCATAGATTAACTAACTTTGTATCACAGGTTTTGAAAAAAAATCCCAAATCCTGATCGTAAAAGTGATGGTGTCCTTAGCAAACGCCACCGATTAAAGTGATTATTTCAGGAGACATTTTTCTGTACCAAAGACTGATTATTAGATTGATTATCATTTCTCAAAAAATAATGAATGTGGAAAAAATGTTGTGCGGCGTACGTGTTGGTGAGTCAGTTGATCTCCAGACCACTTGAGAGAAAGCTCTGAAGGAAGGATAGTTGTATTTTTCCCCGATTGAGGTATTCTGCAAAATGTAACAGAAAAAAAGGAAGACATGTTGAACACATCATGTCAAACAAATGCCTGCATAAGCAATAAAAAGTGAGACATTAGACATACCTAAATTATCTCTTTCACAACTAGCAGTCTTGGGGAAACTCTTCCATTCCAGATACGAAGTAGTGAACACAAGTGTTCCAGTGCCAAATGAGGACCATCATCAGGAAAACTAAGACAACCCTGAATAACTTCTTGACTTCAAGCTGTACAGTACATCAGACACCTAAAATGATAGATAATAAAACAAAGTATCCATAGAAAAGTAAGGGTGTACAAAATACAACCAAAAATGTCTTGTTGCTTGCTGGTTTATCGTGTTATGACAGAGGCGGAAAAATGTGGGAAAATACTACAAAAATTAAATAAAAAATCCTTTCATCTTATTTTTAATTTTAATTTTTAAAATGTTATTATTAAATACATATTTTGTGTAGTCATTCTATATCAGAACCCCTGACATACAATCCAAATAGTCTACAAGGAACTTCAGAGTGTTACCTTTCATTTGAGACCAGGATTATGCTTCTACACCAGGAGGTTGCCACACAGTAAGCCTTTTATTGTCAGTATGCATTTTGGGTAACCAAAAGTCCTATGGGGAGTTTCCATAGGGCATTTTACAAAACGCATGAGCATACCGTGGCAAATAATGGTCTAAAGTACTCATATTTCATTCTATATTGATCTGCTTTTGCACACAGCTTCACAAGACCTGGTGCTAGGGCTCAGTTGTGTTTGTAAAGTCATATCAAGTGACCTAGAGGGCTGAAATGTGGTCAGTTCAGAAATGCTTGTTATCCGGCAGAAAGAAAAAACAATATTCTAGCCTCTATAACTCTGTGCCAGTACTTCACACAATTATTCTGATTATTTCCTAAGAAACTGCAGGGTCTCAGATTTCTAAAGAGGTCAGGCATTTGATGGTAGGCCAAAATAGGTGGGACAGTGATCTCTGGAGTAGGCACAGTGCAATGTCGGGGGAAAAGCTTAGAAGTGGCCCGACCAAATTTTAACTGAAGAAGTTAAAATAAACGTGATAATTCAAATTATTTTATTATAATATATTATAAAATGTGCCAGGTACCACAGCCACATGTGCCCTCCTTGGCCAGCGTAAGCTTACTCATGCACGTGCCCTTTATGGCCAGTGTCAGCGTGCTGCAGCTGGCGGACTGTGACCGCATACATTTACTTATTTTGGACTGATTCTGATTCTCTAGATGGGATTGAAATGTGCAAAAAAAAAAAAAAATTATGTATCCTGTTACTTGTTGCAAAAAACACGTAGCTTTTTATTACAACAATTTAACTGCTGCAAAATCAGATAAAAATGTTTATAATTGTTTTGTTTTTTTTACCTGACTGGTGATAATGATAGGGCACTGAGCATGTTATTTCAAAAATAGGACCAACATGTTTTGTGGACTGACATTTTTAGAATAATACAATTATTTACTTCCACATCAAATGACACAACTTCCTTTTTATATACTACATAATTTGGACATAACTAACACAAGTTCCATAATATGTTGGTGTAATATTAATGTTACATCCAGGCTTTCAGTGCCTGACTGCTGCTCTGATACAGTAGATATAATGGATACATTTTGTACCAACCAGTCCACAAAGTGTCAAATCAGAATTGTCCATGAGTTTCTGTGGGCTAGCCGAGTAAGTGATTTAACAATTGGAATAAAACACTGCTAAGCATCTATCCCGCTGCCATGTGGCAGAAAAAGAGCAGCAGCACGTGGCTAGCAAATTTAAAGTTTATCTGTGCGTATGTGCTTTATCATTATAAAAGCTTATGGATTCATGCAAAACTACTCACTAGATACTCCTTAATGAGTTGGTCCAGGTCTTCTCGGAAGTAGAGAATTAGACACTTCAGCAGACACTCTTTTTATATTGACTTCAAGGCTCTAGATGAGTACACACACATACAAATATATATTTTTACATTTTAAAACGGAAACATGGACAATATTATAAACATTTTTTAACATTTAAAAAAATGGAAACAACACAAGACTAAGATGGGGACAGAGTTATAGTAATTGTGATCACATTTAGGTCTTTACCTGAGGTCTTAAAGTATAAAGGTAGAATGAAAAGACATAACTGTGATGTTTTGCAGGAACAATATAAAAGGAGCTTTATCCTGCTTTTTTAAGTCTTTCACAGTCAACTATAGGTACATATACAAATGATAAAATGTTACCTTTGGCACAACATAGTTCGCATTTGCACTGAAATATTACTTAATTTCTGGCGCTATGGCTTCATGGAAGTGCTGCCCATTTCAGGAAGTTTGTATCAAGCAAACTTGACATTAAACATTTTATTAATAGCCTTGCATTTTGACCCAGTGTCAAATCATAAATTTAACCTCTTAAGCCCCACCTAAACCGAGCACATTTTCTCCAGTTTGGCATCACCCAAATCTAAAATAAATCTTTAATAAAACTATAGATAAGACATCCCCACAGTAATCCACTGGAGAAAATGGCAAGCTCTGGCGGCCATGTTGTGAGTGGCTGTTCTCCTGTTTGAAATCTTAGTGGGACTGTCTCTCCCAACTCATATAGACTAATAGGAAACTTCTTATTTCTTTTCTTGGAATTAATGAGTATTTGACTGTGTATGTGCCTGATCTAACTAACCTGGCAAGAGCCAGATTGATATTACAGTGCCAAGAACATTTGCCCTGACATCAATCTGGGACCACGCCGGCTTGAATCGTTCGGGGAGAGGTTTCATGTTTGGAGCAGCATTTGCTGCTGATTGGATCAAGAACACTGCAAATCCATTCAATGTTTAGTTTTGAAAAAAGTTATGTGTGTTTGTGTTACGTGTTGTTCAATAGTGTCTTTTTCGCCAGAACCAATTTTGGTTCTGTCCGAACGGTGAAGGCGGGAGCGGTTCAAGATGGATTCTCGTGTGTTTGTAAACTCACAAATACAGCGAGAATTCAGCTTGCTGGAAAGGTAACGATCTAACAATATTAATAGGAAAATATCTTAAAAAAATATTTTGAAGTTTGACATGGAAAGATACTGTTTAATGCAGAGCTCAGTGCAGTGTTTTTGGAGGTTAATATTCCTGTTCAGTGTAATTATGTAGAATTATGTTCAGTAGAATTATGTCCTGATAAAGACAGATGCCCTTCCCTGTGTTGTTAGGACTCCAGCATTACCACTGGATCTCTTCTTTGACCTTCATTCATTGACATTTCTGTCCCTCTTCTTAAATTACTTAAAATAAGAATCCAGCTAATCAGCCACTCACAAAATGTCCGCCACATTTGCCACGTTAACGGTTACCATGTCCTATCTAGAGTTTTCTTAAAGATATTTGGAGGGGCTGCTTCTCAGCAAGCAGGATCCACGAAGATTACTCAAACACGCATGAATCAAGTTAAAAAAAAGTTTGCGTGATATAGCTCCTTTAAGTGACAAAATTGGACACATAACCAACATATGATAACTTTTACGAGGGAAATAAAACCATGAGAGCGTCACTCGATTGGAGTGCATTTACCATATCGAGTAAAATGGCACTTAATTTTAATTTTTAAAACTAATTTCAACCCACAATTGTAACTTTCTAATTCAGAATACAAGTTACAAGGCAAACAAAGGATCAAAGGATAGGCATACAAATGTATCTAGATCTATCTATATATACACAACATACCCGAGTACATACCAGATCAAGAACTTTAAGTATCTTCTGGGTCTTCTCTCTGAGAACTCCTCCCTTCCTTCTGAAGAGCTCGATCAGCTTGCTGTGGTGCTTGTCCAAAGAAGCCAGGAATCTTGTCTGAAGTGAAACCGTTGTAATCCGAGAAATTCAGCGTTGATCTTAAAAATATGAAATAAAACAAAACACAGAAGAATGATTACATGGCAGCTACATGTGAGATACATTCTGAAATACAAAATTTTTTTTTTTTTTAAAAATGCATGTCATTTTGAACAAAATTGTAATATTTCATAGCAGATTTCTTATAATAGGCAATTAGTATCCTCTACTTTACAGGCCATTACTTATAGTTCAAAATACTACATGCCTCATCCTCTGTGAACAATGCAGGCCATCTTTCTATCAACTCTTCAACTCCTTTTCCACAATTTCTTGTCTTTGTAGTGAAAAGGTTTTGGCCATTTTGTCCTTTACCACGGCACAATTGTCTCGTTTCTTTACTTCTGTTAAAAGTGAGTGTCTCTCATTTTCCAGTTTTTCTCGAGTCTCTCCAGTTGGAATGTCGGGTATGTGGTTAGCTTCTCCTCTCTTTGGTCTCTTTACTTTTTTTGCTGGCAAGACATCCTCTGGGGCTTTGGACTTAAATGAATTTACAAGTAACTCAGAACACCCAGTGCCCTTTAGCTGAGTTCGGTAGTTACCCATTTTTGTCTTAAACCGCTGCTTCCAACCATAGCAGCCATTGTCAATGTCAATGTCAAATTTATTTATATAGCACCATTTATCCCAACCAAGGTTGTCCAATGTGCTGCACATATTGTAATAGACAATTGCACAAAACAAATAAGCAATAAAAACATCATAATAAAACAAACATTTCAATACCACTTCCTCACTAAGTATATGCTAATTCAAAAAGATGCGTTTTTAGCATAGTTTTAAAAACAGATAAGGATGATACAGAGCGAATACACAGAGGTAAAGCATTCCATAATCTGGGGGCAGCTACTGAAAAAGCCTGGTCGCCTCTGCACCTCAGCTTTGATTTTGGGATACATAGCAGTTTCTGGTTAGATGACCGGAGAGAAAGAACAGGATGATACTCAGTAAGTAATTCCGAAAGATACGGAGGGGCCAGACCATTTAATGATTTAAACACCAAAAGAATAATTTAGAAATTTACTCGGTAACGCACGGGCAACCAGTGCAAAGAACGTAAAACTGGTGTAATGTGCTCCCGTTTTTTAGTCCTGGTTAAGAGTCTAGCAGCTGCATTTTGAACTATTTGTAACCAGGATAAAGCTGACTGGCTAATCCCAAAATATAGTGAGTTACAGTAATCCAGTCTCGTCGTAATGAAAGCATGGATCAATTGTTCAAAATTTTTACTCGTCAAAATGGGTTTAACTTTAGCTAGTAGTCTAAGCTGAAAGAAACATGATCTAACCACAGTATTGATGTGTTTGTCAAATTTCAGCTTATCATCAAAAATGATCCCTAAATTTTTAACCCAAGGTTTTACAGAGGAAGATAACTCACCAAAATTTATTTTTGGTGTACTAACAGAGTCTGAAGGACCGAATACTATTATCTCAGTTTTACTCTCATTAAAATTAAGAAAATTTAAAGACAGCCAGGCTTTGAGTGCTTCTAAGCCATTGGAACTCTTTTTTAAAGGCAAATATATTTGAGTGTCATCTGCATAGCAGTGAAATGACAGACCATGCTTCCTAAAAATAGAACCCAATGGTAGCATATACAAAGAAAAAAGAATTGGAGCTAAGATGGAACCCTGAGGTACACCACATGCTAAAGGAGCTGACTCAGATGAGTGTTCACCCATATTAACATTAAAACGTCTATTTAAAAGATATGAATTGAACCATTCAAGAGCGCTTCCTGTTATGCCTGTGCAGTGCTCCAGGCGAGTAAGAAGGACTGCATGGTCAACAGTGTCAAACGCAGCACTCAAATCTAGGAGCACAAGCACAGAATGGTTTCCAGAGTCGCCAGCAAGTAGAATATCATTTAAAACCTTCAGGAGTGCAGTCTCTGTAGAGTGGAATTTTCGAAAACCTGATTGAAAGACCTCAAATATCTTATTTTCATCTAAAAAACTCTGCAATTGTAAAAGCACTATTTTCTCGAGGATCTTTGTAATAAAAGACAAATTTGAAATTGGTCTATAGTTTTCTAAAACAGTAGGATCTAGATTATGTCTCTTGAGCAAAGGATATACTGTAGCATGTTTTAACACATCAGGTACAGAACTAGTTTCAAAGCATCGGTTAATCAAAGTCACAAGATATGGACCCACTGCATCAAAAACTTGTTTCAGGAAATAAGGAGGCAAGATGTCAACGGTAGAGACTGACGGCTTAAGCCGGCATACTATTTCTTGGAGATATTCAAAAGAAATAGGTTTGAATTGACTAAACTCTGCACAACAAACAGAGTAGATGGACGGATCAGAATCAGGGTGAGATATCCCCCATCTGATAGAATTAATCTTGTCAACAAAGAATCTCAGAAAATCCTCACACATTGTTTTTGACACAGCAGGGTACTTTGAGACCGTTGGGTTGACAACAGTGTTAAAAACAGTAAAAAGAGTTTTGGGCCTATGGAAATTATTATTGATAATGTCTGCAAAATACCTTGATTTTGATACTTGTACCATTGTACGAACCAGGTTCGGAAAGGCATGGATGCTTCTTGATTAGAGCTTCTGCAACTTCACTGAAGTCAGCATCTGATGGGTAAGCTTTGAACCTGAATATTTCTTCAGCTACCTTTTCCAGAATATCGGACTTTGTTTTTGTACTGTGCTTAAACCTCGTCTTGTTTGACCTATACTCTGCATTTCCTTTTTCTAACTGCAGTTCAGTGTCATACGAAAACTTGGGGATTGGAAACTCTCTAGGCCACATTTCACGTCTTGTAGACACTGAGCTTGATGGTGAGGAAAGGATCTCCGTGTCATCTGAATGGAAGCTTGAAGATTGAGCATCCTCCAAGACAGTGACATTGAATCTTTGGCTGCAATCATCAGTTACCGGGATGACCTTGATAGTTGTCAAATCCTCTAGTTCAGCTGTAGATGTCAAATTTACACGTGCATCTCCAAAGTCTTTGTCTTGGTACTGTAGTCTGAATTCCCCATTCAAGTCACACACTTTCCTGACTTCATCCGTGAGTTGCTCCATTGTTTTTGTTATTCCATCTGGCAGAATTAACTTCCTGGTGTCATCGGACTTCAGAATAATTCACAACTTGACTGGCATCTTCACTGCTGTGTCACCCAATACAGAACAATCTAAAAACAACAAGAACAAAAGGCGAATATTATTACAAATAATGGATTACACTCATGTTAAGCTTTACAAGCCTGTGTGTCAGGTTTAAGTGCTACACTGACATAATTTTTCTTTCACATGGTAAGCTACTATTCTGGCCACATCTGCCCTGGGGTAGACTAACAGATGCAAGGCTGCCAATCTGCACCATAAACCCCTCCGACCAACATTTCACCAACACACACTATATTCACACAGGCTGTAAGTGTCTTATACTGCTAAGGACATCTTATACTGCTCAGCATTAAACTAATATATTTATATATTTTTAAAAGATAATCAGTAAAAATATATATTCCATTCACACACCTATATACTCTATACAACCTTATGCATGGATGTATCTCTTCAGTGAGATGAGGCGCCGTCCACCAACCATGTAGTAAATTAGAGGGTAGTGATCTGTCAGTTCATGCAGTCCAACAAGCTTTAGCACTCTAGTAGTAGACATGACCAAGTCATAAGCTCGATAATGTTCCAGGTACCAGGCATCCAAGTTTTTTTTACAATGAAAAGCAGGGTCTCTTGTTCAACAATCATATGAACAATTTCACAAAACTCTGGAAGTCCAGACAGCGATCCATGGGATAACACCAATCCAATCCTGTAGTTTAAACCATTGTAGAAAACGTTTTTTGCAAGGTTCACAGTCTCCATTTGTGGGTACTTCTGTTTCACTGCCCATGTTATATATTCGTTAATAACATCAAGTGTTGATACCTCACTGACCTCTAAAGATGGTTTAGGAAACCTACAGATGAGCAGATTATGTGCAGAATACAAAACGTTTTTGTAACAATTTGTATGACGTATTACTCTTTTGAAGAAACTATGTTTAGCTTCAAATCTCATAGTCCATAGTGCAACGAGCGGGCCAAACTGACGGATCAGTCGTGGATAATGCTCCAAGAAAAAATGTTTAGGTAGAATTCTTTCATGAGGGAATACTTCTTGAAATACTGTCCTGTGTTCTGATATCTTAAAGTCTAGATAACAAATGGAGTCCTCAGTGTGAAAAGGTGCAACAGCAAGTTCTACAATGTCCTTCAATTCACAGAGTACTTGCCACGCTGGTTCATTGGCAGGAACTTTGTGTCTGATTAAGAGAGGGAGAAATCTTAAAAGGTTCCAATTCTCGTGCGCGTTTCCTCCTATTGTTCTCTTTGTTGTGTAGGTTTGGGGCACAAGATGGGGACGGTTTGTCTTGTCAGTCCATTTAAATTGAAACGATGTTATTGCTTCATTCAAATTGGATAATGCAAAATATTTTTTGGAAATTAATACATTAAGACAAAGAGCAATCTCAACCGGTATAATCCCTTCAAACAAATCATGAACAATATCAGGGGGAAAGCTTTGTGTCAAATTGAAATATGACAGATTTTCTGACAGCACACACTTCCTTTTTACACCAAAATAATTAGCCAATATTTTTTCTCTAATTTCTTTAAGATGAGAAGCATGAATTTCCTTGCTTCTCATGCAAAATGCTCCCGAGTTCACTTCTTTTGTTTGAATATCCAATCTTTTTGCAGTACAAAATCTGCAAGAGTATCTGCCAGAAAAGTTTTCCACAAATCCTGCTATACTGTGTGCTCCAAGATTGTCTGCTAAAACACAATGAACAAAGCCTTTCACATTTTCCCCAATTTGGCAATAAACAGTCCTTCTTGTTCTAATATAATAAGATCCTGTACTAAGGGCTTCAAAACATTTTCATAACCATAACATTTAACATCATCACTATGAAAAAGTGCAGCTAAATATATGTTAGACAGTGAGGAGTGACAGCTAGCAGGTAAGTTACCCAATGTCCAATATACCCCACAGACCTTATACTTTTTTCTGGAGGTACCGAGGGGATTACAGATTTCAAAGTCATCTATGTACAAAAAAAGTGAAATAGCACACCCTTTTGACAATTGAAAATTTTCTTCGTAATTACTCCCATCATAAAATGACTTGTACTGTCTTTGACCAGACTGAATTTGATTTGGAGATTTCAAATTAATGGCAATATCCAAAAATGTTTCACAACTTAAAATCTGCTGTAAGGATTTTAGTAAAAGGATGTATTGAAATGATTTTTTGTTTTGGGGGTCAAGCACAATTTCCAAATGTTTTTTATAATATGCCTTTCTCTTCCAAGCAGTGGAAAGAGTGCCTGGACTTCCAAGAGAGGCTGTAATTGGATGTGATTTACAAAGAGCAAATACTAGATCTTTTACAACCGTTTCATGACTGTTACCATTCCGCAAGTGCTGAACTATACTTTGATGGATAAGAGGGACAGAAGCAGTGCTTATCAAATGGACAAACTCTTGAAAAAGTTTATCAACAGCAACACTAGAAACAAGATAAATATGTTCGAGCTTCAACAAGAGAGAGGCTAGTTTGAGCTCAACGTTATGGTTCAAGTCAATTAAATGTTCCCCATCCAAAGACGTATCATTGAAATCTTCGGTACTGAAATCATCTGTGGGCTCAGGAAGAATGCTATCAATGTGGATATGATCAGAATTATTTGTTTCAGCAGAACATGTAGTTTTTTCAAGAATTTCAGGTTTTAAGTCATTCACAAAACGTGACTGATCGCCCCCACAAAGACCAGACTGGTACGCATCAACTTGCCTAAGCTCAGGTAAGAACATATTTCAGTATGGAAAAACGGTGGCCTGTTCCTTTAATGCTATTTTCATAATGCAAGAGATAATGCTTTTGCATATTAGTTCAAAAGCCCAATTACGACCCCGCTACCGATTAAACAAGCGAGCTGACTGTGGCAAGATGGCCACCAGGTGTGGACGTCGACCTCCATTGGCCAGCAGTGCAGACGAGACATCTAGCCTTTATTATTTATATCTATGGTCACGACACCATTGTAACAGTGTTGTCTCTGCACTGTGTTGTGTTTAACTCATGATGGACACCAATTCATGCTTTATGATGGATTTTCATTCTGTTGATCACATAGAACAGAGGTGATCAGATTCAGGAATCACCCTTGTGCATATTCTATTCACCTTATTTTTTACGGAAATACGGACGCAGCCAGTTGACGGTATTTTGTGTGAGACTTCCGGTCAGGCACTTCCGGTCACTGGCCCGCTAACTCACTTTTCACCATAGCGGTTAATTAAACAAGTGTTCGTAACACCTAACTCATGGTTATGGCTTCGGGGAAGACCGGGATTGTTTGTGCAGTTAGAGGTTGTCATAATAACTGGTACAAAAGAAAGGTTTACTTGGAGCAGGAGTGTTTTAATCATCGAAATCATTGACATTTTAATTATCAGGCGCCCTACGACCAGAGACACACTGACTGCGTGGCGTTTTACATGTCTTTGCACACCAGAAACGTGTCTGACGCAGCACTGCTAGGTGACATATGATAAGCCTCATTCATTGGTGATTATATTCGACATAATGGGGAGAGAGTTGTGGAAGGCCTATACTTAATGTTAAACATAAATATATAGCAGCAAAGACAACGTCGGCAGTATTGACGGCAAAATAGGCTACAGAATATTTCGTTCTGTATTGACAGGTGCAATATTAGAAAATCGATTTTTTTTTCATTGCATTATATCTGCATTTGTCAAAACCTAAACTTTCAAACATCAGAATGTCATTTATTAATATGTATTCATGTCAAAATGAAATACAAACATCTTTTCCCATTCTATTTTGCCTGGAAACGCTTCCAAAACGCTTGCGTGTCGCGTGAAAAATAGGCGTCGATTCTATTTATAGCATGCACGCGTTTTCCGCCTGTGAGACGCGCGTGTCACGCAGGCAGTGTGCACGTTCTAACCGGTTCTAACCTGTTAACATGGGATAAAATCTAGTGATCATGGCATAATGGCATGATCATGGCATTTATTTTGTATGATTTACAATTATTTATAGCCATCTACTTATTGCTATCCTATGCTTTGGTTGCACTCTGATGGCATTATTAATACATTTGACATGACAAAATACCTCCATAGATATATTAGTCCAGCTAGGGCTGGGCGATATGGACCAAAAGTCATATCCCAATATATTTAGGCTGAATATCGATATACGATATATATCCCAATATTTTTTTCCACAAAGTGAGAGCAAATGTTCAGTCAAAGTCAAAGCCAAATATGACATGTCACAAGTAGCCTAGTTTTATTGAAACAGGCTATTTCAGTATACTGTTGCAAAATCAAATGAATAAATAATAAACAGGTTTCTTCACCTTAGGGCTGCACGATTATGACAAAAATCGTAATTGCCGATTATTCCCATGGAATTGTAATTGCGATTTATTAATTATCATTATCAAAGTTGAACATTGAATATATATATATATATTAGGGCTGCACGATTTGGGGAAAATGTCATATTGCGATAATTGAGGTCAATATTGCGATTACGATTGCGATATGCGATATAATAAACAAATGGTTTCATGAGTCAACTTGCTTGGTTCTCAAGGAAAATAAATGCACACACAGATTAGTGATAATCAGCCTAAAGAAAAAAGTTCTTTAGTCAAGAGCAGTGAGTGTTTTTCTCTGTTCCCTTTGTTCTTTGATTAACTTAGCTACAGATGTTTTTTTTTTTATTGCATTTTAACAAGAACAAAACATAATTTACATACAAGAGTACATATAACCATACATGTCAGGGGTAAAGAAAAATAATAATAAAAAATAGAAAAATAAAAAAATAAAAAAGAATAACTTTAGCACATTAGTGGCTACTGTACTGTCCCTTTAAGACCAGCCGCTGTCAGAGACGCGGATCTCACACGCGCCTCATTCTTTCATGAGTCATCACAACTCTTCATGTTCATCATAAGACTACTCTTATGTTATGAAGACATTCGACAAAAAGACATTTTTGCATAATTGTGTGTGTTATTGTTCGTTCAAGCTCGAAAGAGAACTGTATTCTATCATGCTGTTTTGTGCGCACGCACGGTATTAGAACGAGTCTTTCTGTCTGTCACAGTCAGGACGTTCACAGGCAGCGCGTTCATTTTGGCATACATGTGTGTTGAACGTTCTACCGCGAAAGAGAACTTGATACTGGCGCGCGTCTATCTGTGTGTGTGTGTGTGTGTGTGTCAGGAGGACATTCACAGGCAGCTCGTTCTTTTATGTCTTATCGCGCATGAATGGTCTAAAAGCATTTGCATTAATGAGTGCGTTAACAGCGCTAATTTGTTTATTTAATATAAAATCGCAGCATTTTGCGTCATATAATCGCGTAGGCTTGACATCGCGATTGCGATAGGCTACGATTAATATATGCAGCACTAATATATATATATATATATATAAAAAAATTGTGTAAACGTTATAATTTGCCTATATATATATACAGGCAAATTATAACACGTTTACACAAAATTTGTTAACACACACAAGTACTTTTCCCCTTTACTTAATGTAGCAGATTGGGAATTTCCCTTTGTTTCTCCCCCTTTGTTTCTCCCCCTTTGTTTCTCCCCCTGGTGGAGGACTGAATTATCTGCCCAGTAAATTTAGTGGTGTCAGGTAACCGTCTGGTGAGTAATTACCATGATTGCACTCTAAATAAAAATGCAGTATTCAAATGGCTGGGGATGTTATTTTTTGCATCCTGGTTGCCTGTTCCTAGTGGAGTCATGTGGTTCGGGGCATTTAGTCTGCTCATTGCGTGATCAGTCACTACACAATTTGAGTGCAGCGAGAACCTGTACAGTCGTGTTACAATCATTGAAAACGCAGTTGGAAGGAACGTGCATAACAGGCTTGCTTCCAGCTCTGAGCGGTGTAAGCTTATCTTTAATGGCAAGACGCACGGCCCCGGATTACGCTGCTGTTTTGTTTCTATTTTGAATGTTTTATTTTCATTAATGTTTCTGTTTTGTGGTATTTTCTTTTATTAGTAATTGTTATAATCTGTATGATTTGATTTTCTTTCTTTGTTTATATAATTTGTAATTAATGTAAGCGCTCGGGTCTCCTGTGGCCAATGGTAAAAAAAGGGTACTTTGCCCACCTCTCTTTTTGGGGGTATTGTGTTTAACACTTGAGTGTGAGTTTCTCATTCCCTTTCTAGTGTGCAACACCAGTGTGAGTGGTTGGTTGTAGTGAGCGATTACTGTTTGAGGTGGGGCAGGATTCTTTTTCCCTGTTAGTGTCTTTTGACGACCCAAGTGCTGCCCGTAGTCTTTAAATCTTTTTTTTTCTTTATTTTAAGTACCTTTTTTTTGGTATGTGTCGGTAATGTAAGAGGTAAATGTATTGAAGGTACTTATTAGTGACTGTCATGTGCAATAAAACAAAAACTGTTTTAATTTGCAGAGCTGTCTCAGTCCTCTCTGGAAAGAACGAACCTGGGGTTTAGATTTTCTGAGTACTAGTATATCCTGGGGTGAAAGTCCCTAGGTGGCGTAGTTGGCTACTGTTAAGACTTTGAGTATCTTCATGTGAGCTTTTGCTTATTTTAGTTCTCATCTTGCTCTCCGCCTCACCATCGCGCCACATTAACATAAACTGTAAGAATAAGACTAATAGTAAAGACTAGTACTAATAAATAAACATTAGGCCTATGCTAAAGCTATTAAAGAACAGTCCCAAACTAGTTATTGTTAATACAATGTTGGTATGAGCCACTAGTTATTTAAAAATATAAAAAATAACACAAAGAAAAAAAAAGTGGCATTTTGGGGTTAATATGGAAACGACAGTAGGCTAACAATACACAATACTAACAAGAACTGTTACTGAAACATGGAAACCGCTCCTGGTGAATAGAATGAGAATCATACCTGCATTACTTTTATTTCGTGTAATTTACAACGTAATGGCGTTGCATGCTCGTAGTTTCTTTTGCACAGTGAGGTGATACACAGTGGGCGCCGCCACATTTGCGCGTGTAATTGAAGAGTGCGCTAACGTTACGAGTACAGGATAACGGCTGACAGGACAGGAAAGTCCGTTTTTCTGAGGTGAAAGACTTTATTTCAGCGTACACTTACGTCACTGCCTGGTAGTTCCTATTGTACTTGGTTTTCTGAATTAATCATGATTCGCCTCTCATAACATAACTTGCTCTAAACACGCACGCAGAGTGGAAAAGGAGGCACCGGGAGCAAGGATCACAGCGCAAATTTGAACTTTATCGATATATGCGATATGGTCTAATTCCATATCGCATTTCAAACATATATCGATATATATTTTTATATCGATATATCGCCCAACCCTAAGTCCAGCATTGGCTCGACTGTGTTTAGGGCGGTGCTGAAGGCGTCGGCGAAGTTTTGGCACTCTGCCAGCTAGATGCATGAGTGTTTTCAACCAGGTCCGGTACCCTAACTGAGTGAGGCGGGGCTTTATGCTGCCTTCACGTGCTATGGAAAAGATGATATTTTCCACTTGGTATTTACCAGTGTGTTGTGTTCAAGTGCTTTTGTTGTCGTAATGTAGTACCCGCAAGGTCTGTGTCAGTAGAGTATCTTTTTTATCTTTACAAAAAACAAAAAAACAAACAAAAAAAAAAAAAGTAAATGTGGTGCTTTCTGATGATTAAAACATAATTAATAATAAAAAAAAAAAAAACATGACATAAAATGATTAAATATGAACCAAGGAAATTGCGGCGAAGTTGAAAATTGAGTGTTAACGCATTATATTACAATCGTTAATGACACAACATTGTATAGGCTACAAAAACTATCCGCTAACAGTATTCAAGACTCTTGCGTTGCTCTCCGCCATTTTGAAAAGGTCAAAGGTTATCTCATCTCGGCAACTCGTGCATCAAAATATTCTACGAGTTGCCCAGTGGAAAATACCACATGAGGGGGTGTTCATGTGCATTTTCCATGTCGGCTTTTTGTATTTACCATAATTACCATAGCACGTGAAGGCACCATTAGTTCTTTGTAGTATTCATTTGCTACGACATGTGTAACATTTTTCTGTCAACCTATGCATAATCCTTCGCGATCGATATCGTTATTTAGCCCAGGGAAGCGAGGAAACGGAAGTGCCGCACAAAAACCGGATATTGGACCCATGTTTACTTCCGCGTTCGAAAATAAGGTGAATAATGGAAGTGAGCATTAAACTTGATATTACAATCTAACCCAAATCATATAACATACTTCTAAACACTAAGTATTAACCCATACAATGGTTATACAATTCCTACAATATATTTTACTCATGGAGCGCTCACTCACCGAAGTCATTCACTCTCTCGGCTGGCGCAAATCTAAATGACCCTACCGGAACCAGTTCATCACACTACCAGATCTGGACGGAGAGTGCGATTAAAGGAGCCATACATGAAAATAAATGTAGCGAGTGGAAGCAGATATTTGACCCGTTACACGAGCACTGAGCCCTGTGGGACCCCTGTGCTGCAAACCAACACATCACACACACAGGTCTATAGCCTCACACACTGTGGTCTGTCAGTGAGAGAGCTGATGGTCATGCAGCAGATGGCGGTCGTCTCCGGCTCCTAATAGCTGAGCCCTGAGCAGTGACGGCTGTATTGAAAAAGAAATCTGTATTATGAATTTTTAAGGCCAGACGGGTAGTTTGTTGAGGTCAATTTATAGAGAAAGACTACACGCCTGTGAACATATATATTCAAATGCGCATACCTAGACTAAACACATACACAAGCGTACCTTTCCTGGGGATCCGCCATTGGTTAGCAAGCTGTTACCTGCTGTTAGCATTCCATTGACTCCCATTCATTTTGGCATCACTTTGATAACGAATAACTTAAAGACTCTATTTATCCATTGTTTATTTCTAAAGAAACACAACAATGTATAAAAGGCTCCATTACCTTGTATCTTGTGTTATGGCCCCGTAGAAGCAGTTTTTGAAAAAATAGGCTAACGATTGCATCATAACCACGCAACTCTCTGTCGCACAGTAGAGAAATTACTGTATAGACAGGAGAAGCTCACAGGCAATCGGGGGGACGTGGAGGCATAAAGTCCGATAAAGTCAAGGGAGAAGCCCATAGAGAGTCATAAAGTTTCTCCTGCTCTTCATGGACAGGTCCTACTCACGCTCTCCATCTCTGCAAGATTCGGAAGGGAATGATTCAGATTTCTCTCGGCACAGCTACTAGAAGACAGACGGGTTGCTCACGTCACATCTACGTCATCAAGCTCAGTTTGAGTCTGCGTACGCTCAGCCATCAGGAAGTGAGTGCTTCTAATTGACTTCACTTTTCTCCGTTGAAGTCTATGGGGTCGCTGTGTCCATTTCTTATACTGTCTATGGTTAGAACGGTGTCATGTAAGCGGCCCCTAAGTTAATAACTAATGATCTTTGCAACGGAAGTGAATCAATCAAAACTAACTGGACAATAACTTTATTCTAGAGTTGCTGTAAAGCCAAAACAATCTTTGTTAATGTAATATCCTATAATCTCAGTAAAGCTGCTTTGAAACAATCTATGCTGATAAAAGCGCTATAGAAATGAAGGTGTTGAAAGTGCTGGAGAAATCACTGCTTCACTGCGTGATTCTATAAGGCTTCAGTAATCAGAGGAAACAGGAGTTTTCCCATTGCTTCTAGTGACGCAGTACGAGTGAACCGTATCGATAACAGAAGAGATCACTTTACAACATCAGGATTTATTCATTAGTATTTCTAAATAATTTCTGTCCTTTCCTCTTAATGACTTTTGACCATTTCAGTTATTAAATTAAAAGTGGTCCAAAGTGCAATAAAGTTATCAGTGCAGGAACAATACATTAAACCAACCATTAAAACTGTTAAAAAGTTTACAATACAGTATTTTTTACAGTATGGCTTTAATTGATCTGATTCTATTGCTAAATTACTAAATGTAATTATAAACATGATTGGATGATGACAAACGTATTTCAGATGTGATCAAACAAAGTTCTTTATGATTTATTATCAGGAACTCTACGGAGCCCCTAAAGGGACGTGGTGGTGGAAAATTTTTTAGGTTGGGAGAATTTTTTTTTTTCAAATCTTTTGCGTTACCTCGCAAAACTTTTGCGTTCCCCCGAGAAACTTTGCGTTCCCTCGCAAAACTTTTGCGTTCCCTCGCAAAATTATTTACGTTCCCACGCAAAACTTTTGCGTTCCCTCTCAAAGATATTTGCGTTCCCACGCAAAACCTGTTTTGAGCTTGGACAGACACATCCTGTTTAATGTCCCGCTGGCAGTGTTTCAGAGCTCCGTACGTTAATGGAGCGTTTCATAGTGTTTGAACTTGGACTCAAATATAAAGAAATGCGGTCAGTGCTTAACTCAAGGCCAAGGGGTTCAGTGAAGCGGGCAATATTCACATAGGCTATTCGAACGTCCCTATTCTTGAGCTAAACGTTGTTAAAACACAAACGACACCTATTTACAATCATAGTAACCTAGACAACGAGCTACAACCCAATTCTCAGCCCAATTATACGAGCTTTATAATATTAATTTGTCTCTAACCAGACGAATGAGAGACAAGTCCAAATAAGGGACCGTCTGTAAAGTGCAAATCCCCAAACCTTCTGCACATTTTATATTATTGAACATATTCAATAGCTTCACTGTGATCACACTGTACTGTCACCAAATTCAGTTCACACATCACTGCTCTCCTGCTGGTTATACTACATATTTTGATTTAAAAAAATGCATAATTTTTATAATTATTTATTATGAAATAAAATCAATAACTTCACCCTTTTTAGAAAATATATTGTGATGCCATCAAATTCAGTAAGCAAATATAATGCAAAAGCTGCATACAGTACCAATATAATTTGTGTAAAGAATAGGCCTACTTATTTTTTATGTGCAATTACTTCCCAAACTAAGTGTTGTAGGCCTATTACCAACATTAGAGTGGTGATGTGTGAACTAAATTTGGTGTGTTACAGTGAAGTTATTGAATATTTTTCATAATATAAAATGTGCAAAAGCAGTGTAGTATGACCAGTGGGTCACCATTGATATGTAAATTGAATTGGGTGGCACTACAGTTTGTAACATTGAAGTCAATGACTATTTCTGACTATGAGTTGAGGTGTAGTCGTTTTTGGGTTATATTGCACTTTGCAGACGGTCCCTTTGAACTTGCCGCCTGCTCATAGAGATCAATTTAGCCTATATTATAAAAGCTTGTTTGGATGATAATTGGGTTGTAGCTCGTTGTCTAGGTTACTGTGATTGTAAATAGGTGTCGTTTGTGCTTTAACAACGTTTAGTTCAAGAATAGGGACGTTCGAATAGCCTATGTGAATACTGCCAGCTTCACTGAACTCCTTGAGTTAAGCACTGACCGCATTTCTTTATATTTGAGTCCAAGTTCAAACACTATGAAACGCTGCATTAACGTACGGAGCTCTGAAACACTGCCAGCGGGACATTAAACAGGAAGTGTCTGTCCGAGCTCAAAACAGGTTTTGCGTGGGAACGCAAAACTTTGCGTGGGAACGCAAATATCTTTGCGAGGGAACGCAAAAGTTTTGCGTGGGAACGCAAATAACTTTGCGAGGGAACGCAAAAGTTTTGCGTGGGAACGCAAAGTTTCTCGGGGGAACGCAAAAGTTTTGCGAGGGAACGCAAAAGATTTAAAAAAAAAAAAAAAAATCTCCCATCCTAATTTTTTTTTCCACCACCACGTCCCTTTAGGGGCTCCGCAGGAACTCTGCGTTCTGCAGAAAGATAAATGAAAGACAAAACTGAACAAATGAAGGCAAGGATGAACAAATAAAAATAATGAACGAGTGAAAGACAACAAAATAATAAACAAAACAAATAATGAAGAAAAACTGATGAACAAACAAAAACTAAGAAAGTATAAATTAACAAACTAAATAGAAGAGAGAAAAAAATCAATTGAATATTTAAAAATAATAATAAAGTAACACAGATAAAAGCAAACTGAAAAGACGCGGGTGCTTTGTTTGCGAAAGAAAAAAAAACATAATTTACCACTTAAATATTAATCTCCAACGTGCGTTCAACAACGTCTGCTCTCACGCGCATGCGTCGTAGTGCTCTCGTGAACGCGCGTCTGTTCTCTCTCTCTCTCTCTCTCTCTCTCTCTCTCTCTCTCTCTCTCTCTCTCTCTCTCTCTCTCGTCACACACAGAAAGTGAAAGTAAGTTTTCCTGTCGCAGAGCCAGACAGTAACTGAGTACATTTACTTGAGTACAGTACTTAAGTACAATTTTGAGGGATCTGTACTTTACTCGAGTATCATTTTTGGGGAGTACTCATGACTTTACTCAAGTACATTTGAGAGGCAAATATTGTACTCTTTACTCCACTACATTTCTATCCATAACCGTGAGTACCCGTTACTTCTTCTTCTAAAAAAAAAAATAAAAAAAAATAAAAATAAAAAAGAAACATCTCGGAAAACCTCTCAAATGTGATTGGATTGTGCAGGCGCCACTGATTGGGACAGCCTATCAGCAATCACCTTCAGCTTTCCGCCAAAGTCAACTCCATGGTCAGATTTAGATAAGAGAAGAAACCATGGACGAAACAATGGATGAAGACGCAGAAGGTCCATCCCGGGAGCGATATTTTTTTCTCCAGGATGGTAGGGGAAGACTCATGAATATTCATTAGGGAAGTCATCCCTGATTGGTCTTAACCCCAGTGACGGGTAGGTTTAGGGGCGGGGTTATGGAGGTCATAACACCCCCAGTGACGGGTAGACCAATCAGGGATGACTTCCCTAATGAATATTCATGAGTCTTCCTCTACCATCCTGGGAAAAAAAATATCGCATCCCGGGAACGTGCCAAGCCGTGGCCCCACCTAGTTTTCTCTTCAAGTGTTTGCTGTGTTTACCAATGTAAGCACTGTGGCAGTAGTAATGCAATATTTAGAAAATGTACTCTTGTACTCTTGATACTCAAGTACTTTTAAAAACAAGTACTTTAGTACTTTTACTTAAGTAGACATCTGACTGTAGTACTTTTACTTGAGTAAAATTTAGCAAGGGGTATCTGTACTTTTACTCAAGTAATGTAGCTGTGTACTCTGTCCGCCTCTGGTTTTCCTGTCGACATTTTAAGCAGGACAAATGCGAAATACGACACGGAAAAAACAGAGCAACAATGTTAATGTTTATCAACCATTATAAAGGAATTTACGTGTAGTTTTATGATTATAAAGCTGGAGGATTTGAGAACCTGTATTTTGTAAAAGTTTGATCAAGGTGAGTGTTCATGTGTGACTTTCTCATATTAATATGAATCTCTGGACATTTTACGTGATTGTTTATGAAACCTTTAATAAAGGGTTTCTTTCACTTCAATGTTTCCTTTGAGTTTCGTGATGTTTGTGATTCTTCAGAAGTTTAGCTTATGTGTAAACGGCCAATTCACACAAACGCCAACAAAAAGTTTTTTTTTTATCGCATCAGTGTGTGTCGATGTGGGTCGGGGTTTGTTTTCTTTTTCACCTGAACTTGTTTAATCAGTGTTTCTCGGTGTCAGTTATTTTTCATAAAATTCTAAATCCAATGGTCGACTTGTTTGTGTGTGTAAAGACCCAATGCTTGAGTTAACGCAGTCACATGTCATGATCCTTTTTCTCCCACACTCCAGAAATGTTCAGCTAAATTATGAAAGTTGTTTAATTTAACCATTTAATTTAGTGTCTGAATGTTTTTCATTCAGAATCAGTGGAGGAGATCAAACTCATCAGATTCTCCTGCAGCTTCATCATGGCTGATTCACAAGGATCCAGAGATGGAGATTTTTCTCCAGGGTAGGCACTTTCAACAAACATTACATTACCTCCACCACCACCACCACACACACACACAAACAGTCAAACACACACAGATCAAAAAAAAGTTTACTGAAATAATGTTTTTTAGCCTATTTTTGTTTTGAAACTTACATGAAATATTAAATAAAAAGATAACTGTTTCCTCAAAGTACTTTTTGATGCTAGATGAATGTAATCACAGTAATGTAAAGGATTAAACTGAATCTGATCTCTGTTCCAGTTCAGTCCAGCAGAAGAGCTCAAACCCAGAGTCCAGCTGTGTGTCTATGAAGAGTAACTTCTCTATGGAGCTGCCACATAACTTTAAGAGTGGAGACAAACGGCCTGATCTCAGGTATATGATTTCTATAAAAGATGTGCTTATAGTATGACACTTTTGAATTAGTATTATATTTTTTTTCTCAGTCAGTCTAATACTAGCAATGACATCAAGTAAATGTAAGCTGAGATTTTTTCCACCTTTATATAATGGAGTAGGTGTACAATTGAGTGGATTTTTTTAATTGCTGGTTCAGGGCCCGTATTTATCAAGCTTCTCAAAGTGTCATTTTAGTTTTAAAGGGTTAGTTCACCCAAAAATTAAAATTCTGTCATTAATTACTGACATTTCATTCATCTTCGGAACACAAATGAAGATATTTTTGATGAAACCTGAGAGCTTTCTGTCCCTCCACTGACTGCAGCGTCATTGCAACTTTCAAGGCCCAGGAAGGTTGTAAAAACATCGTTAAAAAAGTCCATGTAACTAACTACAGTGGTTTAACCTTAATACGTCAGAACGTAGACTCACTTTTGGCCGACGATGGTATGATGCGTGTGATGCTGGCCAATAGTGAGCCTACGTTCTGACGTACAACCCAGAAGCGCTGCGCTGTTTATACTACGTCAACAGCGTTGGAGAATGACATTGAAAGGAAGAAATTGTTGAATAAAGTCGTTATTTTAGGGGTTTTATTTGCGCACAGAAAGTATTCTCATCGCTTCATAACATTAAGGTTGAACTACTGTGGTCACATGGACTATTTTAACTATGTCTTTACCACCTTTCTGGGCCTTGAAAGTTGCAATGACGTAGCTGTCAATGGAGGGACAGAAAGCTCTCAGATTTCATCAAAAATATCTTCATTTGTGTTCCGAAGATGAACGAAGGTCCTACGGGTTTGGAACGACATGAGGGTGAGTAATTACTGACAGAATTAAAATTTTTGGGTTTAAATGCTGAGAATTCAAAATTGACTCCTACTTTCAATCTTAAGAATAAAAGCAAGTTATCAAATTTCTTTAAGCTAAGAATCACTCTTACTCCTCCAGTTATTTAAGACAGCTAGAGAGGTCTCTCAAGTGGTTAGAAGGTGCCAGTAGGGGCTTGTGACGCACTGAGGAGACAGAGACATGCGCAAATATTTCAGGAGAGGAAGAATGTTTTTGAAATTTTTGACAGATATCGTTTGGATAGAGCAGCATCATCTTTGTCAGCGCGGGTTAATGTTGGGTTGAATTGGCCTTTTATAACATGTTTCCGCTGTTTGACTAATTCAGCAAGCGGTAGCACCTCTTCCTCCCGCCATTTCAGTTTTCTTTTTGGAATCCATGGCGTCTGAATATATCATAACATCTAGCTTTCGGTATATATAGGCTGATCAGTTAACAGCACACAGGTTTAAAATTTGTAATTAAGACATGGTGGAAAACGTGTTTGTCTTTCATTTCCAATGTGTATCATAATGTATTCTCTTTAAAATAATTTATTGAATGATTATTAGTGTTGAATGTAAACTCCTCTTAGGAATTTCACCATTCAACGGGAATTTATTGGATAATATTCTTAAAGGAACACACCAACTTTTTGGGACTTTAGCTTATTCACCGTATCTTTAGGTTACTTACGTAACCCCGGTTCTCTGATAACATGAGTGAGGTATCTCACTATGGGAAACGCCTCTGGGCGTGACAGACCTGGAAGCACCAATCACACCACGTCTGTCAGTTGTAGGGCTTGCATAGACTAGTCGAGTAGTCGATAGATCGACTACTTCAACCACTAGTCGACGCTGTCGGAAACAATCGACTACTCGAACGTCCATTAACCATAAATGAATTAAAAATGGCGAACGTCACCAACAGACACCACACGACAGATGTGTGGAAGTATTTCATCAAGGATGACAAAAATATTGTAATTGGTCAACTGTGCAAGAGGGCGTTCACATATTGCGTCTAAAAACGTGTGGAAAGCGCGGCCGTGCCGCTTTCTCCTACAAGCGCTTGCGCTCCCATGGCGTCTGTCGTTGCTATGCAACATGTACTGCGCTCTCCATGATGACGACGAAGAAGTATCAGCAAAGGATTAATTGATTTCTAGCCCTTGCATTAGCTTTACTATTAGATATATTTCTGGAGATGAGAAGGAAAAACCCGCCTGGAAAAACTAGCGCACCACGTTGCTTCCATTATGAGTGCGCTCGCCGCGCGCCTACATTTGAAATAACGACCTTGCTTGAGCGCGAAAAAGACGCGATATGTGAACGGCCCCTAGAAGCAGACGTCTGAAATGAAAGGCAAGAACGGCTATTTATTTGGCTTTAGACTGTTACATGAAAATTTAAAAATGAAATGTCATAATTATAATGTTTTGAGAGTTTACTTATGTAATTGTTGCATTAGGCTATGAATTAATAAATGTTTAGTGATAAGATCTAGCTATTTCACGTCTTTTCATTTACAGTAACATGAACCACGAGTAGTCGAGTAACTCGAGTATTGTTTTGGTAAAAAATCGACTAGCAGAAATCAGTAGTCGTGCAACCCCTAGTCAGTTGACAGACCAATCACGACAGTGATGCGGGAGCCCGGCCTCCCTTATATATACCACTGCCGAAGGTCCCTACTCCATTCTCTGCAGATCTCTTCCCCGTGCACTGCAAGGAGGGAAGTGTGGTGAGATACCTCACTCATGTTATCAGAGAACCGGGGTTACGTAAGTAACCTAAAGTTCTCTTTCAAACATTCGCTCGGTATCTCACTATGGGATATAGACAACTCGCGTATTGCAGATATGCTGTCTGAAGCAGGCCTGTCAACCAACTCAGTGATGTATGTAACATAAACACACCATAACGAGTGTTTTTCTTTTTTTTATACACTTAGGACGGAATGAGCCAGCGATGGCTCAGTGACATCCAGTCTATAAAATCGGACAAATGTGTGAGGCGAAGCCCAACTTGCTGCAGCACATATGTCCTGAACTGAAACGCCCTTAAACAGTGCCCATGAGGTAGCCAAACCTCTGGTAGAATGAGCCCTCAGCCCTTCCGGAGGACAGAGACCACTGCTATTATAACCTAATCTAATAGCTTCCACTACCCAGTGGGACAGGCGCTGACGCGAAATAGGTTTCCCTTTATGAGAATCAGCCCATGAAACAAACAACTGATTACTCTTCCTTAGCGCTCTTGTTCTGTCCACATAGTGACGCAACGCACGGACAGGGCACAATCAATGAAGCCGCGCATCCTCTGATGAGAGAAAAAGGCTGCGGATGGAAAGCCAGTAAATCCACCTGTTTACAGGCGAGAGCTGACTCACTAACTATAGGCACAAACGCTGGATTCGTTTTGAGCGTTACTCTCGAGAGATCCATAGCGAACTGCATACAGGAGTTATGAACCGACAAAGCGTGAAGTTCACTAACATACTTTGCGGTCGAAAGAGCCAATAATAAAGCAGCCTTTAGCGAAAGGAGCTTTAATTCAACACCCTCTATAGGCTCAAAAGGGGGCTGAGATAGTGCGTTAAGGACCACCGACAGATCCCACGGCGGAATCAGTGGCTTTGAAACCCTGTTCAAACGCCGTGCACCTCTCATAAACCTGCATACAAGTGGGTGTTGACCTACAGTGTTTCTGTCAACCCCCACATGACACGCAGAAATTGCGGCAAGATAAACATTAACAGTAGAAAAAGGCTCTGCCCTTATCCAAAAGTTCCTGCAGAAAACACAACATATCCACAACAGAACAAAGAAAAGGAACAACATGTCTGTGCGCACACCATCGCTCAAACAGCCCATATCCGATCATATGCCGAGCGTGTTGAAGCCGCTCGCGCGTTCTGAATTGTTTCAATCACCCTCGGAGGCAAACCTGTCACACTCAAGTTTAACCTCTCACGGGCCAGGCCCAAAGAGCCACTCTGTCTGGGGCTGGGTGAAAAATCTCCCTGCGCGCTTGCGAGAGAAGGTCCCTGCGCAACGGGAGGGGCCAGGGCTGTGCGTAAAGGAGCTGAATTATCTCCGTCAACCACAACTTCCCTGGCCAGTTCGGGGCAACCATTATGACCGAGTGACCGTACTCTCTTATCCTTCTTAAAGTTGGAAAGATCAGACTCAGTCAGGGGTTAAAGTGAAAAAAAATCCTGAGCCTGAAATTTTCTTGGGGGGGGGGGGGGGGGGGGGGGCTTCATTGGCACCATTTATTTTCAAGCATGTTAATGGCATATTTTTATGAATGAAGACCAGTATCACTGATATAGCTACTTATGTCTGGATGAAAATGTATTTTTCCAAAATTTGAAACATTTATTAGGCTTAAAAAAATATAACAACTTTTAATTTAAGTGAACTTAAAACAATCCTCACTTAAACCCATAATAAATGTCATATTTACCTGTACCTTTCCTGTCTAACCGATGTGAATTATATAGAAATTGAATACGTTTATAAAACAGTTCGCACTGCATAAATTATAAATGAAAAATAGATTAATCCTTAAGCGTTGAGCAGTTAGTAATTTTCTCTGTTCCCATTGTTCTTTGGTTAACTTTACTAACAGAGAGAATTGCTGTCACTTTAATACCCGCCGCTGCTGACAGGATCTCACGCATCTCATTCTCTACTCTTTACTTCCATTTAAGATTGTATTTAACTCATTTGACTGTTCTTGTGAAGATACTCGACAAAACTGACATTTTGGCATAAATGTGTGTGTTATCGTTCAAGCGCGAAAGAGAACTCGATGGCGCGCTGTCGACTGCGATCCTGGCGCGCGTCTTTCTATGTGTGTGTGCAGGGCCGTTTCTAGCCTTTTTGGCACCCTAGGCAAGATTCCTATTGAACCACCCCCCCCACACCCCACACCCCCCACCCCACACCCACACCAACACCCACACACACACCCACACACACACACACACACACACACACACACACACTGTACCTCTAGGGGGGTTCGGGGGCATGCTCCCCCGCAAGAAAATTTTGTACATTTTAAGGTTAAATTAATGCATCAATCTGGTACTTTGAGAGCAAAAAATTAAGAGCTTCAACCCATGAACTGTGCACATTGAACAAAGAAAAACCATTGACTTGTACCTGGACACTAAAGAGGGCTCAAACATCTTATTAGTTATCATGATATAGAGTCTCTGTCTACATTACATTATCACCGGTGTTTATGATTTATATAAGTATTCCTATAATGTAAAATCCATATAGCCAATAATATGTAGGCTACTTTATAAATTAAAATGAATATTTCAAAAGTATATTTTACATTACACTATAGTATCGGAAAATTACAATACTTTTGTCCTCCTAATTTCTTCACTTGCAAGAAATAAACCCTTGAGCTTTTATTTTGGAGAAAAACACCAGATCACCATGCTGATCGCATGAGCAAAGTGCGCACTTTTCTTTAAATCACGCAGCACAAACAAAATGTCTAGGCTACTTAATTAAAGTCTTGTGCTGTTTTATAAAGGCACAAAGCCATATCACAATTTCGATTTTAATTCGTTGACAAAATATAACGCTAGAGACCTTTATGTTAGGCTATAAATTTTACATCTCAAGTGTTGGGAAAAGGGAGAAGAGCGATTTCGGCAAAAGGCGGATTCGAACTCGGGTCGAACGCATCCAAAGCTACTTTCAAGCACCTCACGCCTTACGACCTACGCCACTGTAGATATTTAGAGATGGGCGTATTTTTGCTAAAAAAGACAGGCACTTAGTGCAAATATACGCTCCATTATCGGAAATGTAAAAAAAGAAGGATTTTTCTTCCACTCGCTTGGGCAAAAATCTCTTGGTGGGGTGGGGTCTCTCAATGGCGCCCCCAGCTGTTTGCGCCCTAGGCGACCGCCTAGTTTGCCTATGCCTAGAAACGGCCCTGTGTGTGTGTGTGTGTGTGTGTGTGTTTCAGGAGGACATTCACTGACAGCGCGTTCTCTTTTATCTTCTCGCGCATTGATAGTTTAAAACATTTGCGTGAAGGAGAGCATGATCATATAACCCAAAGGATGACAGAAAGAACGGACGCTGCAATAAATATTTAAACACGTTAAAGCTGGACAAAAATTAATCGCATGCGTTTATGTTGTCATACATTGCTGACAGAAAATGCTGCGGTTTAAAGTGGACTCGTTTTCATGGTAGGCCTACACAGAATGTTTTTGGTTTTTTGTAAGCTACACAGAATATTTAATTAAATATTAAAATTAAATAAGTCTGAAGTTACCAAGCAGCAGTTAGCGTTAGCTCAGTTATCAACAGGTGTAGACAGAAAATATGATTATCCTGACCTGAGCTAATTTACTGAATCAACCAACTCACATCTCCTTTCTTTCTTTTCATCCATGATGACATTAAAGTCACCTGTTGTTGTTTCTGGCGTTTCATCACTGTCTGTGCCGCAACCGCGTTTGCTCATTAGAACATTCAGTGAGCTTTTACACAGGCTCGGTCCTGCTCCTCCGCGGCAATGACGGCGTGCGGTTAAACATAACAAACGAATTTGAGTGGGAGTGGGGGTGGGGGGGACAACGGGATTTTGGAAAGTGTCCCCATAGGAAATTACGCCCGTGGGTAAGACATCATCTCCAAGTTTCATGAACTAGCGCTCCTTTCACCGACAACATATAAATCTCAATCACACTGTGTTGCCAGGCCCCGCCCTGCTCCGCTTCTGATAGGCTTGTAACGTTAGTAAGAGCTGCGTTCCTTTCATATGATTGGTAGGTGAAATCAATTGACTCGAAAATATTAAACCGCATGCAAGTTACAATTTTTTTTATTTTTTTTTATTCCTCACGGCCGCACGCCGGAGATCCGGCACGGTGCCGGAATACTTTAAGCCCTGCTCAGTGGAGGAAACGCGTACAGTAGTGCGTTTGGCCACGGGTGCGCCAGAGCATCCACACCCATAGGCGCACCGCTTCTCGCCAGAGAGAAGATCAGAGGACACTGAGTGTTTTCGTGCGAGGCGAAGAGATCGACGGCAGCCCAGCCGAACCTCTCCCACAACTGGCTCACTACCTGAGGGTGGAGAGTCCACTCTCCATACAGAGGATTCCCCCTGGACAAGAGATCCGCCCCCACATTCATTATTCCCGGGACGTGGGTTGCCCGTAGTGAATGAAAATGCTTCACGCCCCACAAGATTATTTTCTGTGCCAGACTGTGAAGCAGATGGGAACGTGTGCCTCCCTGGCGGTTTATGTATGCCACCGGCGTTGTGTTGTCCGACCTGATCAAAATGTGGTGGTTCCTTAGGAACCGCACAAAATGATTCAGAGCCAGAAAAACCGTTAACAGTTCTAGGAAGTTTATGTGTGCGTTTTGTAGCGAGACGGGCCATTTCCCCTTCGCTATCCTGCCCTCGCACACTGCACCCCAACCTGTGAGCGACACATCCGTTGTCACCACCTTTCTCAAAGAAACTGTTCCCAGCGTAGTCCCTGACTCGAGAAAGGACCGATCTCTCCATTGACGGAGAGCACGCATGCAGAGTGACGTCACTATCACTTTGCGGTTGAGGTGTCGTTTTGGACACAAGCCCTGCGCCGCTGTCCAGTTCTGAAACTCTCTCATTCGCAACAGTCCCAGGGGAATGACAGAAACTGTCGAGGCCATCAGACCTAGAAGACGTAAACACAGTCTGAATGACACTCTGTTTCCTTTCTGAAAAAGGGACAGACAACCGCGAATTGACCTGACGCGCTCCTCGGACAGATAAGCTCGATATAGGTCTGAGTTTAGTCTGAGACCCAGGTAAATTATCTCTTGTGTAGGCACCAAGCAGCTTTTCGTTTCGTTTATCTTGAAACCTAAGCTCTGCAAATGAGACACGAGCATTGTTGTCTCTCTCTCTGCCTGTTGCCATGACGGCGCACACAGCAGCAGATTGTCCAAATATGCTGACACTCTCAGACCTATCACTCTCAGCGGTGTGAGCGCTGCTTCCACACATTTGCTGAATACCCTGGGCGCTAAACACAAGCCGAAGGGGACTGTCAAAAACTCGTAGGCTGTGTCTCGATAGGCAAACCTGAGGAATTTTCTGTGTGCTGGGTAGATGCTTATGTGAAAATATGCATCCTTCAGATCGACTGACGTAAGCCAGTCTTTGGGACGAATAGTTTGAGATAGCGTCTTTAAGGTCAACATTTTGAACTTGTATTTCCTGAGGTGTTTGTTGAGGTTCCGTAAATCCAGAATAGGACGGAGACCCCCCCTCTCTTGGGAATAACGAAATACCGGGAGTAAAAACCCTGATGGCTGTCCTCCGGCGGCACAACTCGAATAGCTCTTTTGCTCAATAAAGAGGCTATTTCTTCCTCTACAACCTGAGCTGACTCCCCCTCTGCTGCTGACATTAACACACTGTTGAAAAGTGGAGGTTTTACAGCAAATTGAAGACAATAACCCCGGCTTATTGTGGATAAAACCCAGGGGTGTACTGCGCATGCGCGCCAGCTCTCTGTATGAGCAGCGAGCTGCCCACAGCCGCTCTCGTCCACTAGTGACGCGGTGGCGCCATCTAGCGGTAGAGCTGGGAACTGCAGCTCTGATCTGGACATTTTTGTTTTTGTGTGTGCTTTTACATTTACATTTACATTTAGTCATTTAGCAGACGCTTTTATCCAAAGCGACTTACAAATTAGGACTAAATTAAGCGAGTCATCATGAAGAGGCAAAAACAACAACAACGCAAGAAGTGCTCAAAATACGAAGTTCAGGCATTATTCAGAGTAGCATAAGCCTGATAAGTGATGTTTCAAAGGGAAAAGATTTTTTTTTTAATTTTTTTTTTTTATGAGGTTAACCTGTTAAGCTGCAACCCCACTTTTGAAAAATCCCCAGAAATGACATACCCAAACTGAAACAGATACAGTTCATGAACCCTTTGTACTAAAAGCACAAGTATGATCTCATTTGAAAGCTGACACCTGGCAGTTTATTGTAAATGTATAATTAATTATTGTCATAATGAAAAAAATTGTTATAAATAGCTTCAAAGTTTTGTAAAGTTATTAGAAATTATTTTTTATGAAACATCCTCATGAAAATAAAATTGAAGTTGGCACTGGAGCAATCTAGAAATGCACTATAGCTAAAGCCACATGTCTAAACATTTTATGTTTAAAATCTGAAGATAATAAGTCCAAAACTCTGTATTTAGTTAAATGTTTTTCAAGACCATGTCAATGACTTTATTTTGATTTGACGCTAAGATGCTTCTGATGTTTATTGTCATCTTCTAACCATCTATCCAGTATATTGTCTCTATTGTTTTGTGGTGCAAACGAGCCCCATTCAGTCTCAGTCTCCCCCTGCACACATTCACACCTCTCCAGCCTGGTTATGGCTCTAAATATGCATTTCTTTTGTCTGCATTATAGCTACTAACGACTGGCTATTCACAGGCTATTCATAGGGTTTCAGTCCCTAATTTCTTTTCTCAAAGTTCACCACACATTTTAAACTGTATCAAATACATTTCTTGAATAAAGAAACTTTCAGTAAGCATTCGAAAAATAATAAAAGTATAACTTCAAGATGGCAGGTGCACCTAGGGCTAGCTAGCATGTTAGCTTAGCACACCATCAATACACGACAGTTTATGAGATTAAAACCATGTTTGTGCTCCAAACTTACTTTATAAAACGCAAGTGAGTATTTTAAATAATCTTCTGTGATCTAATTTGGCTTCAGATAAAAAAATCAGAAAGAAAATATACTATTGTATGGTATTCTGCACAATGACAGTCTATATAGATTAGCATTACATTATAAATATAATCTATTATTATGGAAATACCTGGCATGGCTTGAAAAACACAGGTAACTCAAATATCATTGCAATCATGTTTATTGTCTTCAAAATGTCTGTATCTGCATGTTACAGCGATCTCTTGTTAGCTTTGTGTGTATCAGTGACGTCCTGGAATGTCACATGATCATGGCTCTTCTTCATGTTCCATATATGGACTATTATTGTGCATAATAGCGCCCTCAGGCTATTGGTATGAATTGAAAACCCAGCACATCTCAGTAAGAAGCGCTCATAATGATTACATCGACGCATTTGGGTATAAATTCAATAAATATTATTCCTGTCTATAGAAATCTGATGTAAATCTATGAGAATCTATCAATATCTCTCCAAATATGCACATTTTTGAGCTAAAGCCCTGAAGGACGTTGTTTTGTGTATCGCTGTCATGACAACAGCACGGGAGTTTTTTATGAATGAAAGCGGCTGACGCGCATAATTCATATCAAAGGTATCGACTCATTTTTTCATTTCATAACTCCTGACACAAATTAAGACATAACTGTCACTATGAGTTTCTCAGAATACAATAGTGGTCAAATACTGAAACTTGAGTCTTATATCTTTTTAATGATGTATAGTTTGTCAAGGTATAACATTAAATCTGATAGTAACTTTGAACTATATATTAAAAAAACCGCTTCAGTGCGCCCGCGCACTGGCAACGGTTAACAGGTTAAGTGCTCACGGAATAGATAGGTTTTCAGCTGTCTTTTGAATGTTGTCAGGGATTCTACATTCCGGATGAGGGTGGGGAGTGCGTTCCACCAGCACGGAACTGTGAATGAGAATGTTCTGGAAAGTGATTTTGTGGCTTTCTGTGATGGAACCACGAGACGTCGCTCGTTGACCGATCGTAGGCGACTGGTAGGGATGTAGACTCGTAGTAGTGAGTGAAAGTAGGAGGGAGCTGAGCCTGTGACAGATCTGTAAGCAAGCGTCAGTGCCTTGAACTTGATGCGAGCAGCGAGAGGTAGCCAGTGCAGAGAGATGAACAGAGGAGTGACGTGTGCCCTCTTGGGCTCGTTGAAGACAAGGCGAGCTGCAGCATTCTGGATCATCTGTAGGGGTTTGGTTGCACATGCTGGAAGTCCAGCCAGAAGAGCATTGCAGTAGTCAAGCCTAGACATGACCAGGGCCTGGACGAGAAGTTGTGTTGCATGCTCAGTTAGGAAAGGCCTGATCTTCCTGATGTTGTGCAGTGCAAACCTGCATGATCGAGCTGTCTTTGAAATGTGATCTGTGAAGGTCAGCTGGTCATCAAACGTTACTCCAAGATTTCTGACCGACCTTGATGGGGTGATTGATGATGAATCTAGCTGGATGGTGAAGTCGTGCTGTAGAGACGGATTGGCAGGGAGGACGAGAAGCTCAGTCTTTACAAGGTTGAGCTGCAGGTGATGTTCCTTCATCCATGTGGAGATGTCCGCCAGACAGCTTGAGACCCGTGCAGCTACTGTGGGATCATCTGGTTGAAACGAGAGGAAGAGCTGTGTGTCATCAGCATAGCAGTGGTAGGAGAAGCCGTGTGCCTGTATGATGTGTCCCAGTGATGTGGTGTAGATGGAGAAGAGGAGGGGACCAAGAACTGAACCCTGGGGAACACCTGTGGTCAGTTGATGTGCTCTGGATACCTCGCCTCTCCAAGCGACCTTGAAGGACCTACCTGTGAGATAGGACTCAAACCAGTGGAGTGAAGTTCCTGTGATGCCCAGTGATGAGAGGCTGGACATAAGGATCTGATGATTCACCGTGTCGAAGGCAGCAGACAGATCCAGGAGAATGAGGACTGAAGATTTGGAAGCAGCTTTTGCGATCCGTAGGGCTTCTGTGACTGACAGTAATGCAGTCTCAGTTGAATGCCCTTTCTTGAAGCCAGATTGGTTGACATCTAGCTGGTTGTTTAGAGACAAGAAGGATGTTACTTGGTTGAAAACAGCTCTTTCAAGTGTCTTCGCAATGAATGGTAGGAGAGAGATAGGTCTGTAATTCCCTACAAATGATGTGTTTAGCGTTGGTTTTTTAAGCAGTGGAGTAACCCGAGCATGCTTGAATGCTGTGGGGAAAGTGCCAGTATGGAGGGATGAGTTGATGATGTGTGTGAGTGATGGTAGAAGTGTGGGAGAGATGGCTTGTAGAAGGTGTGAGGGGATGGGGTCTAGAGGGCAGGTGGTAGGGTGACTGGAGAGGAGAAGTGTAGATACTTCTTCCTCGGTTAGCGGAGAAAAGGAGGACAGAGGGTTATTGGCTGTGGAAGGGGTCGGTCTGGGTTCCTGTGTGTGTGGTGCTGAGAACTGACTGCTGATAGCTGTTGTTTTGTTGGTGAAGAAGTTCGCAAAATCGTCAGCAGTTAAGGAGGCGGCGGGTGGTGGTGGAGGTGGACAGAGGAGGGAGTTGAATGTCTTGAAGAGTAATCGTGTGTTGGAGGAGCTGTTGATCTTGTTGTGGAAGTATGAAGATTTTGCAGCATGAACATCAACAGAAAAGGAAGAGAGGAGAGATTGATACATACTCAGGTCAGATGCGTCTTTTGATTTGTTCCATTTCCTCTCCGCTGCCTTGAGTTCGGTCCGGTGTTCACGAAGAACCTCAGACAACCAGGAGTTAGAGGGAGTATCGCGTGCTGGCCTGGAGGAGAGAGGGCAGATAATGTCTAGAGAAGAGGTTAGAGTGGAGCATAAGGTATCTGTTGCGGTGTTCACATCCAGAGATGAGAATTGTGAGGGTGGGGGAAGAGAAGATGACACGGCAGAGGAGAGATGGGAGGGGGAAAGTGAGCGCAGGTTTCGTCTGAAAGTGACTGGTGGTGGGGGTGGGGGTGGTGGTGCAGGGGTAGAGAGTTGTAGACTGAAAGTAATGAGGAAATGATCTGAAACATGGAGGGGTCTCACCAAAATGTTCTCTGTGGTGCAGTTGCGTGTGTAAACCAGGTCCAGTTGGTTGCCTGATTTGTGAGTACCTGTGGTGATGAGTCGTTTGAGATCGAAGGAGGCTAGGAGAGAGATGAAGTCAGTTGCATGCGGCTTTTCGAGATGGATGTTGAAGTCACCAAGGACTAGAAGTGGGGTGTCGTCCTCAGGGAAAGAGGACAGCAGCACATCCAGCTCATCTACAAAGTTACCCAGCTGACCTGGGGGGCGATAAATGACTACAATATGGATCTTAATGGGAGTTGTAAGTGTAATAGCATGATATTCAAATGAGTTGTTGTTGCATAGAGAAGAGAGTGTGGAGTATTTGCAATTGTTAGAAACGAGAAGCCCTGTACCCCCACCTCTCCCAGACTGGCGAGGGGAGTGAGAGAAGGAGAAATTGCTAGAGAGAGCAGCGGGGGTTGCTGAGTCTTCTGGACAAATCCAGGTCTCAGTCAAGGCCAAGATACTAAGAGTAGAATGAGATGCAAAGGCTGGAATGAAGTCAGCTTTATTGACTGCTGACTGACAATTCCATAGACCCACGGAAAGAGAGAGAGGAGTGTGTGAGGATGAGAGAATGGGACGCAGATTGGCAGTATTGCGCTGCCTTTTGCGCGTGATGAAAGGGCGTTGCCGAGAGATAACAGGAATGTATTGAAAGCACATGTTGATTAAGGTGAACAATAGGATCAAAAGAGGGAAGGAAAAGGGAAAAGGAGATACTTAAGTGCCTTTCTGGTGTCCTTGCTCGGTGGAGTCGCGCAGGTAGAGTCGATGGTCTTTACCCAAGTCGGTCTTCACACGAGGAGGCTGAACACGAGAGCTGAACGCTTCCGC
Organism: Squalius cephalus; assembly: GCF_949319135.1. NCBI lineage: Eukaryota > Metazoa > Chordata > Actinopteri > Cypriniformes > Leuciscidae > Squalius > Squalius cephalus. The sequence continues at coordinate 3,452,277 of NC_137126.1, read as the reverse complement.
TGACGCTTCCGCTTCCTTTTCTTTTCAAACATTGCTGTGCCCTCGGCCCACTGCCTGGATGCACAGGAAACGTGTTTATTATTTTCACAGCACACATGTCTTTTTGAAAACAGCCCTCTGCCCTCTGTTGTAACCCCGTGGGTGGAGGGAGGGAAACTTCTCTGTGAGGCACTGGGGGAACTGGTGCAAACTTCACAAACGAACTGGTCATCGGATAACTTTCTGTGAACAATTCCCGTGTCCAACGCCTTCTCTTGGCTGGAGGGGGAGAAAATGACCGCTCTTTTTGAGGGAGGATAACAGATACTCCGTGAGTGCTGTTGTTCATCCCTTTGTCCTGAACATAATGAAGCATTAGGTTGCTCGCCGTTTCTTCCCTCCCTGAGGGTTTGCTGGTCGGTGTCTGGCTGCAGCCGCTGCGAAGGATGGCTTTCCCCTCGGCTGAGCTGGCTTAGACTGTGACTCAGTCTGCTGAGGCTGAGAAGGCCTAGGGCCTCTGAAATCTGACCGACCACTCCTCTGGGGGGCTTCAAACCTGGACCGTGGTGGTTGAGGAACCCTAGCAGCGAATCTGCGAGGGAGGCAAGTTTGGAAAGCCTCTCCCTCCTGCTTTTTCAGATCACACCGCTGTCGCATAGCAGTGACAGATGCCCCGAAAAGGGCTTTGGGCTCAACCGGAGCATCTAAGAATTCTACCTTTTCTCTGTCTGACAACCCGGACAGTCCCAGCCAGAGAGATCGCTCGCCGACCACTGCCAGGCCCATGCTGCGGCCGCAGCTCTGGACCGCACCTCTGGAAGTTCTCAGGTTGAGATCTGCAATGACACAAATCTCTTCCCAGAGTGCTGGGTTTGGTGTCCCAGCATCCATTTGCCTCCCCATCTCTTCCATGAGCTCTGCTTGATAAGCAGTGAGGAGAGAGTTGGCATTAAGAGCTCTCACTGCCAGTGCAGAAGAGCGATAAATCTTCTGAAACACTGAGGCCGTTAGACGATCAGTGCGTCCTGGCAGTGAAGCTGAAGCTGAGGAAAAGGCTGCCCTGCGGTTAGGGTGGAGATGATGTGCAACTGACAGCTCAACAGGAGGGGAATTTGACATCCCTAACTCCTCCATGTTATCCACATCCAGCCTAGAAAATCCTTTTACAGGAACCCTGTGTGAAAAAGGCTTATCCCAGAAACGTTTCATCTCTGAAACGCACGCGGGGACCGCTGGAATGAGCTGTTTCACTGGTGGGGCACGTGACGGCAGTCTCTTGCCGTCATAGAGATCTCTCTCTGCCCCTTGGCCCGTCTGCTGCGACGGCCAGTCTATGGAGAGTTTAGCGGGGTTAGCGAGGGCTGCCTGAGCGTGTCTCACCCCCAGGCATGCGATGCACAAAGGATGATAATCCTTGCCCGATATCATTGAGCCGCACGCACACGGACGTGAAGTTTCTGCTTTCGGTCCGCCGCTTGCAGAATTAGTAACGTTAGTTGCCATAGCAAAATAGTAGGCTATCCAAGCTCACCACAACGTGTCACTCAGAAAAGGAATATAGAGAATTCGCCGTAACACGTTAATTTTCTAGTAGACCAGAATAAAATCAAATCACTGTTACAGTGAAGAAGACCCGCCAACAAAAAAAAAAAAAGCTGCGTTCGGTGACGTACCTTGACGGCTCGTCTTAGAACAGTTAAACAACTCTTTTTGAAAACAGGTCCTGCTGAAAATAGCTTCCAATTTCGATCTTCACGGGGAAGAGAACGAGAATGGAGTAGGGACCTTCGGCAGTGGTATATATAAGGGAGGCCGGGCTCCCGCATCACTGTCGTGATTGGTCTGTCAACTGACAGACGTGGTGTGATTGGTGCTTCCAGGTCTGTCACGCCCAGAGGCGTTTCCCATTGTGAGATACCGAGCGAATGTTTGAAAGAGAACCCCCAGAGTTAGATCCATAGTCCATACATACCCTTCTCATCTCCGTGCGTGAATTGTTTTACTCTTAAGTCCTTAAGTTGCTCTTGTTCCATTCTTAGCAGTGTTCTTGTGAGTAATTCTCAGAGGCTTGATAAATACGGGTTCAGATTTGTTGAAAGCTTCACGGTGTCTGGTCAGAACAGTGATGTTTCACAGCAGGACTACCGTTACAAGAGTACAGTAAGGTGGTTTATCTTTAAAGGTCAGCAAAACATTGGTTGAGCCTTCGTCCTCCATTGTGCCTTTGAGAAAAGAGTCATGTGATCGTGGTTGATGTTCACCTGAGTTGAATCATTCTATAATTCTATAGTTGATTTCAATTGGTTTGTTTTGAATTCCTAATTCTTAATATTACTGGTTTTCTCAGTCGCTTTGGTACAATTGTTGAATCATGCTTAACATTTGCAAACCAGTGAGTTAATTTATCAAAATAATTGTAATCAAAGTTTGAAACACAGTGCAAAACAGTTACAGACATTAAAGCAAAAGTAGACAACATTTATGTGGTCTTTTATAAGTCTGTATTCTTTATATTTTACTTAGTTTTGAAACCAGTTCAGTCCAGCAGAAGAGATCAAAACCAGAGTCCAGCTGTGTGTCTATCAAGAGTAACGGCTCTATGAATCCGCCACAAAACTTTAAGAGTGGAGACAAACAGTCTGATCTCAGGTATATCATTTCTATAAAAGATGAGCTTATTGTATGTGATTTTTATGAAATTGTTATTAATATACAGCAGTTTGAGTTACAATCTTGCTAGTTTCAGTCACTATTAATGATTGTCATTGTGCTCTTGTGTAAAGCTCTATATATTGTATTGTTAATACATTCACTCACTGTAAAAGCTGTTGGTCTGTTACTCAGTTAATGACACAATTACATCAATATCAGTGTGTCTGATTTTTAACCCTCTTCATTCTGATTTAAGGTCAAACCTTCTATCCAGACCAGTTAAAAACAAAACTGTGTACAAGCCTGTGATTCAAGCACAAGACTTTAATGAAAGCATGTATCCTGGTTTCAGGTAAAATGCAGGACTTTTTTGTTGTCGTTGTTTAATTTTAGGTGCTGCAATTCACATCACAAATCACTCAAACACATGATTAATGATTAACACATTTCAGAAACCTAATGATGTTCTAGGGCTGTGCAATTAATTGAATTTCCCAACGATCACCAAAATTGTACAATCGAGTAAAAACGATTATTTTGCCATGTTCTGTTTTGAAAGAACGCTCTAACTTTGTCTTGTGTTCTGAATGACACGCACACATCCGCCCCTCCTGAAGCAATGCACTCTCTCAGCTTGAATGTTTAAACTGATAAGAATTAAAAAGAAGTGAAAATTATCAACTTTAGTTACGATGCAATGCTGGCCCGATTGTGCAAGTGACAATTCCGTCATGTCCCGACTCCTAAACGCGAGAGTGTAGTTTCAACGCTTGCTTTGTCCAACCCATTTTGAGCGACAGAGAGAGAGAAGACGCAGCACCGCTGAACACTCACGCGCTTTGTGAAATTGCGTCTTGGAGAAAGTTTTAAAATGATTGATTTGATTTTATAATCTGTGTGGATTAATTTAGGCTACTCATACAATCTACTTGTTACCCTCTGGGGACCAAAAACGCGCCCGCGCGTTTTGCTCGGTTTTTTTTTAGCAATGAAAAATAAACACTAAATGCTCTGTTAATTTTGATCTTTCATTTTCGTGTAATACATCAATCGATCCTGTTCAGTTTCTATTTTTTTTCTATATACTCACAATAAAAATAAAGTGTTTTGCTTTTTGACAAATAAAGAAAAATTAACATGATGCGATTTCTGCCTTCTCTCTGTCAGTAAACTCCCATTTGAAACGCGTTCGAAAATGATCAATAACTCCGCGAAAATTCAGTCAAACAGGCAAACAGACCCACGGGCATAAAGCTTGAGATCGCATCTTTTAAATGAAGTAATTTATATGAAAAACAAATATTCTCATCTTCTGTAATCTGTATAAAAAGAGAGCGACTCCAGTCGAGCTCATTACGAGATCATTCAAAAGTAATGTGACCACTCCCCGGAGAGCGCGTGCTATTCAAACGCAAATTCTGAGAACCATTTCAGAGCTGTGAAACGCCCACATCAGCTGTAAACAAAGCGCGTCGCGAGTGAGGCATGATAAAGCCTACCTTATGGAGAAAAGATTCCTCAGAACAGTGCTGATATGAGGAGCAATATCTCCTGATATGAGGAGCAGATCCCGCTGAGGAGTGAGGTAGGCTGTTTTCTTTTCTCAATGTTGATGTGGAATAACTTTATGGAATAACGTTAGTGTAGGCCTATGTAAACCGCAAAAAGATGATTCGCATTTCTATAATATGACTCGCCTTTCTGTGAGATGAATGAAGGGTACATATTTGTAAAGACTGTTTAGCCTAAATAGGAATCGCGCGTCTGTGTGTGAAAGAATAAACTGCTTTGCTATAGCCTACTGAGATGAGTAAAAATCGACTGGAATATGTTGAAATAAAATGTATTTGTATAAGCAACGTATTAAACTGCAAATTAGCATTTATATGCCCTAATATTTCATAAAAACAACGTTACAGTCAGGCGAAGTATGAAAGACAACATTTTGTTGACTATTTGGGTACAGTTTTTAGGCTACTGTAGAATATACTGTCACATCAAATAAGCTTTTGTTTAGCAATTTCTGCTCATATCTAACGTGTTATATATATATATATATATATATATATATATATATATATATATATATATATATATATATATATATATAAAATACTATTTTTGTCAAAAATTAAGATGTTAGATGTTCCAATGTTGGCTATATTCAAACTAATGAATACATATGATAAAATGTAGGCCTATAATCTTTTTTTGTTGTTTTTTTACAAAGAAAGAGTACACTTGAAATATTGTTGAAATTGTAATTATTGCTGTAATTGTAACATTTTTTAATAAAATAGCAAAACATATTTACAAGAGAGATGTAAGCGAAATCTTAAATGGTCAATATAAGTCTAAATACATCTTTTGTCCTTGCATTGTGGCTCAGTCAGTGTCACACCTGAATGCATGGCTCATTTTGCAGAGTCATTATGCAGAGTGGGTGGGACATTGTAATCTAAGGTGTAAACTACTCCTCCTTCACGCCCCCCCCCCCCCCCCCCTCGCATATTGGCTTTCCAAGCAAAACCTGTTTTACACCATTTAAATTAATGTATTCTTTTTTGGTGAACGATAAAGCAAGACTATTTTCACATCATTTTGAAGCTAGAACTCAAAGGGACAACATCCATTAGTCAAAAGTCTTGTGGACACATATTTAATATGTGTTTTGTGGCCTTAATTCAGCAACTTTCATTTTAATTTTTTCCAATAACCACGCATAAACATTATTCTCTTAAAAATACAAACATCTACATACACGTTGCTAGCATATTATGGTAGCCCTGTTTGTGCTATATAGAGTGAATTTACACCTTAGCCATTAACATGTTTATAAATAACTGAAAAAAGCACAAATGTCAAGGTATGTCAGAACATCTCAAGGACCCCAAAAACAGCTTGGTCCCCAGAGGGTTAAAGTGAATCAGTGTTTGCGGGGGAATTTTCCGCATTATATTAAGTGGTAGACCTGCTGGAAGTATTAAAATACTCATTGAAGTATTATCTGTTATATTATTTATTTTAATAGTTCAAAAAGTACAATAAATGTTCAAATTTCGATTTTTTTAAGAATTGTTGAAAGGTGTCTTTTTAATAAATGCAACACGTTCCCAAAGTCATGTGAAATAATCGTGTTACATAATCGTGATTTCAATACTGACCAAAATAATCGTGATTATGATTTTTTCCATAATCGAGCATCCCTATGATGTTCTGTGTCCCATAAATAGTTTTGTAAATTATGGTTATTTACTTCTCTAACTTGTGTAATAATGTGGTATTTTAATCTTACAGCAATGACTCTAAACCTGCTGAAGTCCTCAACACACTGAGATCAAATCTGAGAAAGAAGTTTGAGTGTTTGTATGAGGGAATATCAAAGCAGGGAAACCCAACACTCCTGAATGAGATCTACACAGAGCTCTACATCACAGAGAGTGAAAGTGGAGAGATCAATAATGAGCATGAGGTGAGACAGATTGAGACACAGTCCAGGAGAGCAGAAACAGAGGACACACCGATCAAATGCAATGACATCTTTAGACCTTTACCTGGACAAGACAAACCCATCAGAACTGTGCTGACAAAGGGAGTCGCTGGCATTGGAAAAACAGTCTCTGTGCAGAAGTTCATCCTGGACTGGGCTGAAGGGAAAGAGAATCAGGACGTCCAGCTCATATTTCCACTCGCTTTCAGAGAGCTCAACTTGATGAAGGACAAAACACTCAGTCTTTCAGATCTTCTTCATGTCTTTTTCCCTGAAACAAAAGAAATGGAAATATCCAGTGATGAATATAAAGTGTTGTTCATCTTTGATGGTCTGGATGAGTGTCGTCTGACTCTGAAATTTAAGAGCAAAGTGAAACTGTGTAATAAATCTGAATCAGCCTCAGTGGACGAGCTGCTGACGAACCTCATTGTGGGGAATCTGCTTCCCTCTGCTCTCATCTGGATCACCTCCAGACCAGCAGCAGCGGATCTCGTCCCCTCTGAGTGTGTCCATCGAGTGACAGAGGTACGAGGCTTCAGTGACACACAGAAGGAGGAATACTTCTGGAAGAGAATCAGTGATCAGAGTCTGGCCCACAGGATCATCTCACACCTGAAGTCCTCAAGGAGCCTCTTTATTATGTGCCACATCCCAGTGTTCTGCTGGATCTCAGCCACTGTTCTAGAGAAGATGTTGAGTGAAGCAGAGAGAGGAGAGATTCCCAAGACTCTCACTCAAATGTACACACACTTCCTGCTCATTCAGACCAACATCAAACATGAGAAGGACTATGAGAAGAAAGTGAAAGATGAAGACATGATTGTCAAACTGGGGAAACTGGCTTTCCAGCAGCTTGTGAAAGGCCACCTGATCTTCTATGAGGAAGACCTGATCGAGTGTGGCATTGATGAGACGGAAGCATCAGTTTACTCAGGATTGTGCACTCAGATCTTCAGAGAGGAGTTGGGCTTGTATCAGGGGAAAGTCTTCTGCTTTGTTCATCTGAGCATTCAGGAACATCTAGCAGCTCTATATGTGCATCTCTCCTTTATCAACAATAACATCAATGTGTTTGACCAGATTACCAAACCAACTAATGGAGACAAAGTTTCACTATCTGATCTCCATCAGAGAGCTGTGGATGAGGCTTTAGACAGTAAAAATGGGCATCTGGACCTTTTCCTTCGTTTCGTTCTGGGTCTGTCAGTGAAGTCTAATCAGAGTCTCTTACAAGGACTAAAGACACAGACAGCAAACAGCTCTCACAACAATAAGAGAACAGTTGACTATATTAAAGGAAAGATCAGTGAGAATCCCTCTCCAGATAAATACATCAATCTGTTTCACTGTCTGAATGAACTGGGTGATCTTTCACTTGTGAACGAAGCTCAACCTCATACGTCTGGAGGATTACGTGCTGTGAAACTCTCCTCGTCTCAGTGGTCAGCTTTAGTGTTTGTGTTGTTGTCCTCAGAGGAGACACTGCAGAGGTTTGACCTGAAGAGCTTAATTGGAGACAGAGATGACCAGTAAGTAACACTGAGTACAATCATTACAGCCTAAAACATTTTGAACAAAGGGAAACTAAGAGATCAGAGGTGTTTAAATCACGGGACACAGATTGATTTCTGGGATATTGTACATAATTTGCGGGTGTTTCTCAAACCATGGCTGTGTCCTAGAAAGGCTGCATATCTCGACTGCCACGTCATCAAGCCTCTGAAGGCCGTCTCAGTTTGAAGGATGTTTTGAAGACAGACTTCATTTTGTGTCTTTAATTCAGCTCATTTTGAAGGATGTATCAAGTATATCCTTTGTGTTCTTCAATCTCTCACAATCCTTTGCACACATTCTAATTCATGTAAAAGAACTGATGGAAAACGAGTCGGCACTGAGTTTATCTGCGTTCATTATGAAATTTAAGACACAGATAATGTATTCTGAGATGAAGGCATACATGTTATCTTTTGTTTTTCTGTGTAAATTAATCACTGAATACTAAACTGACAATAATGACACTGGGAGACACAGACGGCGGTCATTCACTGTATTGCATTAATAAAAAAGGCAGTTAATATGAAGATATTTAATAGCAAGTATTTTTCCTAAATTAAGTTTTAATAGTATTTTTGTGCCGTGACCGTGGGGCAGAGTCCTGCACGGGTCCGATTTTGTAAATCCGCACCCGCCCGTACCCGCAGTGCTTACAACCGCATCCGACCCGTTTTCCGACAGCAGCACTAATTAAAATCCGCACCCGACCCGCTTACAATAGAACCGACACCCGACCCGCAACCGAAATAAAATCAGTTTAGACTATCACATTATAGGCACACATACAAAAATGTTTATTGCCAGGTCATACAGAAGTTATTACACGACAACTTCAGCCGAAGCTGTCAAAAGGCTGGTGCATGAAGAACATGGCTAACGTTACCACAAAACTGAGTAGCCTTATAACATTTTACCAATCAAACAGACACGGCTACAACACTATATCTGCCACCCAATTTCGGCTAGCCTACATCTGACAATTTTAGGTTCAAACACGCCCTGTACACCACACATACTTAAAGGGTTAGTTCACCCAAAAATGAAAATTCTCTCAGTAATTACTCACCCTCATGTTGTTCCAACCGCGTAAGACCTTCGTTCATCTTCGGAACACAAATTAAGATATTTTTGATGAAATCTGAGTGCTGGGTCACTCCTCCATAGGCTGCTAGGTGGCCGAAACTTGCTGGCCCAGAAAAGTTATTAAAGAGATCGTTAATATAGTCCGTGGTTCAATCTTAAGTATATCAAGCGACGAGAATACTTTTTGTGTGCAAAAACAAACAAAAATAATGACTTTATTCCACTATTCATTTCCTTCTCTCTGGACCTCTAGTTGGTTCGCGTAGTGTTTTTGCGCAGCGTGTCTGTATTACACGTCACCACGTAGGCTCACTATTGGCCGACGCTGGTCATGTGTGTGATGCGTGATGACGTATAACACAGACGCGCAGCGCAAAAACACTACGTGAACTATTAGAGGCCCAGAGAGAAGGAAAGAAGAAGGTCTTACCGGGTTGGAACAACATGAGGATGAGTAATTACTGACAGAATTTTCATTTTTGGGTGAACTAACCCTTTAACAGTGTTAAATTTGAAGAATACTGTTCGACAGAACGGTTTGGTTTGTTCCACAGTTATCTGCGTGCTTCCTCAGCGATAAAGCTCCACATTTGCTGCTATCCAACATGAAAATGCAGCAAAGCCACTGTCAGTCTTTTTACATCATTGCAAAACTAGGGTATGCAGATTAAGACCACAATTCATCAGCATGCATTGATTAATCCCATGGCATGTAGAAAAAAAAAAGGTGCGACCAAATCATATGCTGGTGTGACCAACTGAGAAAGTTGGTAGCACCAGTGCAACCAGTGGAAAAGTTAATCTGGAGCCCTGGTAGGGGAGGGTAGAACTCCCTCACATGGTACAACCCATGAAGAGGCTGCGCGCTGCGGTGTCAGAATGCGGAACGTGTGTAGCCTAATGTAACTAACGAGACATTGTAATGTGAAAAAAAAATAAAAATAAAATCCTCGACCGGCCCAAAAGTGAAGCGGCCCACCGGGAATTCTCCCGATTCTCCCGATTACCCACTCCGGGCCTGCCCGTGTAACTTCATTTTCCAGTTGAGTGCACAAGCCTTTCAAAGTAAACTCATTTGACTATTGTGTGCGCACCGTCTGCACAATCACAAAAATTGGGCTGCAAGCGGATCCTCCTGATGATGAAAATTAGGTCACGCGGACGCCAAAGTAAACTTGATAAAACAGTTAATGGCCTTGATGCCGTTCCTGGTGGCGTTTAGCTCTTCACAGTGGCATAGCGGACGGGCAAGCAGGGCATATTACATTACTGTTATTATTATTATTATTATTAGGCTACTTTTATCATTAATATTACAGTTCATTTGCCCCGAAATAATTTCATAGCGCATCACCGCATAACTGACGGGCTGTGAGGATAAAAGATTAGATTAGCTTACTTCTCATTTCAAAGACAACTTGTTGAACACAAAACACTTCTTGATTCATGAAAATATGCATTTTTTTCACTAGGGGCCACAAGAGAAGTATTAAGACAATAAATTAGATTAATGTCTCAAAATCATTTTTCTTTATCACCAGTTGCTTGCAAAATGATGGACAATGATTCACATTTTGTGCGCATCATTTCCTGTGACAATAAAACTAAGTAAATTATTAAATAAACAAGTAGGTAAATAAACAAGTAACAAACAAACAAACTCGTGCTTAATTTTTTAGGAATAATTTGCTGATGCAGGTACAAAAAGACTTTTTCTTTAAAAAAAGTTAAATGTCGCCATGGTGATAACCACAGCAACGGACAGGACAAAATAATCTGATATGTCAAAATAGTGTAGTGGTGTAAATGCAGACTAATAGACCTGCCACAGCAACACTGACAAGAAAAAGAAAAAAACAAATCTGTGATGGCTGAATACGAGGCTTCTACAGTTATCGATACTAACACAACTTTTTCACGTCCTTTATAAAGCAGTGTTTAATTAAAAAACATATTTGAGGGTATTTAGGAATGTATAATGTATTATTTACTTATGATATGAATTATTATGATTATAATTATATATATATATATGAATAATTAACTTGTGTATTTTTTTATTTTTGATTAGTGTCACACAGAACACTGGAGATGAAGTTCTTCAGAAGCTGATGCCTGTGGTTACAGCAACTAGATACGCTCGGTAAGTCACACTGAGAACAAGCATCACTGTTGAAACATAACAGTTCTTACTTAAACCATTAATTTATAATGTTTAACAAAAAATATGAGTCACACTTCAGCTTTTAAACCCTCCAGTTATCTGACCTGATTTGTAATCTACTTAACCGTTTTTTATGATATATATGTGAGAAATTTATTTTAAAATATATGCATTTATAATGTATGTATATAAACATTTATATGTAGACTTTTTATATTAATTTAAATGTAATTTAAATGTTAATACATTTATATTTAGTGAAAAAACGGATGTTTTCAATGTATTTCATTTTATCAGTTTTATATAATCTTTCTCCCTCACATAGAGACATAATCTCTTAGAATAACAGTTAAACTTACTGATATATTTAATTCATTGTTTAAAAAAATAGATATTACACAAATTATAAACACAATTACGAAAAACAAAGATTTCTGTTTTGATCTGAGAGTGAAGAGTGTGTCATTGTTCTCTACAGGTTGTGGGATTGTGGTGTCACAGGTGAAGGTTGTGCTGCTCTGGCTTCAGCTCTGAGATCAAACCCATCACACCTGAGAGATCTGAATCTGTATAAGAATAAACTAGGAGACTCAGGAGTGAAGTTGTTCTCTGATGGACTTGCGAATCCTCACTGTAAACTGGAGAAACTGGGGTAAGATCATACGTGACTGTCGCATGAAACTATCACTGTGAATTCATAAAGTATAATCAAAATGGAATAAAATGCAGGGAAATAACTATTATTTCATAATTACAAGCAAAGCTATTAAAACAACATGATCAAATTCATCAAATTATTTTTACATCTGTTCATAGGATGTAAGAGAATTAATATTTTTAAAGCGTTTCTCCTGCTGTGAGTTCATGTGTTTGATCTGTAAATGACTGAACACATGAGCTGCTCCTCATTAAGGTGATTCTGCAGTGCTGATAGTCACACTGAAAAACACACTTTGAAGAGATGGCAAAAGTACTCACTTTCCCTACTCAAGTAGAAGTACAGATACTTGTGTTAAAAAAATACTCTGGTAAAAGTAGAAGAACTGAATTAACTTCTTTACTCAAGTAAAAGTAACAAAGTACAGGCTTGTAAATTTACTTAAAAGTATAAAAGTAAAAGTAGCCTTGTGAATGACAACCATTTTACCTGGACCACACAAATGTTACTAGAGTGCAATCTGAGAAACTTAAGTGGATTTGGAAAAAAAGTTCTTTATATGCCATTTCCTTCATTTTAAACAGATGTCTGCCAATAGGCCTAAAACATTACATATATGATTATTGTGACGGAGACTGGGACTCCAGGTTAATCAGATTCTGACTGAGTAGCAAGATATGAATTCAATTGTGATTCTGTGAGAATTCACAGATCCAGTTTCTCTTTTTTAATCTTCCCCTTAACATTTAAAGGAATCTACATGTATGTGTGTGTGCTCAAATATGGCTTCTGGAACGGATAAAATATGATTTATTAAACAGACATTAATTAAGAAGTTCCCCATACTTTTAGTTATAACTAACAACCACTAGATGGCAGCAGTGTATAAGAAATGAACTGACAGCTAGTAAATCTTTGAACATAGAGTGCTAATAAAAAATAAATGTAATTGTCAGTCTCACAATTTTTACAATTGAAGTGCTATAAAAGTTCAATGTGCATTGTATTAAAAAAAATCTTTATTGATATGCAAATAGACAATAGACATCCAGCAAAAGAAAAATGGGCAAGTGATGTATGCTCTCAAATCTGTAGATGTGCATGGATTTGTCCTGAATCCCTTCAAGAACTTGGGAGCAACTAGGGTGTACAGACCTTCTGTAATGCGTAACATGTCATAACGTAATTGTGTGTAGGACAGTGAGTGAGTGAAAAAACGTGTGTGTCTGGGACGGACAGGGAGAGAGAGACCGCAAGTGATCAAATGTAAACCTCAAAGGATGATTGGGAATGTCTTGCTGTTTGTCTGCCGAATCTCTGGGATCTCCGTTTTCTTCATTTTCAATGATGTCGCCGTCCATACTACTATGTGCTAACGTTACCGCCATCAAGCCGCAATGATTTGCCGCGAATGAATGCCGCCGAATCGGTCTATATGGGGAGGCTGCAGACCTGGAGCCGGTAGATCTACGCCCCAGGCAGTTTTACGCCCCAGCAGTTTTACGCCCCTGCTGTTCCAGATGCGTCCAGTAGGGGGATATACTGCGAAATAACACCATTAAATCGACGCTCAAAACTTACACATTAATAACCTTCCCGTTAACACACTTTGCCCAATTGTGTGTTTTTTGTTAATTTAAATATAAACTTTACAGTGTAGATCTGCACTATGGATAATATATCTGTAGATATTCAGTTGGGCTTCACTCTCTTCACTCAGCCTACAGAAGACTATTTGTTTTTGTGAATTAAAAAATTAATAATACACATAGTTGAATCAGATGACAAGTAATGATATATGACCTACTGTAGAATAGTTCATTGAATATTGAATATAGAATATATTTTTATAATATAGAATATTTTTATATACAGGAGACTGAGTGAAATATGTTGTTGTGAATTTATATAAAGTTACATTTAGATATTAACCATATTCAGCCCATTTGACATACAGCACCGTGTAATCATATGGATCCTCGATGAAATATACTGTACTATTCACTATTGGTCATCATACAGCTACAAAACAGTGTCCTACATAGCATTTTATGAAGACAAACACAATGTATCCCTTTTCTAAAATTCCAAGGGCCATTTAGAAGAAAGAGACAATATTGTTGTTCACAAAAACATTATTTATCAACACCATTTATGAATTATGATGACTCCTGTAGATGACTTCCCTATGGCTTGCCACTCTTCTTTAACTGTTTTTCTATCCTCCTGTCAAAGTGTTTCTGCTCACTGATAAAAAAAAAAAAAAAAAACATTAAAAAAAAGGACATCCATGGTGAATTTGATTTTGTCAAATTCACACGCAGCAGGACTCACTGTTAAATTTTGTATAAAATTCCTGAATACTTAATTTTTTATCACAGTTGCTTTGGTACATTTCTCAGATCACTACTGAAATTCTCATAACACTTTTGAACAAATTGCCAATGCTTTGGTAAATTTATGCAATTGATTATGAATTGCCTTGCTGCTTCCTAATTTATCAATTCATTATTTCCTTCATTAGTGAAATTCTAAATACACCTCTGCAATTCATCAAATCAGGACACATTTACAAAATAAAGTCTAATAGAAATGTATTGAAAACATGCTTGACAGTTTATAGTCAACCATTTTGCATTTAATGACTTATGCAAGGAACTAATGCCTATGTTTTGAGAAGTATGACAATTCAACAGAGAAATAGTATAATAGGCCTATATTTTGATCAACATGACATAAAGAGTTGATAGGAAACAGCAGACAGTTGTACATTATCAATTGCATGAATGTACTGAAGCATTTGCAATTTGTATAAAATAATGAGAAATTACTTTTATGATGTGCACAAGTGACAAGATGATGTGATTTCAGTTGTGATCTGAGAAATGCATCAAAGCAAATTAAGATAAACTATAAGACTTATTGGAGAACCTGCAGAATCACTGTAGACCCCCTAAGAGTCACAGACCACATAAAAGAAAGTGTTACGAGAACACAAACTGCCTTTTTAATTTAAGTTTCATATCTGTGGGTATTTCATTAAAAAAAAAAAAAAAAAATTAAACATTAAAAAATGTAAAAAGGACATCCATGGTGATTTTGATATTGTCACAGTGTGTGTGGGTGTGCTGCCCAGAATTTATGTCAGGTGAGTATGGATTGCATCAATTTGCTCCTGATTTTCAAAGTACAACGGCACAGGCACTTGTTGGTGGAACACTTTTGGAAAAAGTGTCAAGACTCAAGACACTTTGATTTCTTTTGGCCACTGATGATGAACTGTGCAGAGAAAATTGAAAATGACATTAAAAACATGTCCATGTATGTCTCTGTAAGTCATTTATTTACTAGAGAAGCTATTGGTTTGGAATGCAGTTAAAAAAAGAGATGGGTGTTTATTAAAGATTATACAAGTTGAGAGAGAGAGAGAGAGAGAGAGAGAGAGAGAGAGAGATCAGTAGTCCAGATCAGTAAGCTATTTTAAGAAAAATGTTTAGATATAAATTAGATAGTTAGATCATCTCATTTATAAGAAACAACTCAAACCAGAAAAGAGTAAACATAGAGGAAGAAGAGGCCATCTCACGCAAGATAAAGACAGGCAACAAAAGAAAATGCAAAAGAAAATTAATTTTGAAAGTGACTAGGGCAGCTAAACTTACACGTGGTTAGCTAAGTTTAAGCAAGACATACCATCAACCTGACCGTCCAGAACTTTTTGCTCTATCAAGCTAATCGTTTATAAATAATAAATGGTGTGGCGCAATGGATAAGACACCTGCCTTTGGTGTGAGAGACCCGGGTTCGAATCCACTGTGAGACACCAATGTGTCCCTGAGCAAGACACTTAACCCCTAGTTGCTCCAGAGGTGTGCGACCTCTGACATATATAGCAATTGTAAGTCGCTTTGGATAAAAGCGTCAGCTAAATGAATAAATGTAAATGTAATGTAAATGTAAAATGACATAACATCTCGTTATTGCGACATAATAGAGTGGAAAAAATAATATGTAAATGGCAGCAATGCACCACCGTACAAACTGCCTTGAGATCAGGCTGAACTATTAGGCCGAGACTTCTGAATATATAATACAAATACATAAATAGGCATAATAACATAAAGTTATTCCAGTTGTGGTTAAGAATCAGGCTGGACACACTGGAATGTAGAAGCTAAAAACTGCAGTGTAATGCCACAAAAGACACACACAAAAATCTGTTGTGTAAATGTATGACCTCTTTCAAAAAAATAAGAGCTTTGACGTGACCATTTTGTCGTTTTTTTGTGTTAATTGAATTTAACCAAAACCTTATTATTTCTATTCATTTAATGTTTTATTGGGAAAAATAAATATTAGACAGATATATTAAAAATGTGTCACTTAAATATTACAGATTAAAAAACAAAAGAAAACGTGCTGAGTTTCAGTTCATTGTGGCGTGCTCAAAAAATCTATAAAGGAAACGGAGACATTCTGTTTGTTTTCATTATTTTACAAAATCTGAATATCTTTTGTAAATTTATAAATTATGTCTTGCTTTTATATGTATGACCATAAATTACGGAGTAAGAGTTTACTCTCTTGGAAGGAAAAAATCCAGTGGTCGCGCCGCCGCCTCACACACACACACACACACAAATCTTGAATTGCTAACTTGATATCGCAGCCTGTTCATTATTAAAATAAAATACAGTCAACCAAACATATAAATTGTTACACCACTCAATTTGAATAGTCTGTAATATAATCTGTGTTTAGCATGACCACCGCCTCACTGTGCTGTTATATGGGAAAATTATATTTTATGTCAATAATGCCAAGTACAAAGCTTAGCCTACATAACAGGCCTAATAGTTTAGCTTGATTCGCAAATAATGAAACACTTGGATTCGTGCCGAATGAGAAATGTAGGCTTTTTCACTTTAAATTAATTTAAACTTATTTAGTTTTATTTAAATAAATAAAAACCTGTTTCTCGCCTTGAATATATAACCATAGAAGCAGCCATGCTCACCAAAACCCGCCCACTACAAGAAATATTTTACTGCCAAAATAATGTGATATAATTTCATTACCATGTCATTTAAGGTTGATAAGCACAATTTGTATCTCCTTAAAACAAAATAACGATGATAAAATTAAATAAAAAATAAATAAATTTTCCAGGAAAACAGATCAAAACAGGGCAATAATTAAGGAGAATTAACCAATATGACTAAAATGTCCAGGTGGACACTGTCAAAACGGCAATCAAGAAATGAACCGATGACTTTAACCCTCGGATGTACACATTGCAGAACATAACGCAGAATTTAGCTGTCAAAACTGATTCATCGTTGATTCAAACCTTTTTCAGCAGCTGTCAGGGTCGAGTAGAGTGCATGCAGTCTGGACGGTGTAAAAGTTGCAGATGTCTGGTTAGGCTAGTGTGCACATGACCATGGACAGAAGTCGTCCCATATTTGATTTCAATTCAAGTCATTCGACTGTGCTCTCCATAGTGCTCTCCTCCAAGAGTTATAGTCACCATCGAGTCATCTCCCACCACATGTGTACGTTTTTAGAGTTGCTCACTATCTCACTCTTTACTGTAGATACAACTTACTGTATAGTCGGCTATGTCACTTTGGCATTAGCGATCACTTAAATATACAGCTACAACTTATCGCGCTCAATCACAACTGCCTGCGGATCGCTGATTGGTGATGTGCTCGTCTGTGATGTCAACACCAACGCCAGCTGACTCTGCATGGGTGTGTGTACAGTAATGTCATGATGACTGATTTTATGGACTACATGCACACTTTAGTTTTTTAACCAATTAGGCTTTGAGTAGACGTAATTAGTAGACGTTTCAGCCATCCAGCTATTCTCAATGCTCATAATGAGCATTATGAGCATTGAGAATAGCTGGATGGCTGAAACGTCTGCTCTTGCTCTATTAAAATAATTTTATTCTTTTTGTTAAAGACTTTGTCTAGTTTTTCAGAGTACGAACCATCTACAGTCTCTTCTATATTTTATTGGTTTTCACGCACCTGGACTTACAACTAGCCTTCATCTGAGCGCAACAATATTTCCTTGTCTTCTAACCAATTAGGCTTTAAAATGTAGATGTTTGAAAACCGCCGAACTGACCCCAAACCATTCCAAATTTTGTCCACCCGCCCAAACCCTTTTTTTACCCTCACAATCAAACACTGCTGATGAGTTTAATAAAGTTTATTGTACATCACACAAAAGATGATGCGTCAGTTTTACTTCAGAAAATCACCGTAAGAGCGGAGTAAACACAGTAAGTTATAAGAAGTGCGCAAGTACATAAACGAATTTCGGTAGAGTTGAGGGAGCATTTTCTTTAAAAACAAAATAATCCCACCTCGTTTTCAGCGGCTGCCTCAGATTTCAGGAGTAAATAGAGAGAGCTATGTGGATTAATACATCCAGCCACAAAACACCTACAACGCTTGGGAGATATTCTCGTCAGTGCAGCAGCTGTGAACGCGATCAGGGCGGGGCTATGTTAGAACGGCAGTGTCTGTCAACACTCGTGGGCGGGGCCTGTGCTTAGTGATGTCACTAAAACAGCATTCTGAAAACAGGTCGTTGGGAGACACTGCTGATGATTTATGGGGATTAATAAAAAAGGAGTGAGTGGATTTTTATCTCTATTGGCTGGTTGTGTACACACACTGCCAACACACATTTATGTCCAAACAGCATGCAAAAGTGAATTTTGCATAATAGGGGACCTTTAAAGAATTGCGATTTGTGATTGTTTCTAACAAAAGCTGATTTACTCAATTTTGATCACTACCGTGGACATCAGTGTTTATATTTGAACGTTACTACTTGTTGCAAAACCATGTGAAAAAAACCTACAAAGTTTGCTAGGCGTTAATCGCGCGATAAAAAATTGACGCTGTTAAAATGGGTTTGCGTTAACGCCGTTAATAACGCGTTTAACTGACAGCCCTAATATATATATATATATATTAGGGCTGCACGATATGAGGAAAAGCTGCGATGTGCAATAACAATGTTTAATATTGCGATGACGATATGACTTGCGATAAATATTCAAATGTGAATGTAGCTATACTGTTCCCATGTCCCATGCGATTTTGGCACGATCCGTTTGACGTAGGGTGTCGTGGGGATTCGTAAATGACAACGGGCGTCAGGACGCAAGATTCGATCGTTTCATCTCGTATAGTGTGTCATAGTGGGCGACAACCTACGTCGCGTCTGCGATGCTTCACAACACGACAGAAAGATTAGCATGTTTAATTTTTTAACGGTCCTCCACGACGGTTCCGTCAAGAGTGAGTGAGTATGTGAGCGAGAGTGTGTGTGCGCCAGTGTGTGTGTGTGTGTGCGAGTGAGCGAGTGTGTGTGTGTGAGTGAGTGAGAGCAAGTGAGTGAGTGAGCGAGGGACTGTGTGTGTGTGTGTGTGTGTGTGTGTGTGTGTGTGTGTGTGCGCGCGCGCGCGTGCGTGCGAGTGAATGTGTGCGTGTGACGGCACACGATGACTGGTCGGAAAGCAACGTGTAGTCTGACATGTTTCTTGTCCACGACAGGACAAGATTTTAGGAGTCAAAATCGTGTAATCTGACACCGTGACTATCATAACAGACACAAAAATCTTGTAATCTGAACCAGACATTATTCATCGTGTCAGGCTGTCGGTTGCGATGTGTTCATCGCGCGAGTTCATATCGCGATGACGGTGAAAATTCGATGTATCGTTCAGCCCTAATATATATATATATATATATATATATATAGAGCTGCCAACTCTCACGCATTCAGCGTGAGACTGCTCTCACGCCACACATCCATTTTCTCACGCACAGAAAAATCGCGAAGCAAAGAGGACACGGAGACTGACAGACTAGACAGAGCAGGTTACTTATGATATAAAAAAATCTCAGCTCTCAGATTCTGTCACTTTTATTACGAAATTCAAACAATAAATACCGTTTTGGCGCTTGTAAATGTGACGTGACAGATCCCTAGCGGCACGTGAACTGATCATCTCTAGCTAATAGTAAATAAACGCGAATGAACACTGTTGAAAGATACAGCACAACTTACTGAAATGAAATGTACACTCACCTAAAGGATTATTAGGAACACATGTTCAATTTCTCATTAATGCAATTATCTAATCAACCAATCACATGGCAGTTGCTTCAATGCATTTAGGGGTGTGGTCCTGGTCAAGACAATCTCCTGAATTCCAAACTGAATGTCAGAATGGGAAAGAAAGGTGATTTAAGCAATTTTGAGCGTGGCATGGTTGTTGGTGCCAGACGGGCCGGTCTGAGTATTTCACAGTCTGCTCAGTTACTGGGATTTTCACACACAACCATTTCTAGGGTTTACAAAGAATGGTGTGAAAAGGGAAAAACATCCAGTATGCGGCAGTCCTGTGGGCGAAAATGCCTTGTTGATGCTAGAGGTCAGAGGAGAATGGGCCGACTGATTCAAGCTGATAGAAGAGCAACTTTGACTGAAATAACCACTCGTTACAACCGAGGTATGCAGCAAAGAATTTGTGAAGCCACAACACGCACAACCTTGAGGCGGATGGGCTACAACAGCAGAAGACCCCACCGGGTACCACTCATCTCCACTACAAATAGGAAAAAGAGGCTACAATTTGCACGAGAAATTGGACAGTTGAAGACTGGAAAAATGTTGCCTGGTCTGATGAGTCTCGATTTCTGTTGAGACATTCAGATGGTAGAGTCAGAATTTGGCGTAAACAGAATGAGAACATGGATCCATCATGCCTTGTTACCACTGTGCAGGCTGGTGGTGGTGGTGTAATGGTGTGGGGGATGTTTTCTTGGCACACATTAGGCCCCTTAGTGCCAATTGGGCATCGTTTAAATGCCACAGCCTACCTGAGCATTGTTTCTGACCATGTCCATCCCTTTATGATCACCATGTACCCATCCTCTGATGGCTACTTCCAGCAGGATAATGCACCATGTCACAAAGCTTGAATCATTTCAAATTGGTTTCTTGAACATGACAATGAGTTCACTGTACTAAAATGGCCCCCACAGTCACCAGATCTCAACCCAATAGAGCATCTTTGGGATGTGGTGGAACGGGAGCTTCGTGCCCTGGATGTGCATCCCACAAATCTCCATCAACTGCAAGATGCTATCCTATCAATATGGGCCAACATTCTAAAGAATGCTTTCAGCACCTTGTTGAATCAATGCCACGTAGAATTAAGGCAGTTCTGAAGGCGAAAGGGGGTCAAACACAATATTAGTATGGTGTTCCTAATAATCCTTTAGGTGAGTGTATATTCCTCATACATAATATCGACCATTCAATCAAACAAAGGGGTCAATAAAACAGCTGGAGAACAATTATGTCACATAACATTTACCTCAGGAAAGCCATTTGATGACCATCATAGGCTATAGCACGTTAGTTGGCTAGAAAAAAACAGCTATAGAGAGTATTTTGCTACATATGTGTACTATATTACATATTTATTATATTTTTACTTATGTCATTAAATAAAGTTGTTATTATAATAAAAAAAAAACGCATTATATTTATAAGAGTTATTTTAAACCTTAAATAATACTGCCAGCTGACAGGGCTCTCTGTATGTTTACAGCATTAGGTGAGTTGTTTTTTTCTTGAGAAAAAATAATGCCTATCTTGTGTATCCTACCTAATATTTATCCAAATCAGTCAATATTAAATCAAATCACAATAATTGATTTGAATTGAAATAATAAAAAAGCGTAGCTTACCAGAAATTGTACCATGTAAACATTGTAACATGTTGTCACTAAACCTAATAAAATTCAGTTTAGTTACTAAAATGGTTTGACAATCACAATACACTCGCAAAACTCAAAAGTTGGCAGCTATGTAAATATATATATATATATATGTAACCCAGGTCCCATGTAGTTAGAAAATAAAGCTGGAGTGGTTAATACAATGAGACTGGGCCTGGGCTCGTTGTAGAGAAA
Source organism: Squalius cephalus (assembly GCF_949319135.1). Lineage (NCBI taxonomy): Eukaryota > Metazoa > Chordata > Actinopteri > Cypriniformes > Leuciscidae > Squalius > Squalius cephalus. Next base: position 3,430,678 of record NC_137126.1, on the reverse strand, counting down.
TACAACTTGTTAAAACATTAATGCTTCCCACAACCACGATGCCTCTCCTTCATTAGCTCTCTCATCATTAGCGTCTGTTCTCTCTCCTCATGCGTGCTCACTACTCCTCACACAAACCTGTCCCACTAGTCCCGCCCCTTACACAGTGATGTTACTCTGATTGGCTCAAGTATTCACACAACCAAAAGCAAAACAGGAATTAAATGATTGACGTGACAGGTAACATGTTAGGTTACACAGATAAACACAGCTTCTTCTTCTCTACTTTTCTCGCAGATGAAACTTAAAGACTTTTATATGAATTTATCTTTAACTGTAAATAGTCTTATTTATTAAACTCTACATATTATATTTATACTTTTAACCAGCACACCTTTTAACTAATTTTAACTAACATGAACTCTATTTATGAACTTTTAATTTTGTGTTACACTGTTAATGATCTTTTATACTCTGTTTTTTTTGTACTTCTGTAATTTTGTACATCTTTTATACTGTGTAACTTATAGGAATTTTGTGCAGGGCTACACCTATATATATATATATATATATATATATATATATTAAAATACATGTTTACACAAAAACAATTTTACACACAAGTACTATCCCTGTTTACTTAACATACACATAAATTGTAAGAATATAACTAATAGTAAAGACTACTAATAAACATTAGGCCTATGCTAAAGCTATTAAATAGCAGTCCCAAACTTTGTGTTAATACAATGTTGGTATGAGCCACCACAGTCATTTTGTCACGAATTCAGCCTCTGTGGCTCCCTCCGCTCACCACCAGAGGGCACCATCACCTGAGTACTAACTCTTTGGACTTCATTTCCCCCCCAGGGCCATGCACAGACATTTTGAGGGGCAGTGGCCTAACCCAAAAAAGGGGCACTAAGGGGGTGGTTGCTTGTTAACACAAATTATCCAATTATTACAAAATATACAATTAAAAGAGATTTTTTTTACATTTTTATATTTACCTGTTCCATTTACAGCAACACTTTTTTATTTGGTACCATGTCCTGAAAGATCTTGATAACCTAATTTTTTATGATTCACAATTACACATTGGTGATAATAACAGAAAATATTTACCGTTTTACATTTTGGTATTTACCTTTTCCTTTTACAGCAAAACCTTTCTATTTGGTACCATGTCCTGAAAGATCTTAAAGGTCCCATTGCATGGATTATTTTATTATTTTAGAATGTTTCCTGGGGTGCCCTTATAATGTTAGTATGTTAGTATGTTTTTTAGATCAAAGGTTGTTATAATTTAGAAATAAAAGGCACATTTCCTAGCCTGATTTTAGCCTCTGATTTGAATGCTCTGTTTGAAGGGGTGTGACACCATCATTAATTTCATAATGAGTTTTGGCAAGTGTCCAGATAAACTCGCGCTGTGTGATTGACAGCTTGGGCGATTGGAAAGGGATTGTTCTTCAGTATATATATTAATCACAGTTTAAGCAGGATTATTTTCATCCTACTAAGAGAAACGACGTGAAGTTGATTGTTTAGTCACTGGCTTGATTTACTGATGCATAAAGAGTATTGAACGACTTTGAGAGAAAGATTATCTGTCTGAACTTGAACAATTACACATCAGAAATTTACAACCCACTGGTTCTTCAGAGGCTCGGATGAAGGAACTAAACAAATATTTTTGTGTATCCAAACACTGAGAAACTGCCATGCTACGCTCATTTGCAAGCCATGATGTCTCTCGAGGAAAAAACAGTATCGTGCTCGCACAGCTCATTTTCTCATGGGCGGGCCAAATTCTCTTTGCGGGCAAAGAAGAGAAAGGGGAGGTAACCTTTCCCCTTATGACGACATAAGGGGAAGATTTCTAGATTCATTTTCTCAAAAATACCCAGGGCTTGGTTTACACCCATCAAAACGTCTAGCCACTGGGGGACCATAGGTTTGTTATAGTTATTTGTATTAGATCTGATCGAGAGTAGGCTACTATAATTTGATTAGACAAGCAGCTAATTCTAAGAACGTGGATATGTTGTACAAGTTGTTAGCACTAGTAGAAGACTGTTGTGGAAAAATGAATCTTTTCTATATTTTATTTTCAATAATTTAACAAATGAATGCCATACATTCATTTGTCTGTATTTTGAGTTTCTTTTATGATGATGGTACAGTTGCAAGGGTGTGTGTGAGACTTCAGAGGTGGAAAGATTCCCGGGGGTAGGGGAGCCACAGGGGTTCCCCTGTTTCTTTTGTTTGGTGGGGGCTGTAAGAAATAGCTTTGAGGAGAACATTATAAAACTGCCAGCCAAACACCTCTGAGGGGTCTCACTCCGCCTGCAGCTGGACTGTGGATGGACTGGGAACATTCTTGCAAGATCTATCTTTTAAGGACAATTTGAATCATGATGTCTCTTATGCCTGATGCTGTTTTGTTAGTTATTTGTTTTTGCCTCAACAAAGACCAAGAGCAAAACATTACCGACATACAAAAAAAAAAAAAAAAACAACAACAACAAATGACTAATTTTGCAGATTCAACCACTGTACTGCATAGCCTACCTTTTAATGCGATAGCTTTTGTGAACTGTCGTGTTCACTCTCAGTTTCAAGAGAGCGCCGCAGACACTTATACTGTGAGTGATGCTGCGGAGCAAGCGGGAAAACCTGGAGCAGATTAGCGGAATCAGCGAAATGCTTTGATCGGAGCGAAGCGGTGGGGGTGGGGAAGAGGGGCACCTCAGTCGATGAGGGCAGAGGGGCAGTGGCTCTATCCACCGGGACACCCCCCTGTGCACGGCCCTGCCCCGTACCTGTGGCTGATTTCACTCACAGGTGTTTTCCATTGACTCTGAACTATTTAAACTGTTCTCCCAGCTTCCTCATTGCGAAGACTTGTCTTGCCATGCAAACATTACCGAGCGTTTATTCCATGTGTGATTTCCCGTGTATGACCTGGACTGGTTACTGGACTCTGATTCTTTGCCGCCTGCCTATTCTGATTCCATCTGCCTTGTCGTTTGATTATCGTGTGTGTTTGCCGCCTGCCCTGATCTTCAGCCTGAACTCTGACTTTGATTCTGCCTTATCTACATTGTGTTTGAAGCCCGTGATTGAACTCTGCCTGTTTGACTCGCATTCTGTTTTAATAAAGCTGCATATGGATCCTCACGAAACAGACTCCTCGTTACACATTTAAAACTATAAAAAATAACACAAAATGAAAATAAAGTGGCATTTTGGGGTTAATATGGAAACGGCATGGTGAATACACGATACTAACAAGAACTGTTAATGAAACATGGAAACTTCTCCTGGTGATTAGAATGAAAATCATCCTGCATGCAAATCCTTCTCAGCTAACACACGACGTACCAGTAACGTGATTTATTGGTATTTTACTTTTATTTCGTGACTTACTAATTTACCACGGAACGACGTTGCATGCTTGTAGTTTCTTTTGCACTTTATATACAGTGCTGACATGACAGGAAAGTCCGTTTTTCTGAGGTGAAAGACTTTATTTCAGCGTACACTTACGTCACTGCCTGGTAGTTCCTATTGTGCTGGGTTTTCTGAAGTAGTCGTGATTCGCCTCTCATAACATAACATGCTCTAAACACATGATTCGATTAATTGTGCAGCCCTAATTAATATGTACAGTAGATAGTGTACAATATATCTTTGGTGTAAGCCCCATCCGGTGGTTCAGCGACAGATTCCAGCTTGAGCCGTCATATCCTGCCGGCGGTAGAAGGCAGCGGTGAGGAGTCTCCCTGAAGAGGAACATTTACATCTTACTATATTATTAAACCCACCACCAGAAGGACACAGGAAGACTCCTCACACCAGGCAAGGGTTGGACACTAGCAGTCGACCTTGGGAAGCAGCTCCATTTTCCCAGGGAGATAGTGGAAACGTCTTTGCGTCCAGACCTTGTGTTGTGGTCTGCTGCTTGCAAGACTGTCCTGATGGTGGAGCTTACAGTCCCATGGGAAGGAGGACTTGAAGCTGCCCATGAGCGGAAGCGGGCCAAATATGTTGAGCTGGCTGCAGAGTGCAGGGAGGCTGGTTGGAGAGCAGTCATATACCCTGTGGAGGTGGGGTGTCGGGGGTTTGTGGGCTCCTCAACCTCTCGTCTGCTCCACAACATGGGTGCAACAGGCATAAGGCACCGGAAAGCCATGAAAGAGCTGGCAGAAGAGGCTGAAAGTGGCAGTTTCTGGCTGTGGCTGAGAAGGAAGGCAAAGAGTTGGGGTCCAGTCTCCACCTAGGGCATCAGCAGGGGGTGGCAGGGAGAAATCCCTGCCATCGCTCCGCCACCATGAGATGTACTGGGGTTAAAGGAGCGAAACATCCGTGAATGGTGGTCCCCAGCTGATGACCCATAAATGCCCTCTGTAGTGTTCCCAAACACGTACACCTTAAGTACACCTTAATCTCTTAGGCACCGGGGGAGGTGCGACAGGCAGAAATGCTCAGCAGGTTTCACCATCTACCTGTATGTTAAACTAATATCTGGTTTTCCAGTGACTGCTGTGAAAGTGCAGTTGGCAGCCAGGAAAGACTGGCTGACAGCAGGAAAGTCTGCACTGGGAGTGGAAGGCTAGTCACCCAATCCACTTGTCCCCTTGGGGACACCCCTGACCTGACTACGAAAACGAACAAAGAAAAACAACCCGGCGGCCCTCCGAGAGGCGGGATGGAAGAAGGGCCAAATCGGACGGATTTCTCGGCAACGACTGGATCGAACATGGACAATGAGACTAAGAGGTTGAGGAAATGCAGGTGTGGGTGGGAGAAAAAGACCACGTTTAGAGGATTACGGATCCATCAGGGAAAGATGAAGTGTGGAGAAGAGAGTCTCCAGCAGCGTTGCACTGCAGCACAATCTGCAGGTAAGACAAGTGGACCCCAGAGCCAGGCCACACACCACAGTGCTGAGGGATCCACAGCTGAGGAGAGGGAGCAGGAAGTAGAGGGAGGAGATCTAATTGTGGAGAGTAATCCTGTTGAAGGCGGTCTAGCGGAGAGCACAGCGATTGGGCCTGACAACCAAGGGCCAGTCCGTAGAGGGGAAAGAAGAGAACCAGGGCGGAGACAAGCGATCAAGTGGCCAAAGGCCAAGGAAGTGGCAGAGTGGCAACATCTGGATGCGGAACTCAGTACCATTCTGGAACACTCACTCCGTGGCGATGTTGAGGCCAAGCTCAATTTCATCGGAGACATCTTGTATGAGGAGTGTAGAGGCAGGTTCGGAACAATCTCGGGGAAGAAATGCGCAGGCCTAAGGCTGAAAGGAAGGAGGGAACAACAGATCGAGCAGCTGGTGAAGAGGCGGCGGCAGCTCCGAAAGCAGTGGAGGAAAGCAGAGGAAGAGGAGAAGGAAGGTCTGAAGCTACTGTGGAAGGAGGTGAAGGAAAGTCTGGCCAGCTTGCGAAGAGCTGAGCGCATTCGTAAGCGCAGAAAACGAAAGGAGAAAGAGAGGAGTGATTTCTTCAAGAATCCCTTCAAACATGCAAGGCAGCTGCTGGAGGATAGGAGGAGCGGGAAGTTGGAAACAACAAAGGATGAGCTGGAACGGCACTTCAGTCAGCAGTTCAGCGATGCTGGTAGACTGACTCCACTGGGCTCCCCGGGGTATGTCCCCCGCCCAGCCCCCCCAGCCGTGCCCTTTAATACTGCACCCCCTAAACTCAGTGAGGTCGCAGACATCGTTCGGAGGGCAAGAGGAGCCTCAGCACCAGGCCCCAATGGGATACCCTACAAGCTGTACAAGCATTGTCCCGGTGTGCAGAGGATCCTGTGGAAACTCCTAGGAACAGCATGGAAGAAAGCAGTTGTTCCTGTAGAGTGGCGGAGAGCCCTGTCTGTCCTCATTCCCAAGGAGCAAGATTCAAAGGATATCGACCAGTTTAGGAACATAGCCCTTCTAAACGTAGAAGGAAAGATATTCTTTTCCATCATGGCCAAGAGGATGACCTCGTTTCTTACGTGCAATGGGTTTATAGATACCAGCTGCCAGAAGGCTGGCATACCAGGCTTTCCAGGGTGTGTTGAACATTCCTCAGTAATATGGGAACAGATTCAGAGGGCAAAGAGGGAGAAGGGCGATCTGCATGTCGTCTGGTTAGATCTTGCCAACGCCTATGGGTCTGTCCCCCACCAACTTATCAAATTCGCCCTGGACTTCTTCTATATCCCTGATCCCTGTAAAGGAATGATATCCAGATACTTTGAGGACATCCAGATATGCTGCATACATGAAAACTTCACCACAAAGTGGCAACGACTTGAAGTTGGCATTGCCATGGGGTGTTCAATCTCCCCCATTTTGTTTGTAGCAGCGTTTGAGATCATCCTCATTGGGGCAAGGCAGGTGGTTGGAGGAGTGAAGTTGCCATCAGGCCAAAGGCTACCTCCACTGAGAGGGTACATGGATGACGTTACCACCATACTCCAGACAGCTCCATGCACTGTGAGACTGCTTAAGAGGTTTGATGAACTCGTGGAGTGGGCAAGAATGAGGATCAAGCCCTCAAAGTCACGAAGCTTGTCCCTTCAGAAAGGGGTCAGTAGTGACCGCACCATCTTTAGCGCTGGCGGTGAGGAAATCCCCTTGTTGTCTAGCCAGCCGGTTCGGAGCCTCGGCCGAATCTACTCTGCAGATCTCACGGACAAACAGATGGGGAACGTGGTGAAGAAGCAGCTGGCAGATGGCCTCACCAGGATCAACCGCAGTCAGCTCCCAGGCAAATACAAGGTTTGGTGTTACCAATTCACGCTGTACCAGAGGATAATGTGGCCACTCAAGATGAGCGAAATTCCCTCCTCCACAGTGAGCAAGTTGGATAGCTTGGCAAACTCGTACATCAGGAAATGGCTCGGGCTACCAAGATGCCTTTCTGATGTAGGCCTCTTTGGCAAGACCAAGCTCCAGCTGCCCCTGCGTTCCATCAGCGGAGGATATAAGCAGGAGAAGGTGCGGCTGATCATGGAGCTAAGAGAGTCCACAGATCATCTGGTGAGAGCTGCGGACGTCCAGGTGTTAACCGGGAGAAAATGGAAGGCCAAGGAGGAGGTTGACCTGGCAATAAGTAGGCTGCAACACAGGGAGGTGGTTGGCAGAGTACAGGATGGCCGGACAGGCCTCGGTTGGGGACAGGCCCCCCTCTTCTGGTCGAACGCATCCAAAGAGGAGCGGAAGGCCATGGTGGCAGCAGAGGTGATGAGAGCTGAACACGAGAGACTTACCATCAAAGCAGTGTCCCAGGGCCAGCAGGGAGGCTGGCTGTCGTGGGAAGGCCTTCTAGACAGAAAGCTGGCTTGGTCTGACGTGTGGAAGATGCCACAGGCCAGGCTAAGTTTTCTCGTCAGAGCAGCATATGACACCTTACCCTGCCCCCGCAACCTCCACCGATGGTTTGGCAACGAGGAATCTTGCCTCTTATGTAACACTGCCAACGCGAGCTTCCAACACATCATGTCTGGCTGCAAGACAGCATTGACACAAGGGCGCTACAGGTGGAGGCATGACCTGGTGCTGAAGAAGCTTGCTGAGGTAGTGGAGATATGCAGGCAGGAAGCGAATAGCAGGCCCCCGGCCCTAACCGCACATTCCATCCAGTTCGCGAGGGCTGGGGAGAGGGTGAACACCCACCACCAGAAGGACACAGGAAGACTCCTCACACCAGGCAAGGGTTGGACACTAGCAGTCGACCTTGGGAAGCAGCTCCATTTTCCCAGGGAGATAGTGGAAACGTCTTTGCGTCCAGACCTTGTGTTGTGGTCTGCTGCTTGCAAGACTGTCCTGATGGTGGAGCTTACAGTCCCATGGGAAGGAGGACTTGAAGCTGCCCATGAGCGGAAGCGGGCCAAATATGTTGAGCTGGCTGCAGAGTGCAGGGAGGCTGGTTGGAGAGCAGTCATATACCCTGTGGAGGTGGGGTGTCGGGGGGTTTGTGGGCTCCTCAACCTCTCGTCTGCTCCACAACATGGGTGCAACAGGCATAAGGCACCGGAAAGCCATGAAAGAGCTGGCAGAAGAGGCTGAAAGTGGCAGTTTCTGGCTGTGGCTGAGAAGGAAGGCAAAGAGTTGGGGTCCAGTCTCCACCTAGGGCATCAGCAGGGGGTGGCAGGGAGAAATCCCTGCCATCGCTCCGCCACCATGAGATGTACTGGGGTTAAAGGAGCGAAACATCCGTGAATGGTGGTCCCCAGCTGATGACCCATAAATGCCCTCTGTAGTGTTCCCAAACACGTACACCTTAAGTACACCTTAATCTCTTAGGCACCGGGGGAGGTGCGACAGGCAGAAATGCTCAGCAGGTTTCACCATCTACCTGTATGTTAAACTTAAAACTAACAGTTAAATAAACCGGACGAACTACAAACCAGACAACAGATGCAGGATACAGTGAAGAGGGTTTTAAATTACAAATGTTTGCTGTAAATCAACTTGTCTTGTAATGCTTGTGCAAACAGACCCTTGTAAAAGCTTGAGCATCGCCTCAAAATGTGTGTGTGCAGCTGAAAAGAGGGAAGTGGTGTGTGTTTCACCTGAACCAGGGCTGTCACCATATCAGATTTATCACTACATGATTATCATGGCCAAAATAACACACAATTAGAATATATCACCATATCTATGGAAATCTTGAAAAAAATAATAATAATGCTATCAGTCAAATTCATCTTTACTTTGTTTATTTTGTGTTATTTTTGAAAAAGAAGAATCACTCCATCACACACAAAAGGAACAATTACACTTAATGCGACCGGTTTGAAATAATGGCAACACTTTATCACAAGTATACAGTAACACAGCGCTTATAAATCATTTTCAAACTATTACCTTATAGTTAATGAATAGTATATAATAATATATAAGCTGTAGTTAATATATTAAGAGACTATATACAAATAGCAAATTCTTGGTTCACTGTAATTAACCAAGTATTATTGTTTAATTAGCTCTTATGTAAAGAGTTAGATAATGCTTTGTTAACAACGTATTAAGTAAGGGTTAATGCCCGACGAGGTGTTCATTAATACCTGACAATGGACACCTCGAAGGGCATTAACCCGCTTATACCATGGTCACTTACGAAAGAAAGAAATATTTAATCAATTAATAATATTTTAATGTGTTTTAGAGTAAAAATCGTGAGGGTTTTTATTTATTAAGTCGAGCGCACTATTTAATATCTCCCGTATGCAGGCGTTGCCAAGCAACGTGGCCACAGCGACCCGACCGCAGCCGTTGATCAGTGAGTTTGAGCCAGCGCAATCATTTAGAACTGTCATCAGGCAAATTGACGGGACGCGTTTCCTAGGTGTCCATTATCACTTTTTAATGGACACCCTGCAGCCAATCAGAATCGAGTATTCACCCAGACCATGGTATAACCATAAATAGTTCTCACTCTAGATTAGGTGACGGAGAATCAGAAAATGTCATTAAGTGCTTTAATACAGCCTTTATTGGACATTAATTACATTAATATTAAGAGTTCCTTAAAACTCCTTAACACACACACACACACACACACACACACACACACACACACACACACTCTCTCTCTCTCTCTTTCTCACACACACACACACACACACACACACGAGGGCTGGATACGATATGTACTGCAATTTTTAAGAATTGCGTTTCTACAATATTGCGATTCGATATTGCAATGTATTTCTTTTTTTTTACACTAGACTATGGGTAAAAGTTAAATCATACACTTATACAGACTATACATGATGTATAAGATGAGTCATATTTACAAATTCAATTCATCAGGTCTTTCTGAGTTTTATGTTTCATGTTTTAACAGTCACTTGTCGCCACCTAGTGGCAGAATAATGTAATAGATAAATGCGTTATTTTAAGCGCCAAGTTTCTATCAAAGGCTGATTTACTCTATTTTGATCGCTATCGTAGACATCAATGTTTATATTTGCACTTTTAACTTTTATCCCAGTACTTCTATGATAATTTGAACTATTGTATCACAGAAATAATGATACTATTATGAGGTTTTAAAGACCTTTTGTGAAGCTGTTTCATGACAACTCTCTCTGGGTCAGCGGCAGCGCCAACACAGATTTGAATGTTGCGATATGATTTTGTCAAAGGTTTAATAGACAAATTGAGAGATCGTGTGGGTGTTTGAATGGAGATCACAGTATTTTAAAGATGAATCGTGCAGTTCTACTGTCTTATCTCTCTCTCAGCATATGAGTAGCGCGAGGGCTTTTCAGTGCTTTCAGTCTTCCACACGTCCACTTGAAAGGGATATTACGTCACTCAACACTCATATGGTGCGTTCATGTCATCTTGTAAATACTGAGGGTCTCTGGAGTATGGTTGTAATGTAATGACAATGACGATGGCTGTTGTTAATGTTTTTTTTTTTTTTTTTTCTGTTATGTTCTACAAGCATTTAATAAAAAAAATAATTAATTAAAAAAATGTCATCTTGTAAAGATTGTATTTACGAGTTGAACGCACATGAACGCCTCCACAATAGTCGCTTTTCCTCCGTCGGGCCGAACGGTTCTTATAATGGTAATGAATCCTCAGCTGAACCGTGCTGGTAGAATCCGTGAAGTAAAGTCTCCAGGATTGGTCACTTGTCTGTTGCCTGGCTGCCAGTTTCTCTGTAGCTGGTTAAGCGCTCTTTAAGCAAAGTAAACAAAGCAATAATAAAATTAAAAGCAATAGCTGATCATTCTCCATAACGCGATCGCTATTCACATCTCATATCATCAGTAAACCGCCGCGTTACCAAGGCAACGACTGACGCGTTTGCATTACATTCCAAAGAGCGGCTGCTGTCAAACCCACAGTGGAGAATGAAGCCGTAACTGCACCAGCTGACCCGGATCGGCACGGAATGGAACGGTTACGCAATGAGAACCGTTCGGCCCGACAGTGCAAAAGCGGCTAATGTCGTAAATACGAGTGGGAAGCTCTGGATTTTCTATAAACCCTTATCTTATCTTTTTGCCACATATAACAACAATAATTATTACCGCCGCTAGCGTAGCTAGCGAAAGCGATCATATAGGGATTGTCAAAGTTTTTTTTTTTTTTTTTTCCTGTCATCTACTGAATTTTTCGTCAACGATACCAGGGACACCGAAACACTGGAGAACATGAAATTTGGTGGGCATGTAGCCCCACTAGACTTTTACGGAAAAATTTCGTTTGGTCCCCGGGGGCCACTCCCCCCCCGCACTGGGCCCCCCGAAACCCAAACAATGCAGTTTTTTCTAAATAACTACCTGAACCGTGGCACCGAGGATGAAGAAATTTTTATGGTATGTTGGTCTTAAGGGCCCACATCAACCTAGCCCATAATCACTCATTTGTGATTTGCGCCCCTTCCCATAAAAAATGAAAATGCAATATTATTCTGCTTTCATCGCCCCTATCTTCAGTTGAGATGTTCAGAACTGCACCATATTTCATGTGTATGATTAACTTGACATCCTCTGGGGGTATGCTAAGTTTCGTAGAATTTCATCCATGGGGGGGGGGGGGGGTATAAAATAAATTCATTTATCTGCACATTTAGTGACTGTACACTCATCGGCCTGTAGATGGTGCTGTTGAGCGAAGGGTTGCTGGTTTAGGATGATACTGTCACACACACACACACACATGCAGGAATACAAACAAACGCAAGCATGCACACACACTGACATCCACACGCACAGACACACACACACACAGACACACACATACACAAACACACACACATACACACACAGACAGACATGCACATACTACTACTTTTTTTAGGTATCAGCCATATACCCGATTTACCAATACCCAATGTGTTATGCTTGGGCAGTATACTAATGAGGTGGGTGGGACATGTTTCAAGCCATGTTAGATCACATCCTGAGAGTCTACGCTTTCAGAAAATATATAGTTTATATAGTTGAATCAGTTTTCTCTTCATGGTACAGACCAAAATGTATTATGTGTACACTTTCTTCACCTAAATCCATAAAATCCCAACACACTCAGCACACAGTGAACACACAGTGAGGTGAAGCACACACTAATCTCGGCGCAGTGAGCTGCCTGCAACAACAGCGGCGCTCGGGGAGCAGTGAGGGGTTAGGTGCCTTGCTCAAGGGCACTTCAGTCGCTTTTTACTGTTAACCACTGTTATGGATGTGACGTTTTCACATTATGGATGTTAAGTGTCTAAACTAATGACTTTTGATATAAAACTTAAATAGTAATGGTAAATAATTACAAAACTCTAAATTATCCATGATCCACAGGAATACTCCAGACAGTCTTTTAAAATATACAACTTATATACATAAACACGCAATACAGCCAAATTGCTCCACGTCATTTATTTTTGTGGAAAGCCAGTGCAGGCCTGAGCGGCGGTCATATTTTGTACCGCCATGCGGTACATCTAGTGTTCCTTAAAATGCTTACAAATACATTAAGCACACACTCACACATACACACACACTTACACATTTACACGTTCCTTAAAATGTTTACAAATACATTAAGCATTAAAGCACATTCACACTCACACACACACACACTCACACACACGTTGGGTTTCCATGTTTTATGGGGATTTTCCATAGAAATAATGATTTTTATACTGTATAAACTGTATATTGAATCCCCTAATCCTAACTGATGTAGTTTAACAACTTGTTTCTAATGAATATTTGTATATATTTCATATTGACAGCATTATGTTATTTATTTTTTAAGTGTCATGTTTATCTCTGGATATAGGCTTAATGTGTGTCATTGTTCTCTACAGGTTGGAGGAGTGTGGTGTCACAGATGAAGGTTGTGCTGCTCTGGCTTCAGCTCTGAGATTAAACCCCTCACACCTGAGAAAACTGAGGCTGTCTGGGAATAAACTAGGAGACTCAGGAGTGAAGCTGTTTTCTGCTGGACTGGCGAATCCTCACTGTAAACTGGAGACACTGTGGTAAGATCATCTATACCATAAAGACTCGGAGTAAATAAGGATTAATATGAACAGTAGATAGTGTATACAATATATCTTTGGTGTAAGCCCCATCCGGTGGTTCAGAGACAGATTCCAGCTTGAGCCGTCAGATCCTGCCGGCGGGAGAAGGCAGCGGTGAGGAGTCTCCCTGAAGAGGAACATTTACATCTTACTATATTATTAAAACTAACAGTTAAATAAACCGGACAAACTACAAACCAGACAACAGATGCAGGATACAGTGAAGAGGTTTTTTAAATTACAAATGTTTGCTGTAAATCAACTTGTCTTGTAATGCTTGTGCAAACAGACCCTTGTAAAAGCTTGAGCATTGCCTCAAAATGTGTGTGTGCAGCTGAAAAGAGGGAAGTGGTGTGTGTTTCACCTGAACCAGGGCTGTCACCATATCAGATTTATCACTACATGATTATCATGGCCAAAATAACACACAATTACAATGTATCACCATATCTATGGAAATCTTGAAAAAAATAATAATAATGCTATCAGTCAAATTCATCTTTACTTTGTTTATTTTGTGTTATTTTTGAAAAAGAAGAATCACTCCATCACACACAAAAGGAACAATTACACTTAATGCGACCGGTTTGAAATAATGGCAACACTTTATCACAAGTATACAGTAACACAGCGCTTATAAATCATTTTCAAACTATTAGTTTATAGTTAAAGGGACTGTATGTAGGAATTTCTCCCATCTAGTGGTGAAATTGTATTTTGCATTCAAACGAATAATGCTCTCCAGCGCCTCACTTTTTCAAATGCTCCTCACTTTTTCAAATGCGCGTTGCATCTACGGTAGCCGTTATGTACCAAAAAGCGATGACAGTTTTTCTTTGGGTGAACAGGTTTGTTATTTAAAACAAACTGAAACTTGAAACAACGAAAAAAAGATTGTTACAGTTATCAATTATTATGAATTATTTTTATTTTATCATATGTCATTTTACAAAAGGACATTTTACAAACCTACGTTTTGTGCATGTGCTCCTGCATGCACTTTTTCAGTCAGAACACAGCAATCAGAGGACGCGCTGAAAACTGTAATGCTGTTCTCTTCCTTCATAACTCGTACTGAGAAGGTTTGAGTTGCAGAGGAATTTGTGACTGTTTCACCTGTTCAACCACATCAAAGTTTCTTAATTAGTAAGTCCGTGCTTTTTCTCTTTTTTTTTCTTATGTGCTGAAGGGCCGCTGTGCCTTGGTGAAACGGTGTTTGTACGTGCAAGAGCTTTTTTCCAAAACGCCATAAACCTAAAAAGCTGCCTCAAAGATCCACCAAAAGTAATGATTATGAATATGTAAAATATTGCAATAAGACATTTTAATTGTTTATTAATTTCTGTGTCGGCTGCAAAGATGAAGTTGACAATACGCTATTGACACTCAAGTTGACAATACGCTATTGACACTCAAATATAGATTTGAGTGTCATCAGCATAACAATGGAATTAGTTTCCATTGTTATGCTGATGACACTCAAATCTATATTTCATCACGGCCAGATGAAAACGCTAAATTATCCAAATTGACAGAGTGTGTTAAAGATATAAAAGATTGGATGACGCGCAATTTTCTTTTATTAAATCCAGACAAGACAGAGGTAATACTTATCGGTTCAAAAAACCACCCACAAAACCTCTCACAATACAACTTTAACATAGTAGGATGTCCTGTTACTTCATCCTCTACAGTAAAAGACCTGGGTGTTATACTTGACTTCAACCTGTCTTTTGAAAATCATATTTCATATGTTACAAGAACAGCCTTTTTCCACCTTAGAAACATTGCTAAGCTACGTAATATGCTATCAGTTTCTGACGCAGAAAAGTTAGTTTATGCATTCATGACCTCGAGACTAGATTACTGTAATGCTTTATTAGCTGGTTGTCCTGCATCCTCAATAAACAAGCTACAGTTAGTCCATAATGCTGCCGCTAGAGTTCTAACTAGATCAAGAAAATATGATCATATAACACCAATTTTATCATCACTACATTGGTTACCTATAAAGTCCCGTATTAATTACAAGGTATTGCTACTGACTTATAAAGCCCTAAACGGCTTAGCTCCAGTCTATTTAACCGATCTTCTATCGCCCTATAATCCATCGCGCTCTTTAAGGTCACTAAATTCGAGGCTTTTGGTCATACCTAGGATATCCAGATCCACCAAAGGAGGGAGAGCATTTTCACATTTAGCACCAAAACTCTGGAATAGCCTTCCTGATACTGTTCGTTGCTCAGACTCGCTCTCCCAGTTTAAAACTAGATTAAAGACGCATCTCTTCAGCCAGGCATTCATATAATACTTTTAATCTTACAGTTAAATCCGGTCTCTAGTTCATAAACGCCAGAGGAGAACTGGCCCCGACTGAGCCTGGGTTCTCCCAAGGTTTTTTTTTTTTCTCCATTAGGTCACCTGATGGAGTTTTTCGGTTCCTTGCCACTGTTGCCTTTGGCTTGCTCAGTTGGGGATATTTGGGGATATTTAATTTAACTAATCAATCAACGATACTATTGATCAGCATTACCAAACATGGACGTTCCACTAGAAACAAACATTGATGTATTGTTTTAATTTATTACTGTGAAGCTGCTTTGATACAACCTATGTTGTGAAAAGCGCTATATAAATAAACTTGACTTGACTCGTGATCTTCGCAGTAGGCTAGTGAACGCACCAGAGAAATGCACATTTATTAGGCTACATAGTTTTATTTATTTTATTTTTTTTGGATGGTTTTGTTTAGAACCAGCTTTCTGTAAATATATTTCACATTTTTTAGACCTGTGAGGCGAGTAGGCTACGGTCCGGTTCATGATGATCTCCAGTTCAAGCACCTTATGTTGTGATTGCTAGCCTATATTTACTTTTTATGTATTAAATCCAGGAAATTGGTTAATGAAAAATGTATTAAAATTAAGATACAATTAATACAAAACGAAATTCGTTTTAAAGAAAGAATTTGTACTTTCTGTTTTGAGATCTCTGTGAAACTTTGAAAGTCTTTTAGTGCTGCTTTCAGAGCGCTCGCGTCCATAATGGAGAACTGTCACGTAATATTGTTTTTTCCTCATAAATGCGAACACGAAAAATAAAAGACAAGACTTTTTTAAAAAGACAACCCATCAATTTAAAAAAAAAAAAAAAAAAAAAAAAGATGGATTAATAGCGTTTTGGAAATAATTTTTTTTTACTTTGAATTTATCATCAACATTGTTGTTTGATTTAATAATCACTGTTGCAAGAGGTGCCTAGTTCTGTTTTTTTTTTTTTTTTTTGTAAGTGGAAAAATAGGGCTACCTCAGATTCTGTTTAGTTAGCTCCTTTATTGTTTTTTTCTATAGCCTACAATAATAGGTCAAATGCAGCAAGTCAAAAGACCAACTGGACCTTCTTTGCCAGTTTGCACACATTTCTTTGAAGGATGGCAAAAATATCTTCTGAATATCGATATCGAGATAGGCTATTGGAAAAAAATATTGAGATATTCATTTTTGTCAATATCTCCCACCCCTAGCTGCTATTCATCAAAGAGCCTGTATAACTTTTAACTATAAATGTTCTACTGTCTATATAAGAAAGTAAACAAACAAGCAATGAAAAAAAAAAAGCTTGTAATTAAGATCGTAACATTGACTTACCTGTCGAGAAGAAAGCAGGCAACTTCAGGGTCTCTTTTGAAAGCTTTCTCCTGCATTAGCTATCCTGACATTAACCCTTGTTTTTGTAATCTCCGGTCACGTTCCTTTTACGGTCTATTTTGGACTTTTTTGACGACGAGGACTTCTTATCCTGTGACTCAGCATATGTATAAATGAACGATGTATAAATAACCGTGCAGTGCAGCCTTTTAAACTTGCCGGGGCAGTGACAAGCGCCTCTCTCTGCTCTGCGCCTCCGCTTCTGCTGGCTTCAGTCACGTGACGCTGGTTCTGAACGAAAACGCGTTGTGGAAACGCGTTGGCCTAGTACTTTTTGTCCCTCTCTGCTATTATAGTTTTTCAAGATGGCGGAACTACATGGAAGCCTCCGTGGACCTACCCGTCCCATGTATATAAAGATAATAAATTCTTCGTTTACGAGGATTAGTCTGATCATTGGCATAGGTATTTGTACACCATTGAGGGCATATTTATGAATAAAAATATTGATTTTAGATAATAAAATACCTAAAAAGCTACACATAGTCCCTTTAATGAATAGTAAATAATAATATATAAGATGTAGTTAATGTATTAAGAGACTATATACAAATAGCAAATTCTTGGTTCACTGTCACTGTAATTAACCAAGTATTATTGTTTAATTAGCTCTTATGTAAAGAGTTAGATAATGCTTTGTTAACAACGTATTAACCATAAATAGTTCTCACTCTAGATTAGGTCACGGAGAATCAGAAAATGTCATTAAGTGCTTTAATACAGCCTTTATTGGACATTAATTACATTAATATTAAGAGTTCCTTAAAATGTTTACAAATACATCAAGCACACACACACACACACACACACTCTCTCTCTCTCAAACTCACACACACACACACACGAGGGCTGGATACGATATGTACAACAATTTTTAAGAATTGCGTTTCTACAATATTGCGATTCGATATTGCAATGTATTTCTTTTTTTTTACACTAGACTATGGGTAAAAGTTAAATCATACTCTTATACAGACTGTACATGGTGTATAAGATGAGTCATATTTACAAATTCAATTCATCACATCTTTCTGAGTTTTATTTCAGAAGCATCATACAGTGCTACATTCTCTTGATTAAATAATTCAATTACAAATACATGTTTTAACAGTCACTTGTCGCCACCTAGTGGCGGAATAATGTAATCGATAAATGCGTTATTTTAGGCGCCAAGTTTCTATCAAAGGCTGATTTACTCTATTTTGATCGCTATCGTTGACATCAATGTTTATATTTGCACTTTAAACTTTTATCCCAGTACTTCTGTGATAATTTGAGCTATTGTATCACAGAAATAATGATACTATTATGAGGTTTTAAAGATCTTTTGTGAAGCTGTTTCATGACAACTCTCTCTGGGTCAGCGGCAGCGCCAACACAGATTTAGTTAGTTTATTTTATTTCATCAGGGACAATGTGCAAAAAACATTAATTAAAGATGCTTTGCACCAGATTTAGCTTGAGCTAGTTTCCATCTGCAGTCCCCGATTTAAAATGTTGCGATATGATTTTGTCAAAGGTTTAATAGACAGACAAATTGAAAGATCGTGTGGGTGTTTGAATGGAGATCACAGTATTTTAAAGATGAATCGTGCAGCTCTACTGTCTTATCTCTCTCTCAGCATATGAGTAGTGCGAGGGCTTTTCAGTGCTTTCAGTCTCACGTCTCTTCCACGCGTCCACTTGAAAGGGATATTACGTCACTCAACACTCATATGGTGCGTTCATGTCATCTCGTAAAGATTGTATTTATGAGTTGAACGCACATGAACGCCTCCACAATAGTCGCTTTTCCTCCGTCGGGCCGAACGGTTCTTATAATGGTAATGAATCCTCAGCCGAACCGTGCTGGTAGAATCCGTGAAGTAAAGTCTCCAGGATTGGTCACTTGTCTGTTGCCTGGCTGCCAGTTTCTCTGTAGCTGGTTAAGCGCGCTCTTTGAGTGAAGTAATCAAAGCAATAATAAAATTAAAAGCAATAGCTGATCATTCTCCATAACGCGATCGCTATTCACATCTCATATCATCAGTAAACCGCCGCGTTACCAAGGCAACGACTGACGCATTTGCATTACATTCCAAAGAGCGGCTGCTGTCAAACCCACAGTGGAGAATGAAGCCGTAACTGCACCAGCTGACCCGGATCGGCACGGAATGGAACGGTTACGCAATGAGAACCGTTCGGCCCGACAGTGCAAAAGCGGCTAATGTCGTAAATACGAGTGGGAAGCTCTGGATTTTCTATAAACCCTTATCTTATCTTTTTGCCACATATAACAACAATAATTATCTATAAGCATAGCAATTATTATTCAATAAGAGACAATAAAGAACTAAATGAAAGTTTGAAAGTTTATTAACTTAACTAAAATTATACATTTATAACTATACAAATAATTACGTGCTGCATTCAGTTAGGGGTGTGACGATAACCGCATCACCGCAATATCGCGTTGATGAGATGCCTACCGCGGTGTGAGGTCATCACCGCACGTTTTTTTTTTTTTTTTTGCTGAAAGTTACAGGAGTGCATATGGTGTGTGATATGAACTATAAACACATTAATATTTTGCTTATAATTTACTGTATTCTGCGAGTCCCATGTTCAAGGGCTTCTGGAGAAAAAAAAACGCTTCCTGTGCAAGGGAGGGAGTCGAGGGACAGTCCGTTAAACATAGCCTATGGGGGATTTATTTTTTTGTGTGTGTCTGATTATTATTAATTAACTGCTAGGTTTTGTGATGTTTACAGATAATGTTCAATTAAATACAAACAAACACAGGAATAAAAGACAAGCATAACATAAACAGTTGGAGTTAGATTTTAATTGCAAGTAGCGATCTCTCTTATATGGTATAGGAAATAACAGTTGACGGCGCTAGCCGAATGATTCAAAAAATAGCCACGAATCTAGTGTCTAAGCCAAATACTGTGTCGCCTTTGAGGCAGGTGACAATTAAGGGGAAGCCGGTGAATTTGGACAAGGCGCACAAAAGTATCCGTCTCGCGAGGAAATACCACTAACCAATAACTAGACCACATCTTAGAAAAATTAACCATCCTGTGGCGTTTGCAGGACTTAAGTGCAGCACACCTACCTTAGGTCGGCGACACACTGGCTGCGTGGCGTGTCCGTTT
This sequence comes from Squalius cephalus, assembly GCF_949319135.1. Classification (NCBI taxonomy): domain Eukaryota; kingdom Metazoa; phylum Chordata; class Actinopteri; order Cypriniformes; family Leuciscidae; genus Squalius; species Squalius cephalus. Next base: position 3,410,812 of record NC_137126.1, on the reverse strand, counting down.
TTATTTCGGCTCCCATGTTAACAGGTTAGAGCTTGAGAGCGTGAGACGCGCTTCTCAGTTGCGGCACGAGCCGCGCTGAAAACGCGTGCATGCCAGAAATAGAACCAACGCCTATTTTTCACGCGACACGCAAGCCTGTTGGAAGCGTTTCCTGGCAAAATAGAATAGGAAAAGATGTTTGTATGTCATTTTGACATGAATACATATTAATAAATTACATTTTGATGTTTGAAAGTTAAGGTTTTGACATAAATGTAGATATAAATGTAATTAAAAAAATATTATCGATTTTCAAATATTGGACCTGTCAATACAGAACGAAATATTCTGTAGCCTATTTTGCCGTCAATACTGCCGAGTGCCGACGCTGTCTTTGCTGCTATATATTTAATTTTTAACATTAAGTAGCCTAGGCCTTCCACAACTCTCTCCCCATATGTGGAATATATCACCAATGAGGCTTATATGTCACCTAGCAGCAGCAGCGCTGTTTCTGGTGTGCAAAGACATAGAAAAAGACACGCAACTGACACGCAACAGAAACGCCACACTCACACCACACAGCCAGTGTGTCGCCGGCCTTAAGACTACCTAAATAATAGTTAATTATTAATATTTACAATTTAATATAAATGTTAATTTGTTTATTTTTTTAATAAAGAATACTGCTTTATGATTATTCATTTCCATTGTCATTTACAAGCTACATGCGGTCTTGATCGCGTCTGCAGTGTGTGATGCGGCCGCGGGTGATTTTTTTTTTGGGGGGGGGGGGGGATGTCGGTTAACCGCCAAACCGCGATATTTGTTGCTTCTTCACCGCGGTAAGAAAAAATCCCATACCGTCACAGCCCTACATTCAGTACAACACCATTCTTTGATCAGATCTTTGAAAATAAGCCGTCGTGCTAAATCGTGTTTAATAGACAGCATGACCAGACCATTTAGTCTTTCCTGAGACAGTGTTCACTAAAACATTGACAGGATCATTGAATCAGTGATTTGAACTCGGTTATCCAAATCATCTAGACTGGTTTATTAATGGGTTTCTCCTATTCACTGCAATGAACCGACTCAAATGATAAATTCACGAATCGCACATCATTACAAATGTATACCTATGACTAGAACGAAATCATGAACTTTGATCGATTCCTCACAGAAATTGGCTCAGAGGCTTCAGAAAGCCTAAATATATACATCACTGGACTAGTTTTATTGTCGCTTGGTGATTTTCCATTTCTGAATAACCCGCGAACGAACACACACACTTGGCACACACTATAATGAATACCCGTTCTTTATAGTGTGCTTCCTAAAAGATTATTTTACAAAGTAAATGCCAAAATCATCCAAGAAATTATGAAGTTCTGCTGGACCCTTAGAATCATCCCAATCCTCCCCTGCTAACACACACACACACACACACACACACACACACACACACACACACACACACACACACAAATGTTTCTCAAAATGCTTACAAATACATTAATCACACACACACACACACACACACACACACACACACACACATATGCTCCTTAAAATGTTTACAAATACATTAATCACACACACACACACGTTCCTTAAAATGTTTACAAATACATTAAGCATTAAAGCACACACACACTCACACACACGTTGGGTTTCCATGTTTTGTGGGGATTTTCCATAGAAATAATGATTTTTATATTGTACAAACTGTATATTGAATCTCCTAATCCTAACTGTTTTACTTTAACAACTTGTTTCTAATGAATATTTGTATATATTTCATATTGACAGCATTATGTTATTTATTTTTTAAGTGTCATGTTTATCTCTGGATATAGGCTTAATGTGTGTCATTGTTCTCTACAGGTTGAAGGATTGTGGTGTCACAGATGAAGGTTGTGCTCCTCTGGCTTCAGCTCTGAGATCAAACCCCTCACACCTGAGAGAACTGGATCTGTCTAAGAATAAACTAGGAGACTCAGGAGTGAAGCTGTTCTCTGCTGGACTGGCGAATCCTCACTGTAAACTGGAGACACTGTGGTAAGATCATCTCTACCATAAAGACTCAGAGTAAATAAGGATTAATATGTACAGTAGATAGTGTATACAATATATCTTTGGTGTAAGCCCCATCCGGTGGTTCAGCGACAGATTCCAGCTTGAGCCATCAGATCCTGCCGGCGGTAGAAGGCAGCGGTGAGGAGTCTCCCTGAAGAGGAACATTTACATCTTACTATATTATTACAACTAACAGTTAAATAAACCGGACAAACTACAAACCAGACAACAGATGCAGGATACAGTGAAGAGGGTTTTTAAATTACAAATGTTTGCTGTAAATCAACTTGTCTTGTAATGCTTGTGCAAACAGACCCTTGTAAAAGCTTGAGCATTGCCTCAAAATGTGTGTGTGCAGCTGAAAAGAGGGAAGTGGTGTGTGTTTCACCTGAACCAGGGCTGTCACCATATCAGATTTATCACTACATGATTATCATGGCCAAAATAACACACAATAACAATATATCACCATATCTATGTAAAATCTTGAAAATAATAATAATAATGCTATCAGTCAAATTCATCTTTACTTTGTTTATTTTGTTATTTTTGAAAAAGAAGAATCACTCCATCACACACAAAAGGAACAATTACACTTAATGCGACCGGTTTGAAATAATGGCAACACTTTATCACAAGTATACAGTAACACAGCGCTTATAAATCATTTTCAAACTATTAGTTTATAGTTAATGAATAGTTTATAATGATATATAATCTGTAGTTAATATATTAAGAGACTATATACAAATAGCAAATTCTTGGTTCACTGTCACTGTAATTAACCAAGTATTATTGTTTAATTAGCTCTTATGTAAAGAGTTAGATAATGCTTTGTTAACAACGTATTAACCATAAATAGTTCTCACTCTAGATTAGGTCACGGAGAATCAGAAAATGTCATTAAGTGCTTTAATACAGCCTTTATTGGACATTAATTACATTAATATTAAGAGTTCCTTAAAATGTTTACAAATACATTAAGCACACACACACACACACACACACACACACACACACACACACACACATACACACACACACACACACACATACACACACACACACACTCACTCACACACACACTAGGGCTGGATACGATATGTACTGCAATTTTTAAGAATTGCGTTTCTACAATATTGCGATTCGATATTGTAATGTATTTCTTTCTTTTTTACACTAGACTATGGGTAAAAGTTAAATCATACTCTTATACAGACTGTACATGATGTATAAGATGAGTCATATTTACAAATTCAATTCATCAGGTCTTTCTGAGTTTTATTTCAGAAGCATCATACAGTACTACATTCTCTTGATTAAATTACAAATACATGTTTTAACAGTCAGTTGTCGCCACCTAGTGGCGGAATAATGTAATAGATAAATGCGTTATTTTAGGCGCCAAGTTTCTATCAAAGGCTGATTTACTCTATTTTGATCGCTATCGTAGACATCAATGTTTATATTTGAACTTTAAACTTTTATCCCAGTACTTCTATGATAATTTGAACTATTGTATCACAGAAATAATGATACTATTATGAGGTTTTGAAGACCTTTTGTGAAGCTGTTTCATGACAACTCTCTCTGGGTCAGCGGCAGCGCCAACACAGATTTGAATGTTGCGATATGATTTTGTCAAAGGTTTAATAGACAGTTGAAAGATCGTGTGGGTGTTTGAATGGAGATCACAGTATTTTAAAGATGAATTGTGAAGCTCTACTGTCTTATCTCTCTCTCAGCATATGAGTAGCGCGATGGCTTTTCAGTGCATTCAGTCTCACGTCTCTTCCACGCGTCCACTTGAAAAGGATATTACGTCACTCAACACTCATATGGTGCGTTCATGTCATCTTGTAAAGATTGTATTTACGAGTTGAACACACATGAACGCCTCCACAATTGTCGCTTTTCCTCCGTCGGGCCGAACGGTTCTTATAATGGTAATGAATCCTCAGCCGAACCGTGCTGGTAGAATCCGTGAAGTAAAGTCGACCAAGTCTATTCTTTGATCAGATCTTTGAAAATAAGCCGTCGTGCTAAATCGTGTTTAATAGACAGCATGACCAGACCATTTAGTCTTTCCTGAGACAGTGTTCACTAAAACATTGACAGGATCATTGAGTCAGTGATTTGAACTCGGTAAACCAAATCAGTTCTGTTCATGAATGAATCATCTAGACTGGTTTTATTAACGGGTTTCTCCTGTTCACTGCAATGAACCAACTCAAATGATTCATTCACGAATCGCACATCATTACAAATGTACACCTATGACTAGAACGAAATCATGAATTTTGATCGATTCCTCACAGAAATTGGCTCAGAGGCTTCAGAAAGCCTAAATATATACATCACTGGACTAGTTTTATTGTCGCTTGGTGATTTTCTGTTTCCGCACTGCGTCGTTTCTTGGAGTTCTGCTGGAACCTTACAATCGTCCCAATCCTCCCCTGCTAACACACACACACACACACACACAAATGTTCCTCAAAATGCTTAAAAATACATTAATCACACACACACACACACACACACACACGCTCCTTAAAATGTTTACAATAATGTTCCTTAAAATGCTTACAGATACATTAAGCACACACACACACACACGCACGTTCCTTAAAATGTTTACAAATACATTAAGCATTAAAGCACATTCACACACACGTTGAGTTTCCATGTTTTATGGGGATTTTCCGTAGAAATAATGATTTTTATACTGTACAAACTGTATATTGAATCTCCTAATCCTAACTGTTTTAATTTAACAACTTGTTTCTAATGAATATTTGTATATATTTCATATTGACAGCATTATGGTATTTATTTTTTAAGTGTCATGTTTATCTCTGGATATAGGCTTAATGTGTGTCATTGTTCTCTACAGGTTGAGGGATTGTGGTGTCACAGATGAAGGTTGTGCTGCTCTGGCTTCAGCTCTGAGATCAAACCCCTCACACCTGAGATATCTGTATCTGTCTGAGAATAAACTAGGAGACTCAGGAGTGAAGCTGTTAAAGAATCTGGAGGATGATCCACATTATAAACTGGAGACACTATGGTAAGAATAGTTTTTAACGATTTTCATCATCATATTTTCATTTAAAGTTCAAATGGCTGATTTACTCACTAGAAATATAAGTAAATTGGACCAGGTTCAGTAACACCACGTGTGTGTGTGAATATGTTGTCTGAGATCATCAGAGTCTTAAATTCAGCTTCAGTTTCTGCAGGTCTCTGAACTCTAAACTGTTTAATGTGAGTTTAATTCTGCTCATACTGTTGTGACTGATATTATGCGACTAATATTAATGTTATTTTCAGCTTTTCCCCTTTAACTGTCTCTATAGGCATCTTTACACAGCCGAGTTAAGGCTGCTCTAAAGCGGCTCTGTGTCTGCTCAAAGTTCTGTGTAAAGACACAATAAAAGCATAAAAGCAAACTTAAAATATGACGGGTCTGACCCACCTCAGCCCCTAGTATCAAAGATGACTCTGATATTGTTTTGGTCAGGGCTGGCCCGCGGAATAGGCAAATGCTAGGGGCGCCACTCATCCATAGGGGCGCCAAAATGAGTGAAAGAGTGAATTATTATTATAATTTTTTTAATAATACTATTTTAAAACCATTAATTCGAAATACTACCAAATAAAGAAAAAAAGAAAAAACCTCCACAAAAACGTAACTAAGTCCCCCGACTCCGGTCCGGCACATCAATCTTCCCCCGCCCAGCGAGTGCTTGAAGTGCGTCAGAAACAGAGCGCGCGCGATCAGTTGTTGGAAATCTGTTGTGTTGCGTCGCCTCTCGCCGCATCCAGTGTAGACAGCATTGCTTTTGTTTGAGGGCGCTTAACACACTCAGGCTCCCCTGTAGAAACGGGCCTGCAGCTCACGCCAGGTCTAGACACGGTGAAAGTTCCTGATTGTGACGGATGGCCGAATTTACATGACACATTATAAATTAGCATTATAGTCTGCGATAGATACAGTGCTAAAAAGAAGAGAAGTGGATAAAAGGGGATAAAGACAGAGGTAAAGTGATGTAGTGAATGAACAGTTTATCTTATTGCATAGTAGTAAGATACTATAATTTAAAGGTATAGCGGAGGATTTTTTTACTTCCGAGTGGATACCCTATACTATTGGTCCACCTAATTGTCAATCATTGTGTTGAATCAATCAAACTTTTCAAAAAGTGGAGAGGGCGGGACTTATCTAAAATTCGGAAAGATCCTCCGCTATACCTTTAATGGCAGTAATTTTTAATGGCCCCAGACTGTGTGATTTTGTAACAATCATGTCAGTTTTGTTATCACTTTTTTAAATTAATGTGTTACTCTACAGTCGTGCAGTTTTGGGGGGGATATATGGCATTTAAAAAAAAATATTTTTCCAAAATTAGTAATGATATTTATATACAGGTTTATTAAAAATAGCAAAGTTTTATGTAAAATTCACATTAAATCTGTATTGTAAAAAAGTGCTATAAAGATAATGGGGACTTGACTTGAGTGCTAGATGTAATGCTCTTGCTATTTGTGTTTAGGCTGTAATGTGTGTATATATAGTATATATATATATATATTTAAGATAAATAATCATGAACACAGTGACGGGGTGAAATAGGCTGTGATGCATGGGGCACCAGGTAAAATCTTGCCTAGGGCAGCAAATTGGTCTGGGCCGGCCCTGGTTTGGTTCAGTGTAAATGAACGTGACCTTGTGCCGCTCTAAACTACGTTATTGTCATGACAACCAAATGCGCGGCGCGAGAATCAAGAAGCGGAAGACTAAACATATAGGCCTAGCTCCATATTGTTTTAGCCAAATTAAAAAATGTCAGCCAACAAGGGACAATAAAGTGAAAGTGTCCTGTACTCACATCGTGAAGCAAACCACCAAAAATAACAGAGTCGTCACGTGTGTAATCAATTGTCTTTCGCCGTTTGTAATCTTCCTTTGAAGAGACTGGCAGATCAACGCGCCGCTACATTTCTCTCAGATACGGTAAATGCTTATTCGGCGTCACTGTGTTATATTATATTCCAAAAATCATCTTCTTGAGGACGATATTTCACCCACACACGACCTGCCTGAAACGCTAACGATAGCAGAATTGTTCTTTCTGGCTCTTTGAAAAAAAAGAGAAAAAAATCCTGCGGTGATCGACCCGGTGTAATAATTCATAATTTCTTTGTAGCATTTATTCCATCTGGAACAATTTTATTAAGAAATAGAAAATAGCTATCAGTACCACAGAATTATGACAAACATCAGAGCGTGAGATCGCTATATCACGCAGAGGAAATCTAAAATTCTGTATTTTTATTTATCTTGAGTTTTATCTCTTTGTCTATTTAATTACTTTTAAATTCATTTTATAACACTCTGTTAAAACTGTAGTTTTAAAATAGTAATGTTCAAAGTATTATTTCCCGCGATTTTAATTCCTGTGTAAATGCATTTATGTTCTCCGCGTCAGAGAAGCAATAAACATTCTGTGTAAATGCACATTTTGTGAATTTATGCCGCTTCAGATTTGGTTTCTGTGCCGCTTTTTCTATGTAAAGACGCCTTATGTGTGTGATAATCTGAGATTTGGGTTGTTATTAACTGATATTAAATGTGTAGTGGAGTGTAATGATCATTTCTGCTGGTTCTGTATCAGCTGTCCGTTGTGTGAAAGTGACCTTTCATGTGCTTTTGATTTTGTAAAGTGACTTTGAGCATCAGATAGAAGCTATATGATCATGCTTGAGAATTAATTAATATAGATTATCTAATTAGTTTTCTAATGAAAAGATGTGACAGACGTAATATCTCATACTGCATATGTGACTGTTTGTGTTTTATTTTAGGTATTAGATGACAGTCTGATCTTCTGATGATCATCTGATGGTGAATAAGGATCCACTACAGAGACTCACAGTCAACAGAATCAACAGAGACTGAAGATACAGTGACTTCACTGTTATAAATTAAGACTTCATTTAGATTTCAACAATCCTCTGACAGACCTGATGAGGCGGCAGTGAAACACCTTTTATTTCACTGCAGCAAATTACAGTTTCTCATTCATAGACCATTTTATTTGTATAAACGCACAGTAACTCAAAAGGCTCTGAGTTTTGTTACAGAGTAAATAAAGAGCCTGAATATCTTTGTGTTGTACCAGCAGAGGGAGACAAAGACTAATTAAAATTATTTTTTCATAATTATGAGAAGAAGAAACAGTTCAAGCTCACTTTTAGAAAACAATGGAAGCTTGAGTTTATACATCTTGTTTTTAATAATAGTCGCATTACATTTATATTAATGTATTAAAGAGGTCATATAATGCGTTTTCATGTTTTCCTTTTTCTTTAGTGTGGTATGTTGCTGTTTTTGCATGTATAGGATCTACAAACTTACAAAGCTCAAAGTCTCCTACAAAAAGATCTTGGGTGCTCGAGCCCTTTTTCAGAATTAATCAAAAGTGCCCCTCTCAAACAAATATCAATGATAATATTGGGGCCAATAAAACAAAATGCATTCTATTATAATTAACATGACAATGTGAACAAAACTAAAGTAGCCTAACCTAATCCCACACAAATACAGGATTGGATTGATGTTTTAAAATGTATTTTCAATATGGAGAGAATTACATTTTATGTGAATTTTCAAAAGAATTTGTTTATCAATTTCTGGTCTAAATTGATTGAGTACATAACTCCTGTTGAACCAAATACTTTTTTGATTTAGAGTTTTGTCTTTGTTTTTTGTGATTTATTTTTTTTGTTTTTTGAGTAAAAAAACTGTAAAGGGATACGTTGAGGTGTTTTTTAATTTTTTGTCACTGTCACTGCCTGGAGAGTTTTGCTAGTCCTGTTTTAATATTTATGTAAACCGGTAAAGCTGTAAAAGTGACAAATGTGATCAGACGTGAATTTTATCCCTTCCCAATAAAAACTTCAAAACTAAAGTAGCCTATTTTTACGAATCTGTCAGTCTGAGGTGTCGTTGCCATAACGCGTTGCTATGGGTTGCGTCACTTGCGTGTGTCTTGCTTCGGGCTTGACTGACGTGACCATAGACATAATAAATACTTATATTATTTATGTCTATGGAGGTGACGGGGTCAGTCTGCGTGATCACAGAGCTGATTGGCCACACAAGGCTGAAAGATTCTGACAATTTGTGGCGTACCCTGACAATCATTTTCCCTCCTTTTCCTGAATGTCTACTGTAGTCATGCTCGAGTCTAAACCAGAACTACTGTTTCTGGGGCGCCCAGCTGTTTTTTCAGCTATTCAATGCCATTACAAAGCTGGGAAGGGTCAGGATATTTTTATAGGAACTCTGATTGGCTGAAAGAAGACAGACAAATACATCTAGGATGGCTTGAGAAGTACATTTTTGGCTGAACTGTTCCTTTAACTCTTCTAAGCTTCATGAACTCATACAGGGTTGGTTGGAAAATGAGTTCTCTAGAGTAGATGAGCTGGGGGAAGACCGGTCCAGCTGATGCAGGTCTACTGTTCATATGATACACCATGAATATACTACTACTACTACTACTAGGAAACTACGATGGTACCTCAACGTTTGTTGTTGAACATAACAAATGTGTTCCCACATTAAGTCTTTGAATTTGAGGGTATTGGACCTGGAAAGTCCTTGAAAGGTCCTTGAATTTGAAGTTAACCGAGGTGTGTGGGAACCCTGTTTTTGTGCTCAAACCCCCCCCCCCCCCCCCCAAAATAACAACTTTATTCAACTTTTCATTTTCTTCTGTGTTTCTCTGAGTGAGTTCACGTAGTGTAACAGTGCAGCGCTTCTGGATTGTGTGTGTGATGCGTGTGATGCTGGCCAGTAGTGAGCTTTGTAGACACTCTGAATGAAGGGTGGGATCTTGTGTTTTCAAAGCTAGCTTGCTATTGCTAGCCTCTACAAAATTGCCTACCCTACCTTTAAGTTTAAAAAGCTTTTTTTTGGAAGTCATGCATACATCTAACTCATTCTTTCCAGCTTGGTGTTATACTATCCAATGTCAAATGACCTGTGCCAAGCGATCAAGTCTGCATCTCTTCATTCAGATGGGTACTACAAACTTCCCTGTTCAATCATAGATGGACCTCCTCCATGAGGAGCTTCTCCCTAATCACAGTTCAATCAATATAGCAACAAATCTACTTAATCTACTGACATTATCTTTTAACTGTAAAGCCAAGTTAGATCTGTGCCCTGGTCTGTAACCCGACCGTCACTCAACCGTGCAATCCCTCCGAGCCCACACTTTTGGTGACGTCATGCCGCACACACTGCGCATGCGCAGTATTACTCCTCCTTGTTCCAAAGGGAATCATCGGGCGCCTTCATTGCTGCCGACATTCTCACTGTTCATGAACTGAATTCAGTTATTTTGGGGACCTCGTAATGGACTCTCAGAAAGTAAGTGGCACATATTTAAAGTGTTAGGAAACCAGTAGCTAACTGAAATATCTCCGCGGTCCATCTGTGATCGAATACTAATGTGTTTATTGCACTATCATCGCTCATATGCGCAGCACCGTTAATAATCGTACGACTCTGTAAAATAGACACTTTTCATTCAACAACAATGAATTGTAAAACGAATACCGTGTGTCTATTCACTGTAAATGTTATCTGGGGTTGTGGCCTTTATGACATTGAAGTTAGATGGCGTTTTAGAAACAGTGTTTGACTTGTAGCTGTAAAGAAAACTGGAAGATTGATGTTAGAATAAGGGCGAAACTGGCTCCCATGTGTTTTGTTGTAGAAATGTTACCTTAATGTCTTGTGTTACCTTCTATTTGACTGATCCCTTGTTGCATAATGCCAATATATTCTGTGCTATATATAAATGCTGTAATGTGTTATATAAACGATATAAATTATATAATGAGGGAGTAGATTTAAAATGATATTTATTTAACCAGCATTACTGGAGCAACAGGTTGCATAAGATTAGTAAATATTGTATCTCATAGGTTTGTAATTGCAATGCACCTGCGCTCCCAAGTTTACTTAGTCGAAGTAGATAAAGAGAGGGGAAGTGACATCAGGAATGAAGAGTCTGCGCACACTAACATTTACAGATCAGATTCTGCTCACTGTGTTGTTCTTCCACACTTTATATGAATGATAACATCCCTGTGCGATATTGGCTGCTGAGAATTGCTACCTTATCTTTGTTTTGAGCAGTGTTGGGGAATGTTACTTTTAAAAGTAGTGCGTTGCATTGTTGCGTTACTGTTACTTTTAAAAGTAGTGTGTTACATTGTTGCGTTACTCCCTAAAAAGTAACTAATTGCGTTATTTTTATGGAAAGTAATGCATTACGTAACTTTTGCATTACTTTTTTTTTTCTTACCTGGGCTGGGTTTGTAAGTGTAACAAAAGTCATTTTTGTTTATTTGTATGATTGAAATTGGTATTTGAAGGTCAGCAGCACCAAAGACATTGGTTAATAATGTGAGATTAAATACATAAGGTATATTTGTGTTAACATACTTGGCTAATTCTGCAGTTTTGCATAATATTGTGACTTTGCATTTCACTGTTTTATATTCATTTTGAGGAAACTGAATCTGTTTTTGTGCATGTGAGATGAGTAAATGCGTACTCACATTTAGTCTAGAGCTACAATAATCATGTTCACACACAAAGCCTCTGAACGTACTCACGATTCCTCTGAACATGAGGACAGGAGAGCTGTCAGTCAATACATGGGAAAACAAAGTAACTTGCGTTACTTATTTGAAAAGTAACTGATATTTTGTTGTAAATTTAAAAGTAATGCATTACTTAAGTGGCTTGAGAAAAGTAATCTGATTACATAACTCACGTTAATTGTAATGCATTACCTCCAACACTGGTCTTGAGTGCATGCGGGTTGGAAATAATTTTAGCATTTTTTAAGAATGACTAATTATAATGCAGTTAACTATTATGCAGCTTTTGTATTTGTCATGTTTTGATTACTGAATTGAGTTGGAGAAGATCATTTGAATATGATAGATAACATTATAAATACACATTTGTGCAAGTTTCCTGAATCAGGGCTGGGAGGCAGGGAATATACCGGCACACAGTCCGACTGTATTGTCACGAAGTGGGTCATGCCGTTGTGGGTTTTGTGAAGGAGTCCGATTCCACAGGGTTTGAATGATGTAACGGTTGGACTTTTCAACAGGCGGGCTGTGACATTCACTTGGCTGCGACTTAAAATTAATCTAACCTGGAGTCTAGCAGTCAGAAGAAACACGAGGGGATCAGATTTCAGCCCTGGAAAGTTAGATCAGGTTTACTGGCCTCCATAAACCCCTCAGTGATACGCGTGTGTGCATGCAAATCTGTGACAAAGGTGGACAACATTGTTTATGTATCTTTCTAATTCTGCAGGTTAGGGTGTGGATCTGTGGTGGTCAAAGAGCAAATGACAGATAGTAGTCTGACTTCTACTGTATGTCTGAAGTAGGTCAGCTCGTCCCTCTCATGTTTCCCGTTGACTGTCAATAGTTCTGTGTTGACCAAGCTCAGAGTTGAGGAAAGACACTGTAAGCCGAATGTAACAGACAGAAAGTGTCTGGATATTTCGATCAGCTGAATGGCAAACGTCCTCTACAGATCGAGACAAATGTCAGTTCCGCTGTTTCTTTTAAACGGCCTCCTCATGTGATATTGATTTAGATATTTCTTTGTTTTTCTTCACACATCACATGTCTCGTTGTCTCATATTTCATCTCAAGCATGTTCCTCATTGACAGTGTTGTCTCCTTGGTAAACAAATAGATTATCTTCAGAATTATTAGATGTATGATTATTTATTGTGCTGTGAATGATGTGGGATTTAAAAAATATATATGGTTTTTAAACTGCAATGAGATATGAAGTCAGCATGAAATTCACTCTATTTTCTAAATGCGTGTTATATACCTTATATTGAACAGTTAATTTGTGCATGATTCCTTTTTTAATTTTTTTTTTTTCTTCTGGTGAAAACAAGAACTTCATTTCACCTGCTTAATCCTCCTCATGCAATGTGTTCATTTGCCACTTTCACATCTCAACATCCAATCAACAGTCAATGCATAAACATGTCCCATCCTACATTTGTTCTTTTACGATGATCCGTTACAATATGGAAGAAAAATTTATCTTTCACGATTTTGTGATTTATTTATTTTGTGTGTGTGTGAGTGATTTCCCCCTAAAAATGATTTGTTGATGTATTAATTAAACCCTGATAAGCATTTAGAATATGTTCAGTTATGTGCAGATCTAGCTGTGGTAATGAAAACGACACAATTGATTGCTATAGTGGAAATGCAAGCTGGGAAAAACCCAGTTAATGTAAAGATTCTGTATATTTGACTCTAGCATATAGAGTCAGTATGTCTCTGGATTAGGCCCAGAAGTCTTTATCCTTAACTAGCATTGTCTCCTGGATTTGAAGGATTTAAGGGACCGTCTGACACTGACCAGAATAGTTTGCTCTACGTCATTCTGTCGTCACCCTATTGTGGACTTTGTGTTTGTGTCTGCTTGCGGTGATCATCTCTGTGATGAGAGGAATTAATTAGCATCAGTGCATGCTTATCTTTTTGTGTTTCATGTTTTATATCTGTCATCGTTTACTCACCCGCATTGTGTCTAGGCCTGTCACGATAACAAATTTTGCTGGACGATAAATTGTCCAAGAAATTATCGCGATAAACGATAATATTGTCGTTCTGAGACCATTTTCATTTAATATAATTATAATGGCATAATAATGCAGGTACACCTTTTCAACGATCTATAAACTTTTATTTCTAAAGAATATTAAACACTGAAAACGGAAAACATTTTAAATATCCAAAAAAATGAACAAAACAACCAAAAACAATAAAAGCAATGGACTCTTAGTGTCTGTTAACAAAATAAATGTCTGTTAATAAATAAAATGGATGTAAACAAAATTGCACTTCAAAAAATATTAAACATTAGGCTTTAGACATTAGGCATAAATAGTGATACATTCCATAACAGGCAAAACTGCCGGTTAGGACCTTTGTAAACAAATAAAAAAAGCCTCAACAAGCCATATCACACCATTCTGCACTGTCCTCCTGTTACTTTGTCAAGTGATTGTGTACTGTCGGGAAGACGGAGACGCACTTTATTGCGTGTATGCTACGCACTGAAAATACTTGGTTAGGATTAGGGGTGAGGAGTGCATGCGTATTACACGCCATAAAGAGCGTATCATATGCACGCAAAAACTATTTTTGGCGTATAAATGGCACGAGAAATAACATTCGTGGTATAGATACGCATTTTCATGTGATCGGGCTCGCTGTCGCAACTCACAACTAGCGTCTTCTCTCTCTCCCGGCAGTAGCCGCAAACAGTCCCGCCGGCGCTTTCCCATACGTGACTGACAAGCGCCTGCCGCCTCCCCACACAAAGACCATGCAACTGACAAGAGACGAAGAGAGTTCACTCCTCCTATACGCTAAAGAACCGAGAGTGGTCATCCAGTCTCTTTGGTAGAGAGAGAGAGACGAGGAAAACAAACAAGCATGCAAATGGAATTATCGCGGCCGGAAAAATTATCGAGCTCTTTTTTTTTTATCGTGCGATTAATTGACTTATCGACTATCGCGACAGGCCTAATTGTGTCTATATGATTTTGCTGTTGCTTGACAGAAAATATACAACAAACAGGGACATGAAACAGAAGCTCATCCTCCATGAGGTTTACACAGCATCAACTTTAACATTATTGCATTAATAAGGAAATAGCCTACCTCCTTTAAGTGACGAAAGGGTCATTTTATGTCACTTGTTAAACTAGGGGCCCTATTTTAACGATCTGAAAGTATCAAACGCGAAACACAAGTAACTTTGTGGGCGGATCTCGGGCGCTGTTGCTATTACCGGCGGAATAAATTACTCTTGCGCCCAACGCAAATGTAAAATGGGTCTGAAGTAGCTTCATTACTCTTAGGTGTGGTTTGGGCGTAACGTGAAATAAACCAGTCAGAGCGACATCTCACATTCCCTTTAAGAGCAGGCGCGCTTGTTCCATGGCGGATTGCTATTATAACGGCGGATTTGCCAGACGCACACCAGGAGCGGTTCACAGCCGAGGAGACCGACGTTCTCGTCAGGGCCGTAAAACACAGAGAAGTGACATTGAATGGGGATGGAGAAACACACCCAAATTAGCTTCAGTTAAACAGGCGTATATTAATTTGGGTAAATGTGTAAGCTAGATTTATGCCTATTTTTTCACATCTTCATGGACACAACAATGATTTCCCTCGTGTGTTAATATTTTTCCTTGTAATAATGTAGCCTATGATTTGCAAAAATGAAAACGTCTGTGTCTGTGTAGATGAGAGAAGCAAAGTGTATGTGCGTTGTGCACACGCTACATTATGGCCAAGCATGCGCCCTTAAAATAGCATCTGAACGCGCCACTGAAAACGCGCCACTGACTTTAGACGAGGTTTCTCCTGGTCTGTGGTGGAATTGTTTTCTGAAACTGCAAAATAGCACCAGGGAACATTTGCGCCGGAACACGCCTCCTCTTTTCTCTGAACCGCCCCCGGGAGTGCAAGTTCATTCCCTAATTTACCGACGTGCGTCTGTGAAGGGAAAAGTCTGCTGTGCGTTGGGTGCAAAATAGGAATGATACATGCGTTGGTGTTCAAAGTCAATTTGCGCTGGGTGCAAGATAGGGCCCTAGATGTTAAATGTTAAACGTGAAGTTTAATGTTAAAACAACAAAAAATGTTGGCCTTCCTGCCAACGTCTGACTCTGCATATAATCGTAACAAAAACAACAAAGTTTAATGTCCCAGGCCCATACCATGGTGCCGGGTTTAGGTGGATAGCTAGGCATGTTTTAGTTTAGTTTAGTTTGTACCAAATGTGGGTTTTATGCACATAAAAATAATCGTGACAGCCCTAATATACAGATAATATGTAATATAAATAAGATTTGGAATCAATAGATAAAGCTTTAAAAATGACTAGATGTGAGCTTACATGTTCAAGTCTCTGTATTATACCTAGGAGATATATATATATATATATATATATATATCTCAATCAATCAAATGCTCAAATGTTTTTTTTTTTGTACTTCAAATACTTCAAATTGTTTTCTAGCTATGTTAAATCCAGAAATGATGTTGAGTAACTATTTTTAGCTCTGATTAGCAGGGGAGGTTCTAGGATGTTATCATTATGTGGCTTAGCTGATTGGCCTCTGCTGATTCTGCAGCCAGTGAGCTTACTTGCTCAACATTTAAATAGTTCAGTTCAGTCTAGCTCATTGTTCGCTGTAAGCTAGTTATATCGTGGAATCGGAGTTCTTCTGGGACCCTCCACCTCCCCCAGCTCCACCTGTCTAGATCTACTATAGGATTAATTAAAGGAGAACTCGGCAACTCTAGCGAACTCTAGTCACTTCTTCGCTGATTTTCCCTTTTGTTGTCGCATGTTTTCCCCACGAGCTCCCCCTACAGCTGTGGGGGGGCGTATATTTCACAACACGGACGTAAAAAACTCACTTGCGGCAGCCTCCTCCCCCTCTCTACCGCTGCTCATGTGCGTTTGTTATGATCGGAGCAAGCCAACTGTATCGTGTGGAGCTATGTCTACCGAGGTGGGTAATCTGGTAATACATCATACATGCGTGTGTGTTTATGTCGAATTGCCGTAAAGCAATTCGTGTTTCGCGCTTGCGCTCGTTCTCGTTCTCGCTTCTCACGAGACTTCCAATTTCTGTCTTACCGGGACGGTAGTCCCCAAGTTGCAAGGTTGGTTTTCCACCTGGGAACGCTGGGGGGAGCAGGGAAAGTCATCAATATCACCAGAATAGGTTGTTTAACCATCCAAATGATTTCTAGACAGTTTTATTAAGTTAAAAAAGTTACCAAGTTCTCCTTTAATGCTATTAATGCGGCAGCAGCGTATCTTATGCACACAGCAATTTGTCTGCGTATCTATGTATTGGCAGTAGCAAGATCTCCATACTTGCTCTTCAGCAGCAGCACTCATAGCAGATCTAGTCTGCCAAGACCAAATATTAACATTGTACATTAAAATATACATTAACATGCTAAAGCTATTCAGAGAGCTGTCATGATTGAAATGACAATAATGTAGTGGGCTAATTTAAATTTATTTTTATTTGAAATGTATTTGCATTTATGGAAGAAACAGACACAAAACACAAACTTGCAAACAATCTTAAACAGTAAATCGCAAACAGCAGGGCAAGGAAATAACTAAAATTCCCTATAAGATCTGAATCACAACCACTAACCTTGCTTGCTGATCCACAAAGTGACTGGATCACAAACTTCTCCTTTCGTTTTCTTTTTCTCCTTTGACCGGAGAATTGTCCTTCCACTGAAATTTGATTAGCTTTGCATGTGGCCATGTCATGGAAAGCTGCAGAGTTGCCATCACTGCGTTTCTCCTTAAGTGAGTCACATACATGTTTGTGCTCTGGCCGTGTCAATGATTTTCTTCTGCAGATATTGGTGAAAGCCTGCTGTTAAATATAGTAGAACGCAATATATTTGCTGCTTTGATTCAACTTCTCGTAAAACCACACAGTTTTACCAGAAGCATGGAGTCTAAACCATGTGTTTAGCTTGCTCATAAATCTTAAATGGTTCTGATTATTGGTGTTTAACCAGTAACTACACATTTTATGTTAATTGATCTTCCTAAACCAGTGGTACCTATAAAATGGAATGGTTTTGAATGACTTATACATGTAATATACATGCTTGCAAGCAGGGCCTAAATATAACCCTCGCCAAGCGACAAATATGTGTAAAAATCGGTGTTGGCCTTGTCAATCGCCAGCTGGCCTGTCATATTTTTAGTAATTCTAGCAATGCAATGTTGTGAGAACATGAACGTAAACAAACATGAACAATGTTCAAACTCTTTCACGTCTTCTTGCGCTTGAAAATGCCCATATTGGTGAGTAACCTTGTAAACAGTCAGTTATGTAAACAGCTGAGAAAGAAAACGCATGTGTATCATTATATTGGATCCGTGCATTCACTCTTAAAGTAACAGCAGTCTAATATTAATGTTATTAATGTCCTTAATATTAATCAAACAACAAAAGACAAAGAAAAATCACTCAATGCTCTTGACTGAATAAGTTTTGTAACTTTAATAAGGATTAATCTGTTTAATTTACACAGTGAAGACTATGTTGTGTTATTTTACATTTGGTTACTTTATTAAATTTATCTACCTGAAAATTGTGAATTTTCACTGGCATCTAAAATTTAGTTGTTATTACTGCCTGTATTTGCAAAAACAGTTTCATGGCCGGTAAAAAGTATTTATGGCCGGTACATCTTCTGAAGTCACCGGCCATTGCCAGGTGTGGCAAAAAGTTAGTTGCTTGCAAATATGCCATGATAACCCTCACGGCTTTTTGAACTCTGTTTGGTGGTATTAGTTTTTAAAAATATGATTTTTCTGGATTGCAAAACAAATGAAGACCAATTTTATTCCTCAAGCAGAGCACCAGAGTGGTTTCCGCATGAGTTGCTATATAGGGCACCTAACAAGCCTCAGAGGACAGATATGGCTGTATATTAAATGAGGTCAGATGTTTTGTGCTTCATATAGGAACCAAAGCCGCATATAAATGGTGCTTTGATTTTAAAATAGATTTACTGACTAAAGGACCACATAATATGGAAGGAAAATGTGATGAGTGATGATATGTGATGCGATTAACCTAAGATTGATGTGTCATCAAATAAATGTGAACAAGTGAAGGATACTTTGGGCTTTAGACTTGATGAATGCCATGTTAAATATCACATTTTTAATAAATAATCCTGCTGAAGCCTTCTGGTCTTCTGTATAAAAATTATATATATAAAAAAATATCATATAAAAATTATTCCAAAATGCCAAAAACAAAGATGGAAATATTGACACCTTGCCAGATACATTAGTGCATGTACAGATATGGCTGTCGATGTAGTCATGGGGTGGCCGATATGACCAAAATCCTTTTACTTCACAATAATGATATTTATAACGATAGATATTATGATTTTAGATACAGTGAAATCTCTCAATTCCCAGTGCCAATTTTAGTATCACATGAATAATGAAAGTAAAAAGTTCTCAAGGAAATATTGAGAGCAAGTAAACCGTCAGCATTAAAATAAGAGAAAATAAACAAATCGCAAGCAATAGCACAAATAAATGTAATAAAACAAACATATCAATGCTATATATTTTTTTTCTTCTTTTTTTGCAGGATGCCTTACAGAGGATTATTACCACATTAGCAAACAAAAATGAGGAGCTCAATCATTTCATTGAAGTCCTGAATCACACTTTGGGTCGAGTTCAGGTGAGTCTTCGAAGAGCATAAAGAATTTACTGAACAAAGTCAAACTTAGCAACTCTGCACTGTAAACATCATTACTGTAAATCCCATTTACACCACATGTACTGGTGGGTGCTCGGAGATATTCCTAGTTATGTTTGCCTAATAACGGGTATGAATGTTATTACAAAATAAGAAGTAAAAATATGAACATTCTGGAGGGAAGAATCTGTGTGTACACAGAGGCTATTTGTGACCCTGGATCACAAAACCAGTCTTAAGTCAAATTATCGATTTTTCTTTTATGCCAAAAATCATTAGGATATTAAGTAAAGATCATGTTCCATGAAGATATTTTGTAAATTTCCCACCTTAAATATATAAAAAAAATATTTTTGTAAGTGGATGCAGCACTATCGCCAATAGAAATGGACAACTTTAAAGGCGATTTTTTTAATATTTAGTTTTTTCTGCACCCTCAGATTCCAGATTTTCAAATAGTTGTATCTCGGCCATGTATTGTCCTATCCTAACAAACCATACATCAATGGAAAGATTATGTATTCAGCTTTCAGATGATGTATAAATCTCAATTTAAAAAAAATTACCCATAAGACTGGTTTTGTGGTCCAGGGTCACATTTGTGTCTAAACACACAAAATGAATTGTCATATATATGCAACATAAGATCTCAGACATTTATTTTCACACATGATTTTTATAATGTTAAAAAAACTCAGCTCTGCTTAGGGTCACATAGTTATGGAAGCCAATTTCCACCACACAATAAAACATAATACTTTGGTAAATCATAATTCTGACATAAAAAGTTGGAATTATGAGATACTGAGCCTAAATTATGGCCTAAAAAGTCTCATTATTTTGACTTTGTCATATTTGTTTTACTTTTCCTGTAATAATTGTGACTCATAATATACTTTTTGTCATAATTATGAATTTATCTCATAAATGTAACTGATGTCACATAATTTGTCTCATAATTTTTTATCTCATAATTTCAATTTGTCATAATCATGTTTTTTGTCATAATTTTGACTTATCTGATCTGATATCTTTACTTTTCGTGTTACAATTATGAATTTTATGTCAAAATAATTATTTACCAAAACATGATTTATATCGCTCGTATTGATATTGCTTAAAGTTAAATGTTAGAGACTGCATCCTGTCACTAATGGCTAGTCATTGGAAGTTGCCAGGTTTAAAAAAATAAATATTTCAGGTCACTTTGTCTCTGCAAGTCCCTGGTGGTGTGAGTAGGGCTTAAACGATGGCAATACATATCTAATAACTGTTTTATTACTATAATGATGCTTATACAGTTGAAAAGTTAGCCACAGTAAACTGTTTGTCCAATCAATCATTTGTTCTCTGGTTTAAACTGATGTTTCTCCCTTCATTTTGAAATGTTGTCTGGTTTCAGGTCAACTCCACACAGGTGGTGTCGGATTTAGAGGAGGAATTCGACACGCTGTACGCCATACTGGAAGAGATGAAAGAGAGTATGACGAGTACCATCAAACAAGAAACCGTGCGGAAATCACATGAGCTTCAGGTCAGAGTCTAAACCCAAACCACCTCAAAGCACTCTGGGAGTGGCTCATGTGAATGCTTTGTGTATTTAGACATATTGAATCCCCAAACCAATGTAGAACACACACAATATGTCATTTAGATTATATGTCTTTAATGGCATCTTTATACCAAGTGTTATCAAGACCAGTTCCTCCAAAGTCGATGACAATGCTGATATCGATGCCTCTGAAATCAACAATTTAGTCATCAAAAATCTGGATTTAAAAAAAAAATGTAATAGACATAAACTGCATAATGTCAGAATGGTTACACTTTATTTTAAGGTGCCTTGTTGCAGTGTAATTACTGTAAGTACTGAATAATATTATTTAACTACATGTACTTACTAAGGTTAGGAATAGGGGTTGGTTTAGGGTTAGTTGCATTATGAATATTTTATAATATAACATATTTACATTTATTCATTTAGCAGACGTTTTTTTCCAAAGCAAATTAGAACAATAGAAGCAGTGAAACTAACAATAGGACAACAATATGCAAGTGCTATGACCCTTCCCAGTTTAATCTAACGCAGGACATAGATATAGGATATAGAATAGAAGAGAAAGTGTTAGTATTAATGGATCAAGTGTTAGTACATATGTAACAAGAACACTGTAAAATAGTGTCACCAAATACATTAACAATCAAGTAAACTCATTATAATATCACACTAGTGAACTAACTCCAGATGATCTTCAATATGATTTGTTTGTTTTTTCAGGATGAGAGCTCTCTCTGTTTCTGTGAACGTATTAGCAATTTAAAGCTTGTTTAACGCAATAATTTTCATTCTAAATACGCAATGCGACTTAAAACAGTGTGTTTATGTGAGAATCGACATCTATGTGAAGATGATCAACACTTCATCGATCTGTCAGATTTAATGAGCTTGATCAGATTTATTATACTAGCAGAATTTGCACCTGCACAGCTTAAACTTTGAGACAAGCACATATTACTGACACGACCAGCCAGGAGTCAGACGTAGACCGTAAAACAACGTGCAACCGATCATGAGGCGCATGCGGGCCATTATCCACTGGCTGCTCTCTCTGGAAAGATGTACTTTGTAATTTTTCTAAAGACATAAGGAGCCCATATTATTCACAGAAATCAACACATAGTTATAAAGTCACACCAGCACTGCTCATATGTGACCCTGGATCACAAAACCAGTCACATGTCGCACGGGTTTATTTGTGGCAATAGCCAACAATACATTGTATGGGTCAAAATTGTCGATTCTTTTTTTATGCCAAAAATCATTAGGATATTAAGTAAAGATCATGTTCCATGAAGATATTTAGTAAATTTCCTTCCGTAAATATAAAACATTTATTTTTGTGAGTGAATGCAGCACAATCGTGACATAAATGCACAACTTTAAAGAAGATTTTCTCAATGTTTTGATTTTTTTGCACCCTCAGAT
The DNA here is from genome assembly GCF_949319135.1 of Squalius cephalus. Lineage (NCBI taxonomy): Eukaryota > Metazoa > Chordata > Actinopteri > Cypriniformes > Leuciscidae > Squalius > Squalius cephalus. The sequence goes on along the minus strand of NC_137126.1, from coordinate 3,388,336 downwards.
TACAGATTTTCAAATAGTTGCATCTCAGACAAATATTGTCCATCCTAAAAAAATTTACCCATGTGACTGGTTTTTTGGTCCAGAGTCACATATTTCAATCAGGATTACAGGCTCTGTTATCAGAGAATTTTTATTACATGTTTCTGCAGTCAGGTTTTTATTTAATTTTTAGTTTCTGTTAATTATGTGTGTGTGTGTGTGATATGTGTGTGTGTTTGTGTGTGTGTGTGTGTGTGTGATATGTGTGTGTGTTTGTGTGTGTGTGTGTGAGAGTGAGTGTGTGTGTGTGTGTGTGTACTTGTAAAACTATCTTTGTGAGGACCGGTTTGAGATTTAGACCATTGGAGTGAGGACAAAGAGAGTAAAGTGAGGACATTTTGGCCGGTCCTCACTTTCTGAGAGCCTTTAAAGGCCTGTTTGAGGGTCAAGACTTGGTTTTAGGGATACGGTTATAATGAGGTTAAGGGTCGGTTTAGGGTCAGGGTTCGGGTTAGGCACTTAGTTGTGATGGGTAAGGTTAGGGTAAGCGGCTAGAGATTGTGTCAATGAATGTCCTCATAAAGATAGATGTACAAGAATGTGTGAGTGTGTGTGTGTGTGGGGGGTTGGCTTTGGTCGGGCTGGTGATGTCATGGTGCTGTAATGGCAGTATTGAGCCCAGCCCTCTAAGTCCACTGAACAGGAACAATACCAGAGAGAGAAATGAGCTCAAATAAGTGATTAACCATCAGCTCCCTTCCCATCCTTAACCACATCACAGTACGTAAACACACTGGGACCTTTGTATAGGGGTCTTTTTAAGGTTATCTGAAGCTTCTGTATGTCTTTCATGTTTCTCTAGTTCTTTAATGTTTTATCACTATATTTTGTTCACATGAATCAGTCTTATACACCAATATCTAAATATTTGTCATCGACAGTTTGACACTTTCTAAACTCATCTCTCTGACCATCCTGGTTATTACTGTAATAATATTTTACTTGAAAGTCCCTCTGTAGTTTTAATAACAATAATTGTATCCCTTAAAACTCATCTTTGATCACCAAAATTACATATTTAAAAGTTTTTTCCTTGAAAAAATTCTCCATGTCTTAAAATATCTCGAATGTAACTCGACACCCTTGCCTCATTTAGTATACACGGTTCTATGAATATGCAAATGAGCCCCGCCTCCACTCACTCACTCAGCTCAGAGATCCACTGGTTGACGATCACACGTTGATCTGATTGGTTACAAGTTTGTGACGTCAGAAACACCAGCGATTTCAAAGCGTGTTTTTGTGACTGTCTTTGGTTCACTGCAGTTTTAAGGAGAAAATACTCAGCAATGCTGTCGACTTATGAATTTACACACGGTTTGTCTTAAAGCATATTAAAAACACCACATAGACACATAAACAACAGTAAAAGCTTGATTTTCACCACAGGGGGACTTTGAGATGTTTTACATTTTTAACCTATTTCAAAGGCAATTGAATATTGAGCATTAAATATTAGTGGTGCACTAACAGTGTTTTTACTATTATAAAAATTCTGGCTGATGAAGAGAATTATTATTCATGTTATGGCTGATAACCAGCCTGATGGCTGATATTATGCACTATTTGTGTTTACCAGATAAATTAATTACATAAATTGTTATTATTATTAGCAGCATTACTATTAATGCCGGCTTAAAGTATAATAATAATAATAATAATTTGTTACATTTTATATAGCGCTTTTTCTGAGACCTCAAAGCGCTTTACATAGATGGGGGAATCTCCTCAACCACCACCAATGTGCAGCATCCACTTGGATGATGCGACGGCAGCCATATTGCGCCAGAACGCCCACCACACACCAGCTTACTGGTGGAGAGGAGACAGTGATGAAGCCAATCAGTATATGGGGATGATTAGGAGGCCATGATGGACAGGGGCCAAGGGGCAAATTTGGCCAGGATGCCGGGGTTACACCCCTACTCTTTTTCGAAGGACATCCTGGGATTTTTAATGACCACAGAGAGTCAGGACCTCGGTTTAATGTCTCATCCGAAAGGACGGTGCTCTTTTGGCAGTATAGTGTCCCCGTCACTAGACTGGGGCATTAGGACCCACACAGACCACAGGGTGAGCGCCCCCTGCTGGCCTCACAAACACCTCTTCCAGCAGCAACCTGGTTTTTCTCAGGAGGTCTCCCATCCAGGTACTAACCAGGCTCAGCCCTGCTTAGCTTCAGTGGGCAACCAGTCTTGGGCTACAGGGTGATATGGCTGCTGATCCCACTTATATACTTATATACTTCAAGCCGAAGGATCTGGATGAAATATTCTGAATGCTCAATCCACAATCTGACTTGTGATGCAGCCTGAATCAAAATCACACCAATGTTCGTTCATTTGAGTTTTTTCATTTTTTTTTTTTCATTTTTGTCATCAATGAAGTTTGGGTTTCTTGCCACTGTTGCATCTGGCTTGCTTATTTGGAGACACTTAAAGGGTTAGTTAACCCAAAATTACTCTCCCTCATGTTGTTCCAACCCCGTAAGACTTTAGTTCATCTTCAGAACACAAATGAAGATATTTCTGATGAAATCTGAGAGCTGTCTCACTCCTCCATAGGCTTCTATGGGATCGAAACTTGCCGGCCCAGAAAGTTAGTAAAGACAATGTTTAAAATAGTCCAAGTGACTTCAGTGGCTCAACCTTAAGTTTATCAAGCGATGAGAATACTTTTTGTGCGCAAAAAAACAAAACAAAAATAACGACTTTATTCAACTATTGATTTTCTTCTGTGTTTCTCTGAGTGAGTTCACGTAGTGTAACAGCGCAGCGCTTCTGGGTTGGACGTCAGAACGGAGGCTCACTATTGGCCGACGCTGGTCATGTGTGTGATGCTGACCAATAGTGAGCCTCCGTTCTGACGTCCAACCCAGAAGCGCTGCGCTGTTACACTATGTGAACTCACTCAGAGGCGGAGAGGTGGAACATGAAGAGTTGAATAAAGTCGTTTTTTTTTTTTTTTTTTGTGCACAAAAAGTATTCTCGTCGCTTGATAAACTTATGGTTGAGCCACTGTAGTCAATTGGACTATTTTAACGATGTCTTTACTAACTTTCTGGGCCAATTACAGAGAAGTCTATGGAAACAGCTCACAGATTTAATCAAAAAATATCTTAATTTGTGTTCTGAAGTTGAACAAAAGTCTTATGGGGTTGGAACAACATGAGGGAGAGTAATTACTGACAGAATTTTCATTTTTGGGTGAACTAACCCTTTAATAGTCAGTAATTGATTTGACTGTACTGACAAAATCGTATGAGATCTGAACTGAGCTGGATGATGACATCACTGTTTCCTGCAGAGCTGAAACAGATCTGAACCGTTCTGTGGTGTATGAGCAGATTTCTTCCAGTTCAGTGGATATGTAGGGTAAAGCTGTTTTTTCTTTTCTTTTCAGTGTCAGGTCATGTTTCTTTAGCTCTCATTTTTAGGTGCTAATAAAAAGTGTAGTGTACTGTAAAACAAGAATCTGTGGATCAGAACCTCACTCTTGAAGGATCTTAGGCATTTACACCTGATCTTTTCACAATCGGATAGCTATCCCATCATAGTGTAATATATTGTTTTTTCTTCTTCTGAAAAACAAGGAAATAAGTAGAAATTAATTGTTGCCATATGGGGTTCAGAAAAATTATGCTCCCAATTGTGATTAACACAGCTCTGATTTCTGTAAATGGCTGAATCACAGTAATGTTGAAATTAGGAAAAACAATTGCTTGTGTGATTTTTGCTTAAAGCTGCAGTCCGTAACTTATTTGGGTTAAAAATTATGATAAAAATAATTGTTTGAGCAAGTACATAACCAGCCAGTGTTCAAAACTCTCTGCTTTGCCTTAGCTTGATTCAAAACGGTAAGCTTGTAATAATGTTTTTAATTCCAGTGAAATTCCGCGGGAAATTCGAGCATGTCTTTGCGTCATTACGTCGTCACATCTGTCCACATAAAGAAGAGTCTCGACTAGTCGGCTATGAGTGTGAGGATGTTGGAGGTGGAGATTTATAGCTTTTTCTCATGGCACTCGATATAATTAAACTTATAAATTTGATGGCGGATCCAGAAAGGTTCAAACGACAATCACCAGTGACAACTGCAGATTCACCCGATGTAAAACGCAGAAGACTTTGGACTTCGGAGAAAAAAAAGAGACTGCAACCGGCCCATGCGAAAACAAGGATCAATATCGGAAGGGCATTAAATGTCACCCAGTGCTGATGTTGTTAACATTAACAATTTGAGAGCAAAGTATAATTGGTCAGAACATTAGTGGATGTTACTTATTTGTTCAGATGACATTTTCTGGTGAAAACTCTTATGTTGGTCATTCTTCCGAAAAGTATAATCTGTGATTGCGAATGCCAGTGTCCACACTGGCGGCGACTGACAGCCGCACATTCTCCTCTAAACATTGGATTCGTCCACTCTGTGCCGTGCCGAGGCACAACCCACGTAAATTTGATAATTACGCAAATAACTGCAATTGCAGATTTCGAACAGAGATGGCGACAAAGAGGAAAAACTACGGACCGCAGCTTTAAGTGTGAAAAATGTACAATTGTTTATCTCTTTGCAAGCCTTGAATAGAAAGAAATATTATACTTTTCAATTTAGAAAAAATGAGCTTGGATATTATCAGCTATCACAGATCATTTCAAAGTCTTATCTTTCTCTGTCCTCCAGAACCAGCTGACCCAGAGCACCAGTGCATTAGAGAGCGCAGAGGAGCTTCTGGAGTTTGCTAACAATGCGCTGCACATTACAGACGACGCCGAGTTCACTAAGGTAGGCGCATACTGATGTGTTTGATAAAGGATAGTTGCAAATTCGGACATCTGTTATGTAATTTATTAAAATGCTGGTTTTGTTGTCTCTTAAAATCCCCGTTTACTTTACTGTGGCTTGTTTAAAGTGCCCCTATTTTGCTTTTTCAGATATGACCTTTCATGCAGTGTGTGATAGAGCTGTTTGTGAATGTAAAAGGTCTGCAAAGTTTCAAAGATCAAAGATAAAAAGAAAGAACGGCCTGAAATGAGTCTCACTGCTTGAACCTACATGAGTTTTTAACAAATCTGCATAATGGTTTTCATCGGTTGCTCACGAACAATGTCTACTTTGACGCTCAAACACTGCAGTTGTAGCTGACACTGGAAGAGTTTGGTTTGTGTTGTCGACATGTCGCTGCCAAAGCAAATCCAAAGGATAAGGACTCATGCTGGATTTGATACGGTAAAACATGTATGAATCAAGTGTTTTGAAAGCCTCTAGAGCTGAAATTCAAATATGCTAATGTGCGTTTGGTTTCACTGTGAGAAATGAGCTGATGCTATATTATGAGAAAATTACACTTTTTTTTTTTGGTTTTACCCTTGGATGCATGTACACCTATTGAAGGAGACCTGAAAAACAAAATTAGCAACCTTTTAAATAGCAAAATAGGGGCACTTTAAAACTGCAGGCAGAGAGAACCAAGAACAAAACAGGAATTATACATAATAATTCTGCTTGATTTTTCACATTAAGTATTATTTCACTTCAGAATTAAATTTACTCACCCCGATGTCATGCAAAATGTTCGTGTCTTTCTTTCTCCAGTCAAAAAAAAATTTAGTTTTTTGAGGGAAACATTCCAGGATTTTTCTCCATATAGTGACTTCAATGGGGTCCAACGGGTTGAAGGTTCAAATGTGAGTTTCAGTGCAGCTTCAAAGTCTCGACACGATCCCAGCCGAGGAATAAGAGTCTTATCTAGACAAACCATCGCTCATTTTATATAAAAAAAATTAAAAGATATGTACACTTTATAACCACAAATGCTCGTAATTTTAATTCTGAAGTGACTGAATCCTTTAAGTAATGCTAATGGACAACAAAAGTCTGTGATTCTATGATCTGTTAATTAAAAGTGAATCTATGAAAATCTAATGTATGTACAAAAAAACAACAACAATCTATTAAACTGCTCATTAACCTGTGCTTTTTATGTTTAGGATCCTACTTTACCCTGTGTTTGTGTGTGTATATCCAGTCCAGCACTGAGCCGAATTGCATGCTTTCACTTCACCCGCATGGCGATACTAACGACCTGCTCTTTTTTACTCTCTTCCTCTTTTTCTTCACCTCAATCACTGTTCCAAGGCTGCCAAACAGATCAAAGATAGGTACAGTATATGTTCCACTCTCTGTGTGCGGTTGTGTGTCCACTGCATGACACATACATTCACATTTTTTTTGTTTTGCACTCCTAACACCGTGTCCTAACCAGACGCGATGCGATAAGATTCCTGCGACAAATAATTTTGTCTGTCCACACTAGACGCGACGCGACTTCGAGATGCAACAAAATCAATCAAAACCCACAGCCAATCAGAACAGCGTGTGGGCGGAGTCTCGCGGCGAGTGCACTGCACCAGAGAGTAATCTTGACGGCACTCGCAAGAAAATTTATAAGTAGCTACATAATCAAATTCACAAATATTACACAATTTAAACATTATTAAAAATACATAGGCAACAGTTTTAACATTCTTGTTTTCATTTGTTTAAAGGGATACTTCACCGATTAGCATTAAGCTTTGTATCAGTAGAAACCTGGTAGTATTCTGGAATGACTGTGCTTCCCTCCCTCATGTCCCCCTGAGACGAGAGATTTCTGTATTGTGTCTGGAATCGTCATTTAGCGTCATGATCATTGGAGGCTTTTTTGTCCAGAGGCGAGAGACTGCAGCCAGTAGGAGGAGCTCGTTCCGCATGTGTTCAACCGCCCATAGGGGGATCTCACGATAAAACGCCGTCTTTTCAGTTTCGAGTCGACTAGTAGCCTAGTTGTATCATTTCTCCCGATACTGCCCTCTGTAACCGGTAGGCGTGGCTTGGGAGTGGCCTCGTAGGGCAGCGAAGCGTCGTGGCTGGTTAGAACAAACACTCTGATTAACATGGAAAAGACGCCTTTTATCGCACGTCGCGTGTAGTGAGGACACGGTGTAAGCCCTATACTGACGGTAATTGTTTCTTATGGGGTCGTAGGGTGATTTTATTGCCGTCCAAATCCACAATGTCAGTGTTTTTCTCCCAGGCTTCAATCCCTTGCTTCATTAGTTACTGTTTTATGACAAACGTCTCGGGTTACGACTGTAACCCTTGTTCCCCGAGAAGGGAACGAGACACTGCGTCATCGCCGTGACGACACTTTGGGAACGCCCCCAGCGTAATGCATCTGAAGCATGAATGAAATCTGTCCAATCCTGATTGGTGCTGCGTCATGACGTAGTAGATGACGGCATAACCGGAAGATACAAAGGGATGCCGGCACAAACACACATTAGCTATTTGCGATGAAGCAAGCGCTCTGACCGTGATAGGTGTGGCGACGAGACGCAGTGTCTCGTTCCCTTCTCGGGGAACAAGGGTTACAGTCGTAAACCCGAGACGTTCCCCTTTGAGGGAACTCGCACTGCGTCGTCGTCGTGACGACACTTTGGGAACGTAATACCCACTATGCCACACTTTAATCACACTTGCCCTAGTATGAAGCTGAGAACAGGCATACTTAGGACGCGAGCACTCTGGCGCCAGGCGTCACAGGGAGTTTCAGACTGTAAAAACGTATGAAGGTGTGCGGGGTGGCCCACCCGGCCGCCTCGCAGATCTCCTGAAGCGAGACGCCAGAAAGGAGGGCCACCGAGGAGGCCATGCCCCTGGTGGAATGAGCCCTCATGGCCATAGGTGAAGGCAAATTGCGCACCTGATAAGCCGTGGCTATAGCCTGGACAATCCAATTGCTGATTGTCTGTTTAGATGCAGGCAGCCCTTTCTTGGGTGAACCAAGGCACACCAACAACTGGTCTGACTTCCTCCATTGAGAAGACTTCTCCAAATAAACCCTCAGGGCTCTGACTGGGCAGAGCAGGTGAAGTCTCCCCTCTTCCGCCGTCCCATGAGGCGGAGGATGGAAGGCCTGAAGAACCACTGACCGTGCCACATTCGATGGCACCTTGGGCACATAGCCCGGTCTAGGATGTAAGATGGCCTTAACTCCGCCAGGGGCAAACTCCAGGCAAGTTGGCATTATAGCGAAGGCCTGGAGATCCCCCACTCTCAGAGAAGTGATAGCAAGGAGAAAGGCCACCTTAAGGGTCAGGTTCTTTGCATCAGCCGACTCTAGTGGCTCGAAGGGGGCCTCAGCCAACCCTTCAAGTACCACCGCCAGGTCCCAAGTTGGGACTCTGGAGCGAGCCGCAGGCCTCATCCTCCGAGCCCCACGGAGGAAACGTACAACCAGATGGTGCTTCCCCAAGGGCCCATCACCTACAGGCGAGTGGAAAGCCCCAATGGCAGCCACATACACCTTAAGTGTGGACGGGGTAAGACCGGCGGAGAAACGATCTTGGAGGAACTCCAGCACTGAAGCCACTGGGCAGTTAACTGGGTCCACCTCACGCTCTCTACACCAAGTGGAAAACACATTCCACTTCAGGCTGTACAGTCTCCTGGTGGAAGGAGCCCTGGAGCTGAGTAGGGTCTCGACAACACCTGCTGACAGGCCAGCCTCTAGGTACCGAGCCCCCTCAGGGGCCAGACCCAGAGGTTCCACAGCTCTGGCCGGGGGTGAAATATTGTGCCCCCTGCCTGCGACAACAGATCCCTCCTCAGAGGGACCTGCCACGGGAGGCCGTCCAGCAGTGCTACAATGTCCGAGAACCATACCCGGGTCGGCCAGCGAGGTGCTACTAAGAGTAGGCTGATCCCCTCCTGGCGGACCCGCTCCAAGACTCCCGGGAGCAGAGCGATCGGGGGAAATGTGTACAGACGCAGCCTCTGCCACGTCTGCATCATAGCGTCCAGCCCCAGCGGAGCTGGATGCCTGAGAGAGAACCACAGTGGACATTGGGACGTCTCTTGAGACGCGAACAGATCCACTTCCACTGGGTCGAATCTCACGCACATGGCTTCCACCACCTCGAGGTGGAGTCGCCACTCCCCGGGCCTCAGCCCCTGCCTCGACAGGACGTCTGCTCCCTGATTTTGGTCCCCGGGGACGTACATCGCTCTGAGAGACGACAGTTTCCCCTGGGACCACAGAAGGATCTGGTGTGCCAGTCTGCATAGAGGGCGCGACCTCAGACCCCCCTGATGATTCAGATACACGACTACAGATGTGTTGTCCGAGCGTATCAGGACATAGTGGCCGCGGAGGTCCGGGAAAAAGCTCCTCAGAGCTTTCTAGACCGCCAGCATTTTCAGGCAGTTGATGTGCCTGGAAGAATGCCGGGTCTCCCACAGACCTCTCGCAAAGCGGCCGTCCATGACCGCGCCCCAACCAGTGAGGGAGGCATCTGTTGAAACGGTTTTCCGGCAACATGATGCTCCCAGCACCGGTCCCTGGGACAGGAACCAAGGTTTCCTCCATATGACAAGGGAACGAAGGCATCTGCGCGTTACCCTGATCATACGGAACGGATTTCCCCTCGCGGAAAACCCCTTGGCTCTCAACCACCACTGTAGGGGTCTCATGTGTAGCAGGCCAAAAGGTATGACGTTGGACGCTGCTGCCATGAGCCCCAGCAGCCTCTGAAACTGCTTCACAGTGAGGTTGCGGCCTAGCTTTGCTCTGGAGACCATCGCCCGTATGGATTCCATGCGCGCGGGAGACATTTGTGCCCGCATCGTCGTGGAGTCCCATACAACTCCCAGGAACATAGTCCTCTGGGAGGGCGGCAACACACTCTTTTTTGTGTTGAGTCTCAGCCCCAAGCACCTGATATGGGCCAGAACGACATCTCGATGCCGAACTGCCATCTCGAGCGCCAATATTAGCCAGTCGTCTATATAGTTGAGAACACGAATGCCCTGGAGTCTCAATGGAGCCAGCACTGCAAAAACCCGATATTGGTACGCTTCGCCCCCGAAAGCGAACCTCAGGAACTTCCTGTGACATGGAAGGATGGATATATGGAAGTATGCGTCCTTCAGATCTATCGTGACGAACCAGTCCTCGAACTGGATCTGACTCACGATGGCTGGAATTGTGAGCATCTTGAACCTGAATCTCCTCAGAGAACGATTCAAGTGCCTGAGATCTATTATTGGACGCAACCCCCCCATCCTTCTTGGGAACTATGAAGTACCGGCTGTAGAACCCGGACTCCCTGTCTGGCAGAGGAACACGTTCTATGGCCTCCTTGACCAACAGGGATTGAACTTCCTGTTCCATAACCCGAACCTGCTCTGGGCCGACCACAGTCCAGACCACCCCGTTGAACTTCGGGGGAGGGGAGCTGAACTGCAGTCTGTAACCCAGCTCTACAGTATGCAGGGCCCACGCAGATATATTCGGAAGGCATGACCATGCGCCGAGATAATCTATTAAGGGAACCAGCCTCTCGAGGCTGGCCTCGGGTGTCAACCGAGACTCGTTCATGACCCCCTGAAGCGGCTGACCGGCAGGGAGCAGTCGGGAATGATTTTCGGTGTGCGGACGCGTTCGTTGCCCAGCCACAGGTCTTTCTAGAGGTGGCTGGAGCGGCGTGCGTACGCGGGAAATCAGTGTGGCCCGAAGCGTGCTGGACGGCGGGAACACAGCACTGATTTCCCGAGAGCTCCGGGAGGGAGGCGACCTCAATCGCTCCAGCCCGGGGGGGACAGCTCTCAGCGGTCCGGCCGCAACTAGGACCGCTTAGAGGAAGCCTTCTTTGCCTGAAGGACGGTCCTCATATCGACCTTAGGCTCCGAAGGCTTACCTCGAGAGCGCCGCCTCCTTTGCCAGGCTCCCTCGGGAGGGGCGCGGGTGGCGACACTCTCTTTCTGCACCTGTCGGTGCGAGGAGCTGGTAGACGGCCGAGGCTGCCCTTTAGAGGCAGCCTTCCTCGAGGAGCCGGATCGACGGGAGAGATATTGCTGGAAGGCCGCCGACTGCTTTCTCACCTCCTGAAACCTCCTGACGACGGTATCAACCGCGCCGCCGAAAAGGCCAGAAGGCAAGATTGGGGAATCTAAGAGAAAATGTTTCTCCTTCTCTTTCATCCCCGACAAATTCAGCCACAAATGTCTCTCCACACACACCAAACCAGCCATGGAGCGGCCGATGGCACGGGCCTTCTCCTTGGTGATGCGGAGAGACAAATCGGTGGCCTTCCTGAGCTCCACTATATCTTCTGGAGAGGGACCCTGGCCCTATTTGGCCCTATCCAGCTATTTGAGGAGGTCGGCCTGGTATGCCTGCAACACCGCCATGGTGTGCAGACAGCTACCAGCCCGCCCGGCCGCCATATAAGCCCTGCCCACCAGCGCTGAAGTATCGCGGCACGGCTTAGTGGGCAGTCTCGGGGCCTTAAGGGACGATGCGGCCTCGGGAGAAAGGTAGCTCGCGAGAGCCTCCTCCACCCGAGGCATTGTCCCATAACCACACTCAGCCGCCCCCAATACGTTAGCAAAATCAAGTACTGAGGGGTTGGAGAGCCTGGCTGAGTATGGTTTGTCCCATGACTTGCAAAACTCATTGTGCAAGTCAGGGAAAAATGGAAGGCCCCGTCGTGGAGGTTGAGATTTGCGCTTGAAAAACCTCTCATCCAGCTTACTAGGCGGCTGGATTTGAGGTTCTTCTTGTGGCCAATCGATGTTAAGCTTGGCCACAGCGCGCGTCAAAACCTCCACAAGCTCCTCTTGAGCGGGTGCGTGAGGTGGCGTTTGCGTGCTCTTGCGTGTTCCCCACGAACCGCGCGGCTCGCGAGCCTGGCCGTGCTGATTAAACACAGCGAGCCGTGAGCGCAACACCCTCAGCGGCAGGTTCTCGCACTCGCTACAGGTGGCTCCCTCGAGATCCGCCCTAGCGTGCTGCACGCCGAGACAGTGCACACACAGCTGGTGTGTGTCCGAGCCCGAAAGATAGCGCGGACACTGATGCACACACCTTCTGAACTGCTCGCTTGCCATGCTTATAAAATGCTTGTGAAACTGTATGAGGACAGACAACATCAAATAAGACTGACAGAAACACAGAGCGCTTTAGCTGAAGAGCAAAAAGCTAATGTGTGTTTGTGCCGGCGTCCCTTTGTATCTTCCGGTTATGCCGTCATCTACTACGTCATGACGCAGCACCAATCAGGATTGGACAGATTTCATTCATGCTTCAGATGCGTTACGCTGGGGGCGTTCCCAAAGTGTCGTCACGACGACGACGCAGTGCGAGTTCCCTCGAAGGGGAACACCAAGACCGTGTGGTGATTTAATTGCCGTCCAAATCCACATCACTGAGTTTACAAAAAGAGATAATTAAAAATTCACTGTTTAAATCCTTTTTGAGCACTGCAGAGCACCGTACGTTAACGATTGCGCTTCGATGTAATTTGGATGCATTTTAAAGATCTAGCCTTTACTTTTATTACTGAAATGCTGGAAAGTATTCACAAGAACAATATTTCATCACCACTCAAAGGAGAAAGAGAAGAAATGCACATAAACATTTGAAATGGCAGCAATTATATACATTAAAAATATAAACCAAGCAGCATAATGTTAACCTCATGTAAATACCAGGATGTTTTAACTTATTTATGCTAATTTCCACATTTTTAAAATGACATCCATCATTTTGAGATAATGTACGGAAGATAGACAGAAAACCATTTTAACAATGATGTGTCTATCTTCCCATTTTTAAACAGATTTAAATAAATAATAATTAGGATATGATTTTTCTATTATTAAATTAAATATGAACTTATTATCATTATTCCAAGCATATGACATTTTATTTACAGCAGAAAATCATCAAAAAACTCGAAAAATCGAAAAAACTCGATCCTCCACCATGAATAAATCGGCATCGGAATGCATGAGTTTTATCACTGAGGTGCCGTGAAATGAATTTTTTACAGACGTCCACATACAAAACTATTACCGTCCGAATAGGGCTTTAATCAAAGCAATTTTGGGCTGTGTTTGTTGAATGTTTGTTTTGAATTTGAATAAGGAAAATTCAAATTCATGTGTCAATTACAGGTTTAGCATGCATGATGAAAAGTTTGTGGGACAAAAATGATTTATTATCATTATTATTAAATTATGGGACACAATTGTCTTTGCAATATGGGAAAACCTGAAATCTGTTCATCCCAACTGTCCTCACAATTCAAAAAGCTAAAAAAGCATAGTAGATCTAATAATGTCAATAATATAAAAATAGCAAAAAGGTTCAGTAATGGTAAGGTTTAGGCCTGCACAATATATCGAAATTATCGGAATATCGCAAATGTATATATCGCGACATGTATATATCACAACAGCTTGCAATAACTGGGGTCATGAACAAAAGACGAAGAGAAAATCACTCGCTGCTCTTGGCTAAATAACTTTTGTAGCTTTAATAAGAATCAGGATATATTCAATTCATACAGTGAAAACTAAGCAGAGTTTATTTTTACATTTGATTATTCAGTTTCTGTTGTTAAATAACCCTAATGTAGGATAACCTGAACCCCTAAACCCTGAGGTTTACACTGATGTTAAAATAGCACTTCTTACGCTACAGTAAAACACTGATGTTCACTTTCAGAAGTTTAGTGATGTTTTCTTGTCACAAAAAGAATGTGAAACACATGTAGGTTTTATAATTTTAAATATATTTTAAAATAATTTAAGTTTATTTTACACACTTTAAGCATTAACGAGTTATCGCATATCACATTTTTCTTCAATATTGTGCAGCCCTAGTAAGGTTAGTCAATGAGAAGTTCTCTTAGGGTGTGTTGTTCACACTTGGCATGTTTGGTTCGATTAAAACAAACTCTGGTGCGATTGCTCTGTTGGTGCGGTTCAGTTGAATAAGCTGCCATCTGAACCCTGGTGTGCATCAAACAAGTGGACTGAGACGCTGAAACGATGGGTCTCATTCCGCTCCCAAACAAACTCTGGTGCGGTTCGACTGAAATATGAACACAACACAGAACAAAGACATCCAAACACTAAATATATGTCATTAAAGCCTTTTTTTAATCTTTAGTTTCGGTCTTAAAAATGACAGTGTGAACGCTAAGTGAACCAGGACTAAATGCACCATTTTCTTTTTTGAATCAAGGGCACTACAAGCATGAACACACCCTTAATGATATTAATGCCAACGTGTGTGTGTGTGTGTGTGTGTGTACAGGAGTCTGATCTCAGTCAACTGTCTGTGTGCCATTATGTTGGTCGTTCAGACACTTTAGTCATGTGCTGCGTCTGAAATCGAATACTTCCCTATGATATATTATGAAAAATACTATGCCAATAGAGTAGTATGTCCAAATACATAGTATGAATGACAACATAACACAACTGGCGCCGCATTAATCTTACACACTTACACTATATAGAACATACTTTAACAGTCACAAAGTAGATTTCAAGCCAAATGTTGTATCTACTATACCGTATGCGATTTCGGACGCAACTGTTTTTTTGTGATGCATGTTAACAAGGATTTTCACTGTTTGCATTAGGATGTGTGCTGAAACTATATTTGCTTTTAATTTGCATTTGCAATTGATTCTCAGACACTTAGTAGCAATAATACAGTAAGCTCAATTTTACCTTTTAGTGAAGGGATAACATTAACATTAAATGTAATATGTAACATTAAATACATAAGCCACCAAAATAAGATCTACACCTCTGCCATACCTCTTGTGTATGTCGTTTGTGTGTAATAGAGCTGCACGATTCATCGCTAAAAAAGATTGCGTTCTCAATTCAAACACCCACGCGATCTTATTCCTAAATCACAATGATTCGCCTGTCTATAAAACACTTGACAAGTACGAGCAAATAACGATTTTATCAAGTACATAGCTACACCAGTAGGTGGCGACGAGATACTAAAAAATGTATTCGTTATTTAATCATTCATTGAAGAGATTTGTTCAAAAATGCTGAATCATCCAGTAATGATAAACTTATAAATTCAAATGTATTAAACATTTTTAAATAGACTGTAGCAATTAATGTTTTGTCATAACCTTTTGTAAATTACATTATACGTTATTTTATTTAGTCTTAATCTCTATTTTAAACAAAAAAATGGTGATTCTCAATTTATCCAGAATCGTGCAGCTGTAGTGTGTTATCAGCCTCAACGCTTTGTAACCCGAGATTCTCCTTATATATAATATATGTAAGCCTATCTGCGGTAGCTT
The DNA here is from genome assembly GCF_949319135.1 of Squalius cephalus. Taxonomy (NCBI): domain Eukaryota; kingdom Metazoa; phylum Chordata; class Actinopteri; order Cypriniformes; family Leuciscidae; genus Squalius; species Squalius cephalus. The sequence continues at coordinate 3,373,127 of NC_137126.1, read as the reverse complement.
TGCATTCATTAGGAATGAAAAGCTTCTAATGAAAGCGGTGAGGCTGATTACACAGTTCTAAGGCATCAATTTATTCCACATGTATGTACAATGGGAGTGTTATCCTTAAAATTGGATGATTACTGAAATAAGATCTGATAACAGACTATATTTTACTGCAAACCAGCACACTAACTCCTGTTTTACACTGTGTGAACTCGTTGTGTTATTTATGGGATACTGTGCCATATATTGTCTTTAATATCAAAAAATATATAAAATTAATTCATTATAAAAGTACAAACTTGGGTTACGCTCAATTTCAAGGTGTCCTTGTTACAGTGTAATTATACATTTAAGTACTGAGTAATATTAATTAACAACATGTACTTACTATAGGGTAAGGTTAGGCTTTTTTACATGTAATTATGCATAATTTACTGTTTGTAAAGTTTGATAAGAACCCATATGTAGTTTATTTACAAAAACATGAACAAATACAAAAATAAATCAAGATGTGGCTTGACGATAAACATGAACAAACTCACACAAGGTAACAGGGAACAAAGCTAGACAAAAGACAATGGTAACATAAGGGCTTATATATACACACACACACACACACACACACACACACACACACACACACACACACACACACACACACACACACACACACACACACACACACACAAGACACACCTGAAAGCAATGAACCAATGACCAAACAGAACAGAAAACCACATGACAAAACCAGGAAACAAAGGAACCATGACTACAAAATAAAAGACATGAACATGAAACAAATCCCAAAAGATTACACCTGTATTTAGCGTCATCCACTTGTGATCCGATTGACCAAAACGCATCTTAATACCAGGTGTAAACAGGGCCAAATACACTGTAAAATAAAGTGTAACTCAAACTTGATCCTCATGAAATCATATGTGGAGGATGAAGACCAAGTTTACATCACATTGGTAAATAATTTACATAGACTTGTTAAATCTTGTGAAGGGCTGTGAAATGAAAACGCAATGCTTAACACAGTAAATGCCAAAGTTCACAGAATCGTAGTTACATAAAATATGTTTTATGGAATATGGTGATTTAGAACACATGCTTGAAGATTTTAAATCATGAATTTATGAAACTTTAAACTCAATGAAACAAACTCGACATCCGGTTCATGCAAATAAAATATATATATTTTAATTGATTTAATTAATTGATTTTTTTTTTAAATACACTGCAAGAACAGTTATATAAGCATGTAAATGGCTACTCAGAGGTCTGAAGCACAAGGATAAATTAGCCTTAAATTATATTCATATAAACATATTAAGTGTTATCCAAAAATCTGAGAGCACTTAAATAAAAGAATTTTTTTTAAAGCTCAGATTAAACTGAAATATTTCTTCCACAGTTAATATGGAAATAAACAAACTGAACACTAGAAGAGGTCACAGGAGGTCTGAATAATGGAACGACTCAGCTGTATCTAAGTAAGCAATAAGGTACTCGAGGCTGTGCTGAATCGTGAATCACTGAAGGGCGTTGTTAGGCGCGACGCGAAGCGGAGTGACTTATTCACGATACACAGCCTCGAGTACCTTATTGCTTTTATAAAACGGTTACCACACAATATAAATATTAAAGCCAATTTTTTTTTTTTTAAATAATGTTTTAATGCAACTTTCATGAAGTAAAATCACTAAAAGCCTTCCTTCCGCTGGAAAAAATAGTCCCTGACACATTATTTCGCCTTTAGATGGCGGAAAAGACTGTCTTTATGAGTGAGTCAGTCAGTGGAGAAGACTTATATATTGAAAGGACTAAAACTGGTTGTGAACATGGAGAAGCAAGACGCTAGGGAAGGAGAGAAGGAAAACCCCATAACTGTTAAGGACGAGATATCGAAGCGGACATTCAAACGGATTTTATTACGAATATAGGACTGACCTGAAGGAAGATGCTATATCTACTGTAAATGCAGGTGCACTCGCTTACTCGATCTCTCACAATACTCTACTCTATAAGCTTCAATGAACAATATTAATGAGAATGCTAAGAGTCGTTGCTAAGAGTGGTTGCTACTTGCTAGCGGTGTTGTGTAGTGATACATATAAGCATTGGGTGAAGCGGCCAAAGCCGTGTTTTATTGTGAATAAACCACAGCTATTGACCAATCAGAATCAAGGATTGGAACTAACCGTTTTATAAAGTTATATATATCAAATAACCATACCCTTATTATTTTGCTCTTGTAGGGTCACAATGGCTCCTGCCTTCCGCTTGACTATGAAGCCCAAAGCCACAGATAACATGACGCACCTGATGGTGGACTTCAGTCAGGAGAGACAGATGCTGCAGGGCCTCAAGTTCCTCCCCGGTGAGTTCATTAATTACTAACTGGTTATTTCGCTGCTTGCATTACCGGATCAACCTCTCTTGAGTTTGAACCTACAACCTTTCAGCTACCAACTCAGCATCCACCATCTGCATCTTAGTTACTAAACCCGTGATAGAAGAATCTAACTCAGCGGTGCAAAACAGGGCCAAAGTCCTAGAATTTAGATTTAACTCTAATTAAACGCAGCTAATCAAGTATTTCAGGCTTATTTGAAAACTACAGGTATGTATGTGTTCCTTTTCCCAGGTATTCATGCAATAGGCCCGGTATAAAACCTATATTGTATTAAATTATAAACCTTATCAGAGTTCTTAATTAAAGATGCATTGCTGGCAAATGACCTAAAAAAGCATTTGTTTCGTGAGTTTAAGGGCCAGATTTACGGATAATGTGCAAATTAAAGAACAGATGCAGTAGCTCATTCATTCATTAATTATGACCAACACAATCTATGAAGAGCAGCTCATATCAGCGTAGGGTCTAGGATATTCAGGTGCACTTTATCTGCTAGCAATACATATGAAGTACATAAAAAATAATGTGGCTTGGCAAACGATATGTTCGGATAATGTCTTACTCTGGCATATTAAATAAATGAAGACGAGTGGAGAAAATTCCCTCCCTTCTACCACATAATAATGCCACAAATACCAGTAAATTGACTAGCGCAAGCTTTAGTAAATCACATTGCATGATTCATTTAAATACTGTCCTCCCATAAATTTTACGTCTGAAAGGGAAACTCCTTCAAATGCATATGCAATAAGGTCAGCCGCAAAAATAACCCTGTCCATGCATTTTCAGCACTAATGTTTCCCTGCATTTCTTCAGTAGTTCTGACCCGAAGTCTTAAAATTGCACAATCAAAAGAATCAATATTTTAGATTGTATTTGCGTGTGTTATGATGAGCTCTGCTGATTTGTGGCTCATCATATAGGGTAAGCGCACTGATTTCTTGCTCATCTGCTCTTGTGGTTTGTATGTCATGATGACTCTGCTCTTTTGTGAGTCACTCTGGCTCACAGGTCTACAAATGCACCAAATTTCGTCAGCATTTTAAAAATATCACTGAAAAATAACACCCCTCTCAGCTCTGATATTACAGTTCAGGAAGAGGATTCGGGTAGTGCATTACTGATTGGCTTTCTAAACGCTTCAGTAGATCAACTTTTCTGCTAAATCTTTCTGCCTCGTCACTTATGAGCCACCTTTACATTTGACGACCCCTGATATAAGTCTCTGCGTTTAAGTATCTCTCTGCTTCTGTGTCCTTATGACACCAAATGACACATTTCATGAATATTCATTTTCTTAAACTGACATTCCCAGGTAATCTTCCCAGACTGTGCCAGTTTAATATTTGCACAGATATTGTTCCATTGCCTGGTATTCATTAAAAAATAATTTGGAGTACGATTTAGTCAATCAGAAACAAAAGTACTTTACAATACTTGTTTTTTTATTTTATTTTTTATATTTATTTATTCTTGCTTTCCATGGTTTAATTTTTGGAAAGGGAGAATATATATATAAATAATTTTTTTGGGAGATGTGGGATGTGATGTGCATTGAGAGCTAATTTCTGCGATGTCAAAACTCGATATGGTTAGATCAGATAAAAATATTCAATATCATTTTAACAGTTAAAATTCTCAGTGCATTGATTGGATATTTCTTACATAATTGTGAATTTGATCATCATACAATTCCTGAGATTTGTGCAACGTTGCAAAATTCTTCTTGCTCGATTGACATGCATAAATGAACGTGACACATTATTTGCAAACTTACAAAAATACAAAATACAGAATCTATGTCAACGTCAAATGTGTGGAGATTTAACACCACACATTTTCTGATTTCCTGACCTTTCAACATAGTCTGGTACATTCTGACATCTGCAGAATTCCCCTCATGAAATAGCATCAGCTGCTAAAAATATAGTGAAATAGCCAATGACAGATCTGTGCTTTTAATACAAGCCGAGTGTATCAGAGTGACCGTACAGCGTAACTGCAATAGAGCAAGTGAAGAGTGGTGTTATTTACGACTGGATGTTATCTTTGGACGGGGGTCTTTAACAGGTTATTTAGGATTCGAGATGATCTCACACACACATCATGATTTTAGAACATATTTTAATATACATAAATAGAATAACTCTCTATTAATGTGACCACCTGGTTATTACTCTGTCCCGCAAAATCACATCTACGTCCTACAACAGTGTGGGACACGTGTGAGAGAGATGCATTTACTACTATTATACTATGTAAATACTGATTTGCATTAGTTGGAAAGCATATTTTTCATCATGTTGGATAATAACTATTTAAATTGCCAATAAGCTTTATTAATTGTGAATGGCTATGTGAGTTGCACTCAATTTGTCCAGGTTCGAGAGACACAATATAATTTACTCTACTGGACCTATTCAGTCTGCTAAATATAATGAGGCTAGTTGGTAAAAATCACATTTTATACTAAAATCAATTTCCTTAATTAGCAACCAGTTTATTTTCCTTCCTTCACAAACAGTATTTTCATCCACACAGTATTAATATTTCTGTTACAAATATTCAAATTATCACAGAAGTACTGGTATAAAAGTTTATAGAGGGTATATGAACACTGATGTCTTCGATCAAAATTGAGTAAATCATCTTTTAAAAGTAAATTGACCATATTCACAGAGAAGAAAATGGGAGTTTTCACAAGTGTGCCGAAATCATTGAGCTTGCGCTGCACTGACGGACGGCTTCTGTGATTATAGAGGTGCTCGCTTTCAGTGTAATTCATTCTCAAGAAAAGTTGCTGTTTTTCATGAGACTTTTGTGAGTACTTCATACTTCACCTTGACAAAATTAATTTTTAAACCTAGTGATTTTATAATGTTTAATATTTATTCAGAAGTGAAACTAAATGAAAAAATATTACAGGAAATGGCTAATATGAGCCAATAAATGCTCCTCTGCCACCATCTACAGGTTATAGTGGTAATTAATGTATTTTTTTAAATAAAAGTGTTTCCTATCAAATGTTGGATTTCCTACATCTTGAAACGTTCAGTTTTACAAATAGGGACAATCTCAGAAGGATGAAAAAATTATGTTTTTGGTCATCACATTAAAAATAACATTTTAAGTGCTGTTGTGTGTGTGTCCAATTACAGACACTGTGTTTCTTATTCAAACCTTCCCATTAGCTTCAAGTCAATAAAACTGGTTTAATGGCAAATTAGGTATGTGTGATTACTGCATGAAAATATAAATACAACATTAAAAAGTCAACCATTGATGGTTTAGTGTAGATGTACAGTGAGGACAGAAGGACAGCTAAGAGTTCACTGGAAATGCCCAAGCTGGCTTGTCGAAAACCAGGAAGTAACCGCGCAAATGGCCAATTAATGCTTCAAATATAAAGATTGTATCAATTACATCATTACACCAATAAGTGGCGACAAGTGCATGTTAAAAATATATATTTGTCATTTAATCATTCATTCAAGAGATGCTGATTCATCCAGTAATAAAACAAGTGAAGTCTTTATGAGTAGGGTTGGGTACCGAAACCCGGTTCCAATAGGGAACCGGTTCCGACGTAAACGGTAGTAACCAGACCGAATAAGAACGAAACTTTAGGTGCCTGATTTCGGTGCCTGACGTTTTTTTCCGCCCCCTATAAAACATCTCGCGGCACGAATGATCCAATAATAAAACATCTCCAGTTAACCAGCAAAGCATTCATTTAGTTCGTTTGTTAAATAAGAGACGATCTAGCGCTGAAATGTGTTTTTTTAAATCAAGTGATCAAAGTGCTCGTTGCCGCTGCGATCAGTGGCTCGGTGTTTTCTCGTGGCTCGCGCACACCGCACTTCACTCGGACGCGCGCTTCAATACGTTGCGGAGATCGATCTATTTATGAGGCGCCGTCTATATGATTATGTGCGCGGAGAGTTTGTGTGTGTGTGCTCGCGTCTCAGATGAGTATGTGCGCGGAGAGTTTGTGTGAGTGTGTGTGTGTGTGTGTGTATGTGCTCGCGTCTCAGATGAGTATGTGCGCGGAGAGTTCCGCGCGTCTAGTGTGTGTAGAGTTTGCGTGTGTGTGCGTGAGCGACTTTAGAAGTTGTGCATTTCATATATATTATTTTGAGCATTCAGCAGTATACATGTATGTGTGACTACCTAGTATACGTGTATGCAAGGGTTTCATATGTGCGTGAATGAAGTTTGATTTAAGCCCTAGATGGCGCCTCATAACCTATCTATTCGTTCTGGTGAAATCTCAAAATATAATGGACACAAAGTGTCCCTGCTTGATATACAACCACTGATGAGCATAATCGGTTTAAAAAAAAAAAAAAAAAAAAAAAAAAAAACAACTACAAATGCGGATTATAGAACCCAAAACCTCTGACACGCTTGACTAAAGTTCAAGTTCAGCTGCCAGTGTTCCTCTTCGGGTAAGTCTAGTATTTTAATGCCAACTGCAAATCTTGCATATCAAGTATGAAGTATATCAATATCAAGTATATTTATATGAGGCTATACTGTGTGTGTTAAATATTTCTGCTCAGTGTCAGATATTTCTCTGTTCTGTAAAAGTCATAATATGAGAAGACAAAATTTTGATCTTAACTCAAGTGTTTTGTGCTACATCAGTAGCCTTTTAAAGGGCACAATTTTTCATTTAATCAGAAAATCTTTTTCAGAAAATCACACACACACACACACACACACACACACACACACACACACACACACACACACACACACAGAGGTATTATTTTTTTGATAAAGTGTGTGCAGTTTAGTTTTCTTAAGTACCGTTTCAAGAACCGTTTAAGCACCGGAACCGTTTGAAAAATACCGAGTAGGTACTGGTATCGGATAAAACCCAACCGATACCCAACCCTATTTATGAGTGAGTCATTGAATCATTCACTCAACCCGATTTTTTAAAAACATCTTAAAAAGACTGCAGCAATTAGCATTTTGCCAGAAAATCCAATAAATTACATGTTATTTTGTGTAGTTGTCTGCAGAACTAGAATCGTAGGAAACTCATGATCTCTATTTGAAACACACAAAAAAGTGATTCTCAGTTTATCCAGAATCGTGCAGTTCAAGGTGATACAGTAAGTATGCATGAAAACACTCAGTGCACTGTTGTGATCTTCCCCACTTAGTGCCAAGAGCCCCAGAGATCGTGCTCGGGGACTGTCTGGTGATGGATAATGAGGTGACCGTAAGCTGGAGAATGCCGATGGAGGACAGCAAGATCGACCATTACATCTTAGAGTACAGAAAGACCAGCCACGAGGGTCTGCCGCGTGTGAAGGACGAGCAGTGCTGGGAGGTGCTGGACGACATCAAGACCACTGAACACACACTACAAGGTGCTGATGGCATTGTGCAGCTGCAGTGTTTCTTTAGCACAGTTGATGCAAGGAATAATTGATGACGGGATGCGTGGTGCATCATGGCCATTACAGCTCGGGTGTGCATTATTTTCAATAATTCAACGGCCCAATCTTATAATTCAAGTCAATTATTCTGCTTATACTGCAGTTACCACAACTCAAGACATTGTTCAGATGTTGTATTTCGAAACATTTGTCAGGTTTTTGTCCTTTAAACACTCTTGCATATAGGAGTAATTTATTACGCATCTCATCCCATGCCTCCGTTGCTTATTCCAAAGCGTCATTTTAGAGCTAGTAATGGAGGCTTGAGCCACTGATGGTAGTCTAATCAAGTTATTAATGCAGTTATAGAGAGAGAGAGAGAGAGAGATTGATTAAGCGTGTGTGAATTACCTGAGTCTGTGCGTCTCTACTAATAGCGAAACTGTAAGTTTATCTGCTTCAAGAACAGCGCCGTTATTACCTCACTAGTGAGAAATGTCACGTAGCTTTTAAGTTGCTAAACTATTTTACTGATAAAATCATCAGAGCAGCGCTGACAACACGTTTCTGTGCGAGTGTGTGTCTGAACTGTGTGTGTTTGTGTGTGTGTGTTTGAGCGGGAGAAAGAGAGTATGTGTTTTCCGTTCATAATAAAATGTCATTTTGTGGCAAAAACATAGAAATAATTGGACATTTTTATCCTATTGTTTACTAAATTGTTTTTGCTCAATCAGTGTGATTTTAGGTTTTGGTTCTTTTGCTGTTGTCAGCTGCCTGGAACTACTTTAGCCGTGCGTTTCCCTGAAAATAATATAATAATAATATGCATACTATTATAGGTTTTGTTAATATTTTGAATTAGATTTTATTGTTTATTTTATTTATTAGATTTTTGTTTTTGTCATTTTTTTTATTATTTTTTTTTATATATATATATATATCTATTTAGTTTTATTTAGTTTTAGTTATTTTACTATTTCAACTAAAATTAAACAAAAATGAAAATTTTTGGCTTTGCAACTAGCTGAAATAAAAATAAGTTTATTTTAGGTAATGTTTGTTTTATTTCAAGTAATGAAAATTTTGATAAGTTTTAACGTTAATAAAATTAGCAGTTATGTGCTGCTTTTCATGACCTTGTTTAAAATATTCTACATTTCCCACTTTTATGCACAAGCATAAAATATTCTATTCATTCGGCAGGGTTAAGATTTGACTCCAAATTCATGAACTTCCGGGTACGAGCATGTAACAAAGCAGCCGCAGGTGATTATTCGGACCCGGTCACCTTGGAAACTAGAGGTAGGGTTGTGTATTAAACTATGTAAAATCATTATTTATATATATATATATATATGCATATGCATATGTGTTTGTGTGTTTTTTCAAAGGTATGGGGTCAGATTTATAGTAGAGACATTTATAATGCTGTTCTTTTGAACTCTACATTCATCAAAGAATCCTGAAAAAAAATGTGTCCTGCTCAGTTTCCTCAAAAATATTGTTTTTCAACATTAATAATAATCATAAAAGTTTCTTGAGCAGCAAATCATCATATTAGAGTGATTTCTGAAGGATCATGTGACACTGAAGACTGGAGTAATGATGCTGAACATTCAGCTTTGATCACAGGAATAAATTACATTTTACAATATTTTCAAACAGACATTCAAACATAAATTATAAAATTATAGCTATAATATTTCACAACCTTATAGACCCCAAACTTTTGACAGTAGTTTTATTTGTAAAAAGGAATGTTACTGAATTGTCCTATTAGTACTTCTGTGATATTGATGGTTGTGTCTCTCTGTGTTAGCATTTAACTTCAGCTTTGACTCCACGTCATCTCATCTGAATCTGAAGGTGGAGGACCGGGGCGTCGAATGGGATCCGCAGGGAGGAAAAGGCCTAGACAGCAAAGTCAAAGGGAAGGAGAACAAGGGCAGGTAAGAAGTTTCAAATATAGCATTCGTTCTTTCATTGAATCAGCCATGGATGAGATTGAACAAACATGTTTTTGCACTCTCAATTTCTGAGTTAGCAGACAGAGACCTGAATGTCGGGTGGAAACCTCAGATCTCCATATTTCATCATTTTTATTCAGTGACGTCACCCTTTACGTCTGTGGGTTTTGCAAATATCTAAGCAATGAAAAATATTAAAAAGTGCATGACTAAAACCTCATAACTCCATTGAATACTCAAACTGTCAGTCAAACCTCATAACTCCGCCCACCTCTATCGTGAATGAAGTGCTGCACACACTTCGTCACTGCTTGTTTGCAATGCAATGATACATAAAGACCTGGTTGTTTGAAAAAGTACTGCATTTTCGCCCACATAGCTACAATAAACTTCATAACCTGTACGTTTTTTTTAAACGTAATGCGATGCCTTTTCTGCCTCAGATACAGCTGTTCTAATGATGGACAACACACGTACGTCTGAAATTATCTGAAATTCGGTGGTCAAAAACCTCGTAACTCCATTTGAGCTTGATTTTGCTACAATGTTAATAATAAAATGACACATTCAACTGTCTGACCATAAATTATGCCACAATATCAGCTTTGACAATGCGATGTTTAATTATTTTAAAAAGACAGTGGTTTTTTTTCATTTCCTGAAAAGTAGCGTTTTTTGGAGACACGAGGGTTCCGCCCGACAGTGACGATATGTGATGTGGTGTGTGTTAGTAGATTTATTAATAAAAACATCAGTTAGTGTAAAGCCCTATCCGGAGTATAATGTGTTGTTAATGTTACCTAAATTGTTTTGGTAATTGAAATAAAGATGAAATCAAATAAAATATAATTATTAGATGAAACAAATCTTCAATTAAAATGAAATGACTGAAATAAGTGTCTGTTGAAGTACTAAAATTACTACAACTAAAATTTAATATAAACTATAGTATTTAAATAATACTATAATAATACACTGAAATGATAATGTGAATAATTACTAACCTTCTCTGTCACTTTAATCCCATCCAAATGGCCCATTCTGAACTTTTTCCAGACTGCAGCCTTCTTTACCTTTTACAAAACCTAAAAAGAAAAGCAGTAGACGTTTATCTCTGTGATTTTTACACTTATTCTGTGCAAATCGCCGATATACATTACAGACGCCCGTCTTTGCTGTTATGTAATGCTCACTTATAATTAATCTCCACAGAACACTGGTACTTTAATTACGCTTTTGAAATGAGTCTTTAGCAAATCTCAAAATAAATATATCTTATTTTTATTACTATACATTATAACTCTGTAATGTAGCATTTAATGTAGCATCTCTTGTAGCATTTAATATGTAGTTTATAGTGTTTTAAATTATTAATATTTTTTTTATTAATTTCATTTTAAAAAATTACTATTGGTTTTGTTTTGTACTTGTACAGCACTTTGGTCAACTTCGGTTGTTTTTAAATTGTGCTTTATAAATAAAAATTTTATCATATTTAAAACAGTGTAGAATTTTAAAATCTGCCATTATCAGTTATTGGCAATAACTTAAAAAGCATTATCGGCTTATTAGTCCTAGATGTCGATGCATCCCTGATAACTCCCTGCTCTTGTTCTTTCCTTTCTACCAATCAGCAGTGCACATTTCACCAATCTGAAGAATATGTCCAGGTGACCGTGTGTCTGTTAGCGTTGGCCTTTAGCTCTCTCTGAGCGCACTGAACGACCGCTGGCTTACCTAGAGCTCCTCTACGGGCTGTGTGTTCACTGACACTGATCTGAGCAAAGCACTGCATGAAAAAGGATCACAGATCACGGCTTTAATACAGTATCTTCACACATTACCTACTTAATTAGTGCTGAATTAAAAGAATTTTCTAAATAATTTATGTGTGATCCTTATTTATGGAGTGCCTGTTCTTCTAAAGGGGTTTTCTGTGTTTCTAAACTGAGTGCTCTTGTATTGATTACGGATTTTGCATGTGCCACTTGTGTTACTGAAAGTAGAATATATAAAAAGATCTATTATGATATATTTTTGTATTATTATTATGATGATTCTGACCAAAAATTCAACCTGTACTTAACACCTTTTCTATCACTTCCCTCTTTCAAACTTTGCCATTTCTTGAAATGTTTTCAAATGATGACCTACATTTTGGTTGTGCAACTTTTAATTCAACTTAATACTAAATATAAAGTTGCTTTTCCATGCTCACATCCTTATGACTGTGGTGAGTAAGCGTTCGCCTGAAATCACCGCTTTTATGCTTTTCTCATCAGTCATTTCATTACGGCAAACAAAGTGCACTGAACTACATCAATTTTGCATGCAATTACACCTGTCATGCTCTGAAACTAAAGCATCTGGTATGTTGTTAAGTATCTTGAGATAATGCTTAGTCTTTTCGGACGTTTTTAAATGCCTTTTGTTTGAGTCGTCCTTCACCGGCCAGCTGTTCTTTTGCTAACGTGTGGGATCTTACAGATGGCTAATGGAGGAAGGGAAAGGAATTAATCACTCCTTAATCATGCTTCAATAAAAATACACTTATTTGTGCACTTTGTTGAATTCTATATCAAGTACACTACAAAATACACAATCAATTGCCTGTAGTGTTGCGTAATTGCTCTATAATAGCCATTCATAGTCTGCACAGCCATTATTGTTCAAATTATTAAGAGACATAGAAGCCTTTTTTGGTGTTTTTTGTTTTTGTTGCATTAAACTATTTGAGTAGCATTGCATCATTTGTGCTACTGTGGCTAACATGTTACGCATTGCTTTTTTTCATGAATCTCTCCAGATTTTCCATAGTTTGTTCCCACCACCATCACGAACAGTAGGGTTGGGTTGAAAATATAAATTTCCCGATTATAATCAATTCTAATTTTGATTAACTGATATAGATTCTTAAATATTTTGTGCTGCGCTGTTTTCAGTTGATGTGTAAACCAAAATTGACCAAACATTGTCCGCCATCCAATAAATTGCAATAAGTTGAGAGCTTTGTTGCTTTATGAAACAATGTCTTGGATTTCAAATTATGTAAATTTTATTACAAAATTCAAACGTTTGTTGCTCTATAATGTGGCGTAACTGATCGCTGTGGGAAGTGAACCGATCAACTCTTCCACTTTACTACTAGTTATAGCACAAAATAAAGATAAATGAACATAAGAAGGTATGTTGAAAGATACTTACTCAATTGTACCATGTCATTTTAAATGTTTTTATACACAATTAGTTGTTAACTTTGTCTTTAATATTAATATACTGACTGACAGGTTGCTGTATAGTTTACAGCAATTTGACACTGTACTGACATATATCCAAATTAATCGGTTATTAAATCTTATCAGGATCTGATGTGAATCGCAAGCATGTGAATTTAAAATCGAATTGTGAAATTTGTGTCAATACCCAGCCCTAACAAACAGGGACATGCTGTGTTTGATAACTAAATGAAAGTGTTCTCTTCTCGTCTCGTCTCGTCTCGTCTCGTCTCATCACTTCTCTTCTCTTCTCTTCTCTTCTCTTCTCTTCTCTTCTCTTCTCTTCTCGTCTCGTCTCGTCTCGTCTCGTCTCGTCTCTTCTCTTCTCTTCCCGTCTCTTCTCTTCGCGTCTTGTCTCTTCTCATCTCGTCTCTTCTCTTCTCGTCTCTTCTCATCACTTCTCTTCTCTTCGCGTCTCGTCTCTTCTCGTCTCTTCTCTTCTCATCTCGTCTCGTCTCTTCTCATTACTTCTCTTCTCTTCTCTTCTCATCTCTTCTCATCACTTCTCTTCTCGTCTCTTCTCATCACTTCTCTTCTCGTCTCTTCTCGTCTCGTCTCGTCTCTTCTCATTTCTTCTCGTCTCTTCTCATCTCTTCTGTTCTCGTCTCATCTCTTCTCATTTCGTCTCGTCTCTTCTCTCCTTGTCTCTTCTCGTCTCATCTTGTTTCTTCTCGTCTCGTCTCTTCTTGTCTCTTCTCGTCTCATCTCGTTTCTTCTCGTCTCATCTCTTCTCGTCTCGTCTCGTCTCTTCTCGTCTCATCTCTTCTAGTCTCGTCTCTTCTGTTCTCGTCTCTTCTCATCTCGTCTCTTCTCGTCTTGTCTCTTCTCGTCTCGTCTCGTCTTGTCACTTCTCTTCTTGTCTCTTCTCGTCTCATCTTGTTTCTTCTCGTCTCGTCTCTTCTTGTCTCTTCTCGTCTCATCTCGTTTCTTCTCGTCTCATCTCTTCTCGTCTCGTCTCTTCACTTCTCTTCTCGTCTCTTCTCATCACTTCTCTTCTCTTCTTGTCTCTTCTCGTCTCATCTTGTTTCTTCTCGTCTCGTCTCTTCTTGTCTCTTCTCGTCTCATCTCGTTTCTTCTCGTCTCATCTCTTCTCGTCTCGTCTCGTCTCGTCTCGTCTCGTCTCTTCTCTTCTCTTCTCTTCTCTTCTCTTCTCTTCTCTTCTCTTCTCTTCTCTCTGTGTGTTGTGGGATTAGTAGTGTGTGTTTAGTGTTTTGATGATTTATCTCTGCACTCAAACCATCTGATGCGTGTGCATTGTGTGTGTGTCCAGTATGTGTAGTGACGGTTTGTGTGTCTATGATGATTTCAGAAGTGGAACTCCGTCTCCTAAACGAACATCAGTGAGCCGCTCACCGGCCACCAGAGGAGCCAGGGACCGCTTCACCGGAGAGTCCTACACAGTTCTGGGTACCACAATAGCCTTAGAAATGTTAAGATGTTTCAGTCTACACTGCCATCCAAAAGTCTGGAATCAGTTTGGAAGAAGTTTTTTCAAGTGATCAATTTCTTTTCATGTCTTTTAAAGAGGACCAATTATGCCCTTTTACAATGTCTTGTTTTTTGGCTCTACTAGAACAGGTTTTTATGCTTGAATGTTCAAAAACACATTATTTTCCCCATATTCTCCATTGTTGCAGCTCGTCTCTTCCCAGTCTGTCAGTAACGCTCTGTTTACTTCCTGTCTCTATGAAGCCCCTCCTTCTGAAAAGCACACTGTGCTCTGATTGGTCAGCTGGAGTAGTTTGTTTTGATTGGTCGAGCGCTTCGAGTGTGTTTGGGAAATGTCCCGCCCCTTACCATAACCGCCATTTTAACACACTACTACCTAACTCAACCAGGCCCCGCCCCTTTATCCTGCGTATTAATTATTTAAATGAGGAATATTGTGACGTGTTCGTTCCCGGAAGAAACTCAAGACTACAATGGAGGCGTTTCAGGGAGTTCATAAACAGTGACGCTGATATAGAGAAGAACTCCCGCTGGAGGGACTTTGGAAACATTGTTCATGCTCAGACAGCAACATTACACACTAAAGAAAGATGACCATGTAAAAAAGCATAATTAGTCCTCTTTAAACATTTGAGTTTAAAAGTGATTCATATTCAGTAGTAATATCGATTTAACAGCACTAAAACAATTGGACGAAAACAACACTTAAAATGAATTGAGCTGAATAATGACACTGTTGTCTTCTGTAGAGCTGAAATTCAATGTGTTTCATAATTGATTAACTTTCCAACATTGACAGTTATTGAACTGAATTGAATTAAGCTGAATAACGACACTTGTAGAGCTGCTTTACAGCTGAAATTAAATGTATAATTGATTAATTTTGCACCATTAACACTATTATTTTCTTATTTATTAATGTGAAGCTTTTAAACAATCTGTTTTACGCGCTATACAAATGAATGTGACGTGACTTGAAAACAACACTTGCTACACATCTCTACACAAACGTGTTTGCTGGAATAACGCCACTTTATTGACATTCTAATAATATGA
This sequence comes from Squalius cephalus, assembly GCF_949319135.1. Lineage (NCBI taxonomy): Eukaryota > Metazoa > Chordata > Actinopteri > Cypriniformes > Leuciscidae > Squalius > Squalius cephalus. The sequence goes on along the minus strand of NC_137126.1, from coordinate 3,357,580 downwards.
AGACACTGTTGTGATTAAACTTGTATGTTTGTCTGCATGTTTAGGTGACACGAGTATAGAGTCTGGGCAGCATTACTGGGAAGTGAAGCCTCAGAAAGACTGCAAGTCCTACAGTGTTGGTTTGGCCTACAGAAACCTTGGGAAATTTGACCAGTTGGGGAAGACCAACACCACCTGGTGCATCCACATCAACAACTGGCTGCAGACCTCATTTGCGGCCAAACACAACAACAAGGCAAAGAATTTGGATGTGCCGGTACCTGACAGCATAGGAGTCTACTGTGACTTTGATCGGGGTAATGTACAAAATCTGATCTAAAATGGCAAAAATCTGTGTAGCAGTTGTTTTATGCTTGATTAACCCTAAGGCCGTGTGTCCACCAAAGCGTTTTTTCACGCGGCTGGTGTATTTTTTCAATTGTTTTCAATGGGAGCGCTGCGTTTTTTAAATGCCATGAGCGTAACAAGGCGCTGAGCGTTTTTTTCATGCTGAAGCGCTGATCACCCACCGTTTTTTACCAGTCGCCGAGAGTTGAAGAATGTTAAGCAGCGCTCATCACTGTCACTTTTTGCTCACCCGTCCAATCACAGTGGAGGAGGGGCGGGACTAACGACCAACCGCCACATTCTGCTTGTACAACGTCAACAGAGGACAACAACAAGCATAATAACAGAACAAAATAATTTATAACAAGATCCAGAAAAAATACGTTACATTGTATCGACATTTTAATATAGAATCAACACAGAAACAAAATATGTGTGAAATGAGATACTAGTAACACTTTCACGGATATTCCGTATCATAACAAGCAAAGCATTAGCCTAGAAATCTAGACGCACCCTAGCTAGACCCAGGATCATCTAGCAACTCTCCGTTGGCTTGCGAGCTGGAAAAACCAAACTCTAGTCAGGCCAATCACATCGTGTATAGAGTCGGTGGGCGGGCTTAACATAATGATGGAAGAGTTGCAACGGTTCCGCGTGAATTCCCTGCTACTTGAAAACAAAGAAGAGCTGTTTCTGGCGAACAGCGGTCTTTCCAATCGGCTTTGGCCGCGACTCTGGAGGACTTGGAGTTAAGCTTTTCTTTGAGAAAAGAACAAAGAACGGCACTGAAGTCATTCTTAAAAAAGGAAGATGTTTTCGGAGTTTTGCTGACCGGATACGGCAAAAGTTTAATCTCTCTGACTACGTCACCTTTGTTGCTCTGGTTGGTTGTAGCACTATCCTATTGCGTGAAAGACAACCGTTTATCCCGCCCCTCGGATTGAGCCCTGCCAATGGTGTGTTCCCAGACCCAACATCTTGATCTGGGTCTGGCTTGTCAGGCTAGCAAAGCGTCTCAACTGAAAAAAAATGCTGCGCTGCCAAAACGCTCTCAAGCGACCATGGCTAGGTGTTTTCAGCTGGCTAAAAACGCTTTGGTGGACACCTGGCCTAAAGCCTACTGTATCACATTTGATACGCCTCTAAATGATCAAAACTTTGATTAAAAAACCTCTTGCACACAATCTACTACATGTCGTCTGATTGATAGTTTAAACTTTTTCAGCAAGTAAAAGGCCTTTTAGTTTAATTGTAAAAACGTTCACCTTCAGCTCGTGCTTCACGTGTCTGAAATCTACTGATTTTGAAGTAAACATGAGAATAACTGTTATATTGTTAGTAATATTTCAAGTTGAACACTTACTAGACTGAAGCAACTCAGTTTACTTGATTATCCATACATTTTTTTTTTTTAGAAAAACCATGTTATGTGAGTCTCAAATATGATCAGGCTTCAAATATGATGTCGAGGCTTCTGTGTTGTTATGGGTGGTTTATTTGAGTGTTGTACATTCATGTCATGCTTCATTCCTCCGAGGAAACATTATAGCCCACCCTCAGGTTTCTCACTCGTGCAATTAGATCCCTCCAGATTGAGTTTCAGCCATGTCCATTCATGCTTTCTGTGAGCTATCATGCGTCACCTGAAGAACTGCAGCATGTTAATGTGACCTCGGATATTTATTAAAGGCTTTGTGTGTGTGTGTTTTTTTTTCAGGCCAACTTGCTTTCTATAATGCTGAAAACAAACAATTACTCCATACTTTTAAGATGAAGTTCACCCAACCTGTTGTTCCAGCTTTCATGGTGAGTTTGGAGTACAGACAACATGCAAATATGGGTTATTCTATTGCAAACCATGCACAAGCATTTCCATGAAATATGTTTAAAAAGATGATGTTTTTAATCAAATCAGGCAACAGGAAAGAATTGATTGTTTACAAATAATACAAGCTTGTAGTAGTATTATCACTGAAACACCATTTCATCTTTGAGATAATGATATTTAAAAATAAACATGAAGCATTCAGAATTATGCTAATTGCATTTATTGAGCAGTAGTGGTTACACTTTATTTTAAGGTGTCCTTGTCCATGTAATTATACACTAAAGTACTGAATAATGATAACTGATGCACTTACTTTATGGTTAAGATTAGGGTCTGGTTTAGAGTTAGCTGATTGTAACTTTGCATAATTTACTATAGTAAGTACTTTTAACATGTAGGGCCCTATCTTGCACCCAGCACAATTGACTTTGTACACCGACGCATGTTTCATTCCTATTTTGCACCCGACGCACAGCGGACTTTTCCCTCTACAGACGCACGTCGGTAAATTAGGGAATGAACTTGCGCTCCCGGGGGGCGGTTCAGCGAAAAGAGGAGGCGTGTTCCGGCGCAAACGTTCCCTGGTGCTATTTTACAGTTTCAGAAAACAATTCCACCACAGACCAGGAGAAACCTCGTCTAAAGTCAGTGGCGCGTTATTCAGATGCTATTTTAAGGGCGCATGCTTTGCCATAATGTAGCGTGTGCACAACGTGCATACACTTTGCTTCTCTCATCTACACAGACGCAGCAGTTACATAATACTAATACTAATAATGTAATACATAATTACAAGGAAAAATATTACCACACGAGGGAAATCATTGTTGTGTCCATGAAGATGTGAAAAAATAGGCATAAATCTAGCTTACACATTTACCCAAATTATTATACGCCTGTTTAACCAAAGCTAATTTGGGTGTGTTCCTCCATCCCCAATGTCACTTCTCTGTGTTTTACGGCCCTGACGAGAACGTCGGTCTCCTCGGCTGTGAACCGCTCCTGGTGTGCGTTTGGCAAATCCGCCGTTATAATAGCAATCTGCCATGGAACAAGCGCGCCTGCTCTTAAAGGGAACGTGAGATGTCGCTCTGATTGGTTTATTTCACGTTATGCCCAAACCACACCTATGAGTAATGAAGCTACTTCAGACCAACCCGCTTTAGATTTGCATCCGAGATCCGCCCACAAAGTTACTTGCGTTTCGCATTTGATACTTGAGTTTCAGATCGTTAAAATAGGGCCCTTACAGTATAACAAGGACACTACAATAAAGTTTTACTACAGCATCTTTATGACCTCAAACAAAACATCTCTTCGTCATAATACATTTTTTGTTGTTGCTAATGTTTCTTTGGTAAAAGATTAAAAAATTGGCATTTTATGTCTTCTTCACTGCTGAAATAAACATGAACACAAACTGAACCGTAACTTAAGAGATGTGCTTGTCATTCCCGAAATGCCATCGTTACTTGAAATGCCAGTCAATGAATCATTCGCTCAACAGAATCAATTCATTAATTGACACAACTGATTAAATGTTATGAATAAATCACAAGCAACAACAAAAACAAATCCTTCAGTTGTTTGTATAATTTATTCAAAATTAGAATAACAGTTTTGTTTTTCATGCTGTTAAGAAGGCTGATGTGAAGTTAACCAGTTATTCTTGAGTATTGTAAGTAAATATGGAAAATGTAATTAAATGTATTATTTTCTATTGTTCATCTTCTCTTCTTTTCTGCATTAGCTTGTGTACCACTTTAGTTCATACTTTAAACATGGCATTGTGTATTATTGGCTCTTGTATCAATTTGCTTGTAATATTCCTCATTTGTAATTTGTTTTGGATAAATGCATCTGCTGAATGAATACATGTAAAATTAATACACGTCCCATTGCACTTGCTATCTGTGTGCATTTCATCACGCATCCACGTCTCGAAACACATATCACCATCAACCAGTGTGTATGTAAAGCCATATATATACTATATAGCAAATCTTTACTGCTTGATTTTGTTTTTTACGTCACAAAATGTAACTATTATCGCCCATTAAAATAAAGGTAATTGTGACTTTTTATTTCACAATTCTGACTTTTTTACTCACAATTGCGTGATATAAACTCGCAATTGCAAGTTATAAAGTTCTGCAAGTTATATTCTGACTATAAGACACAAAAAAGTCAGAATTGCTTTTTTGTGTTTTATAGTCACAATTGCGAGAAAAAAAAAAGTCAGAATAGTGTGGAAAATAAGTCAGAATTGCGAGTTTATATCCCACAATTCTGTCTATAAGACATAGTCTTATCGTCATATATACAGACATATTATTTTATAGACATATAGTCTTATATAGTCACAATTGCGAGAAAAAAAAGTAATTCTGACTTAATTTTTTGCAATTGCGACTTTTGAATGCATTGCAGGATAAAAAGTTGCAATTATCTTTAAAATTGTTTTATTCTGTGGTGGAAACGAGCTTCCATACCCGGCTCTTTATATAAAAGTCCAACTTTATCTGCTTGCATTTAATATTAATATAAAATCTCAACTGCTTATATCTTCGCAAAATGTTAACTACATTATTGCCCAGATCTTATCTTCTAAATGCGACTATATGACAAGCGAAAAGTGCTAAATCGGCTTGACTTTACATGAAATATGATTACACCTGGATAATTTCATGTGCAGTTTTTTTCCCCACGTCAAAGTTGTTATCCGATGTGGTGAAGTTGCAGGTTTTGTTCATATTTTCAGATTATACTATCATCTGGATTTGTTGTGTTTTTCTTCTCTACAAAGAAACAAGCCGTGATTTCAAACTAAGCATATTAGAGTCGTGTGGCTTTGTAGTTGAAAATCTAGGCCTGTTTCCTAACGGTGGCTTGTTCAAACTTATGAGGTTTCTAAAGTGGAGACCACCATCTCTGTGGTGAAAATGCATGTGTTTTGTATTTCAGGTGTGGTGTGGCGGTCTGACTCTGACTACAGGCCTGCAGGTTCCCAGTGCTGTAAGAAGCTTCCAGAAAACAGAAAACGGTCTGGGAGGATCGAACAGCAGTATCTCTCAGCAGGATCCTTCCGTGGCCTGTGATATCTGCTTCTACGATAAACTGCCTTCAGTGGACGCTTCCCTCCTGCCGTGAACACTCCCCAAACCATCAGGACAACCTGAGAACTGGACACACCTGCGATGGCCGAGGCATGTAGACTTCCAGGACGAGGACAGCTTTGACCAGCAGAAAAACACGGAGAGACGTTTCCCTTCACGTTCTCTTTGACAGACACTTGCTTTCATCAGGAGATGTTTGCATCGGAAAAGCTAGTCGCTTTATCAGGGAATAGTTGAGTGCACTTTCTTTTACTGATTTAGGTTGAATGAAGACATGCTTTTTTGAGTTGTTTGTCTTTCACTACTTGATTCTCATATTATGTTAGTTTTGTTCTGTGTAGTGTGAGTGTTTTACCTTTTTTTCTGTAAATGTCCTGAGATCCGAAACTCTGTAGATCATCCTTCAGTTGGTGAATTCGACTCTGGAAAGGTTTGCACAAATGTAAAAATGATAAAAGCTGCTTTTAATGTCCTCTGATGGTCATATACTGTTATTATATCTGGATAATAATTTTGGATGTGGACTGTACGTTTTTGTTGTATACATGTGTCATCCCGAGTTTAAGTTGATTTTTAAAAGTCATTTAGGTCTTATTTTTTGAATGAAGCAAGATTTTGTCAAACATTTGTGCAGAAACTAATAATCAAGCCTCTGTTTGTTTCTGTGTAACACTCCTAATGAGCTTAATTCCAAACATTAAAGCTCACCAAAGACTTCTATTCGTCTCAGTGTTGACTTTGGTCGCGCCATCTGGTGTTGGTATCACGAAACTGCAAGAAATTGGATGACCCTTTAAACTGCTACAAATTAAAGGGTTAAATCACCCAAAAATTAAAATTCAACCTTACAAAACTTTATGGCTCTTCCAAAGCCACAAGAAGGCAAGCCTGCTAGGTTAGTAAAAAAAAAAAAAAAGAAGAAGAAGCGAAACACGAAGGAGACTAGAGGCCATTTTTAAATGGATGTCAATGGAGGAGAGGCATCATCACTATGCTGAATAAACTGTTTTTGTGGGGGAAAAATCACCTTATTATCATTTAATTGATTGGTTATCAGGGCACACGTGATCCAAGTTGAGCCATGAACACTCGTATCTCCCTTTTTTCTTTTTTGCAGATTTATATAACCAGAAAAAAGGAACAGCACAATAATAAGGTTAAATAATTTCTTTGAATAAATCGTCAAAATGTCTTTGTTATTTATAAGTCTAAGGGATGAAATAAGAGTTAAATTCAGCAAGAAAAAGAGGACTACAAAGGAGGCATAAGCCATTTAGCTTGTGAATTGGGAATTTTACATGCAAGATAAAGAAATCAACCACAAATGCAAGGGACAACATCTTTGGGATTTCATAATAAAAGATGACCTCTTTGAGAACGAAGGTGTGGGTCACGTTTGTAGGGTTAAACATAAGAACTTGAGTCAACCCAAAATGTATTGGTTATACTACTCATATCTATTTCCCAATAATAATAAGACCATCGCTGGCTAATGGTTGCAAACCAATCACATTATAGCCTGTACACCATTGACTAGGGTGACCACCTGCTAATAAGCCCAAGGGGGGACAAGGGGTATGTTTCTGAGGGACAATGTGGGACACTGTCTGGCGCGGCGGTGCCCCCACCCCACGGGCAGACTCACTGATAGTGGTTTACCCATTTCTAGCACATACCACCTTGCATAGTATTAATAATGCCCTAGCTATTCTCCTAAACGTGTCATTTTTGATGTATGCTCATGAATAGGCCAACCAATGTGTATTTTTTTTTTCTAAATAAAGACTCATAATATTTTGAACATTCAATGAATTGACAGATGTACTTCCACTTAAGATTTACTATTTAATTTGATTTATTTTTCATTACAATTTATTTACTTTAAATAAATTAATAAATTATAATATAAATTTATAGGATTAACAGGAATTGTAGTTGCTCAACACCACAGGAACAGTTAAAAAAAAAGTATTTAAAAAAAATACGATTGACCTCGTATTCCCCTCCCTCCATGTCCGATTGAGAAGGACGTTTTGCAAAGGTCACAAAAAGCCCTCTCGGTATCCCCCTCAACACCTTTCAGCCACAAATATTCATTTCCCCATTCTTGTTTCTTGTACTCACACCTTCTCTTTTTAATTGATGATGGCGTTGCCTCTCAGACAGTCTCCTTCTCGAATTTTTCGAATTGGAAAGCGCGCATCTAAAAGTTCCTTCCCAGTGTGTCTGGTATGCGCGTGCGTGCGCTGTCATGACAACAACGAAAAAGTTGACAACAACCTAGTCAGCAGTTCAACTGAGGGGTGGGTGTGGCAACAATAGTATGGGGTGAGATTTCGGTCACAATTCTGCGCGCGCAAGATCACATTTTGAGCGTGCAAAAGGGCATTTCGCACGCGCGTGAACTGAGTTTTGCGGAGAAATGTTCGTCTCGCAGATAAGAAAATATTGCGAGCGAACGAAAATCAATTTTGCATTTAAAATAAGAATTTGGATGTGCGCGGACGTTCTCTTTCGCGTGTGCAAAGTTTAACTTTCTTGCTCCTTTCATACCAGCCGTGAGCGCTCTCTAAGCGCAGACAGCTCGCTTGCTCAACACAACCCAGCATTACAATATGCCATAATTCCAGCCAATCAGAGATGAGACTGCTAAATTCTGATTGGCTGGCTTGAAAACCATTCACAAGACTCCCTGCATCACCGACTGCGGAAGAGAACTAGTGTAGTTGAGTTTATTATTTATGAAAAATATTCAAAAACTTCACTGTAATTCACTGTATTGTTGGCAAATTCAGTTCACACATCACTGCTGTCCTGATGGTTATACTACAAGACTTACTTTGTATAAATATAGTTTTGCGTATTTTTTACGATTATTATTTATGAAAAATATTCAAAAACTTCACTGTAATTCACTGTATTGTTGGCAAATTCAGTTCACACATCACTGCTGTCCTGATGGTTATACAACAACGCTTATTTTGGGAAAAATATAGATTTTAAATTGTATTGTAAATGTAGAAGTTTTATGATTTTTATGAAAAATATTCAATAACATAACTGTAATTCACTGTATTGTTGCCAAATTCAGTTCACACATCACTGCTGTCCTGATGGTTATACTACAACACTTATTTTGGGAAAAATATATATTTTAAATTATATATACAATTGTAAATGTATAATTTTTATGAAAAATATTCAATAACATAACTGTAATTCACTGTATTGTTGCCAAATTCAGTTCACACATCACTGCTGTCCTGATGGTTATACTACAACACTTATTTTGGGGAAAATATATTTTAAGTTTTATATACAATTGTACATTTATGATATGAAAAATATTCTAATTTACTGTATTGTTGCCAAATTCAGTTCACACATCGCTGCTGTCCTGATGGTTATACTACAACACTTATTTTAGGGAAAAATATATATTTTAATTTGTATATACAATTGTAAATGTATAATTATTATGATTTTTATGAAAAATATTCAATAACATAACTTTAATTCACTGTATTGTTGCCAAATTAAGTTCACACATCACTGATGTCCAAAGTTATTGAATATTTTCATAAAAATCATTAAAAAAATCATAAATTTACAATTGTATATACAACTTAATTTTTTGTTGTAGTATAACCATCAGGACAGCAGTGATGTGTGAACTGAATTTGGCAACAATACAGTGAATTACAGTAAAGTTATTGAATATTTTTCATAAAAATCATAAAAAATTATACATTTAGGCCTACAGTACAATTGTATATACAATTTGAATTTAAAATATATATTTTACCAAAATAAGTGTTGTTGTATAACCTTCAGGACAGCAGTGATGTGTGAACTGAATTTGGCAACAATACAGTAAATTACAGTGAAGTTATTGAATATTTTTCATAAAAATCATAAAACTTCTACATTTACAATAGTATATACAATTTAAAATCTATATTTTTCCCAAAATAAGCGTTGTTGTATAACCATCAGGACAGCAGTGATGTGTGAACTGAATTTGCCAACAATACAGTGAATTACAGTGAAGTTTTTGAATATTTTTCATAAATAATAATCGTAAAAAATACGCAAAACTATATTTATACAAAGTAAGTCTTGTAGTATAACCATCAGGACAGCAGTGATGTGTGAACTGAATTTGCCAACAATACAGTGAATTACAGTGAAGTTTTTGAATATTTTTCATAAATAATAAACTCAACTACACTAGTTCTCTTCCGCAGTCGGTGATGCAGGGAGTCTTGTGAATGGTTTTCAAGCCAGCCAATCAGAATTTAGCAGTCTCATCTCTGATTGGCTGGAATTATGCCATATTGTAACACTGGGTTGTGTTGAGCAAGCGAGCTGTCTGCGCTTAGAGAGCGCTCACGGCTGGTATGAAAGGAGCAAGAAAGTTAAACTTTGCACACGCGAAAGAGAACGTCCGCGCACATCCAAATTCTTATTTTAAATGCAAAATTGATTTTCGTTCGCTCGCAATATTTTCTTATCTGCGAGACGAACATTTCTTCGCAAAACTCAGTTCACGCGCGTGCGAAATGCCCTTTTGCACGCTCAAAATGTGATCTTGCGCGCGCAGAATTGTGACCGAAATCTCACCCCATACAATAGCGTGCTGAAATGTCAAGTAATGTTCGTTTGTCTGCTTGGGGCTCGAGTATATAGAGCGACCAACTTTTTTTTGAGCAAGCATAGATTATGCGTGACACGGTCTCAATTTGCGTGACGCGTGAATTGGGCTTCAAACGCTGTGCGCGCACGCGCTACGCGGGACGGGTGGTCACCCTACCATTGACTCGCTTTCTGAGTTTTACAAATGTCACTTTTGCTTGTACCTAATCAGCAGTGCCATAAACTGAATAAAACTGTAAACTGCTTTCTGTCTCTTTGCCAGTGTAGCGCCGCATTACGGTTCGCTTTACAGAGGCTCTGGCACAGCTCGCCAGTCAAGACTATTTTTGCAACGCGTTTTCACAGAGCGCATGTCCCTACTGGCGCACGGTCGCAGTCTGTGAATCTGATGTGAAAACACAGGCAGAATAAATAACACATTCATAAATGATTGTGATAAAGCAGCGTTTCAGCGTTTTCTTGTTCACGGTAAGTTAAAAGAAGCAATTAATTAAATGCTGCTCGTTTTACTTTGAATTATATGAATGTATATCATTTTGTGAATGAATGTAACAGTATTTAGTTGCTTCGTCTAATAATATCCAATAAATGTCCTGATATCCTGTGTGTTTTCCTCTGACTTCAGGTGTGTGTGTATGAGCACAGATATGATCCTCCTGTGTGTGTCGGATGTCAGCATCAGCTCTAATGGCTAGGATAAACAGGACATTAGTGTTGACTCTCCTCATCGCTGCCAGCTCCATATTTCTGCTCTTCCAGATCTACAACTACAGACTGTACTCGACAAAGGTGAAGAGAACAACTCAAACATGACACTCTTCTGGCCTAAATAACATTGAAACACCCTAAAAAAATAAAAAAATATATATACATATTCTCATGAAGAGTTCAGATGCAAAAGCCTCTAAGTGCCATCTGAAATGTTCTTCTAGAATGATTATTTTTTATCAAGCTCGTATATTTAAGTTCAGTAATTTCACCTAAATGGCAATGCAAATTACCTTGTAATTGTCATTTAAGTGTAATTACTGAACTTAAATATACGAGCTTGATAAAAATGACCATTCTAGAAGAAATTTTCAGATGGCACTTAGAGGCTTTTGCATCTGAACTCTTCATATTATATATATACATATATATATATATATAGAGAGAGAGAGAGAGAGAGAGAGAGAAGTAAATATTCATAAATATTTTTTACCGCCCATGAAACTGTTTTTGCAAAAACAGGCAGTAATGACACCAACATTTTAGATACCAGTGAAAATTCTCATTCCTCTCTTCCAGTTTCAATACCACAGCTAAAACTACTAAATGTATAACTAATATAAATGTAAAACATTATTAAAGACAAGTAAACAGTCAGTAATAAAATAAGAACAAGTAATAAATTACAAGCAAAAGCACAAATAAATACAATATAACAAAGATACAAATGAAATAAACAGTGCTTTTCACGTTTTCAGGAACAGAAATTTAATAAAGTAAGCAAATGTAAAATAACACTGCATAGTATTCATTGTATAAATTAAACATCCTTATTAATTAGTCCTTATTAAAGTTACAAAAGTTATTAAGTCAATTAAATAGACTGTCATTAGAATATGTTCATTTTAAAAATACAGAAAACATTTTATTTTAAAAAGTAAAGATTCTGAAAGCATTGAATGAGATCTCATAATAATTTAGTAGTAGTAACACATTCATATATTTTATTATTTTATATGATTAATATGTTTTAGTTTTTTTTTTAAATATGATGGTTTCATTATAAATATGGTGATTATCTCTAAGGTTGACATCCAACTTAATATAAGATATTCACCGTTAGAATCTAACCATGTCAACAACCGGAAAAGTCAGCCGGCTGTTTATTGTCATGTTAATTATTGTGCCTTTTACCCCAAATATCATACTTTTACATATTCTTCCGTTTTTGAAAAACTGTTGCTTTATTTACCTTGAACGAAACTGAAAATCATTAACAAGACGTTTGTCTTAAAATATAGACATTCATTTTATCGATTCTCGTTTGCTACATCTACAACATTTTAAAAACCATTAAATATTAGATCAGATTAGCACAGAATCAACTTTGCGTCAAGGATCAGACAAATTTCCACGAGTTTCATCAAAAGCGGTTGTTAGAGTCAATATTTTTATCCCTTAAAACTCATCTTTGATCACCAAAATTAGGTATTTAAAAAATTCTCCTTAAAAAACAACAACTTCATGCCTTAAAATATCTTGAATATAACTCGACACCCTTGCCTCATTTAGTATACGCGGTTCTATGAATATGCAAATGAGCCCCGCCTCCACTCACTCACTCAGCTCAGCGATCCACTGGTTGACGATCACACGTTGATCTGATTGGTTACAAGGTAGTTTGTGACGTCAGAAACACCAGCGATTTCACTGCAGTTTTAAGGAGAAAATACTCAGCAATGCTGTCGACTTATGAATTTACACATGGTTTGTCTTAAAGCATATTAAAAACACCACATAGACATATAAACAACATTAAAAGCTTGATTTTCACCACAGGGTGACTTTAAGAAAAGCGCTGAGCTGGATTTTTGTGCCATCTAGTGGTTTAAAAGGGCCTTTAGCCCGTTGTACCCTATATATATATGAGTATGTGTGTGTCTGTGTAATACTGTATATTAATGTAAGTTATAAATGAACGGCTCATGCACTCAAGTTTGTTGATTGATATCCTGATATAATGACATTATTTCTTTCACTGCAGAACGGGCTTGATGTTTTTAACAGTAAAAGATATCTGTCTGGGAAAGAGGCACATTTGGTGAGTCTGATTTAATGGTAAGACTTGCACATGAATGCCTTTAATCCTCCTCGGCTAATTTTGTGTCTTGTGTGTTTTTTCTAATCCAGCATTTGCTGAAGAAGTTCCTGGGTCTGGTCCACAAGTTTAAATTGCCCGTGTTTCTGGTTGACACCGCCTCTCTGACCCTCCTGTCCCAGGATGGCGTTCTGTATCGGGACAGTCGTCTGAACGAGCCTCACTGCAGCTTCTTCTGCACACACAGAGACTTCACCACATTCGCACTGTATGGAAACCTCTGGAAATATGATGTGAGGAAATCAATACAATCATGTTGGAAGTCATTACTTTCATCCAGCCAAGACTTGTATCACCACGAAGTTACAAAATACATTATGACGGGGACATGAAATATCGATTTGAGAATAAATGTTAAAAATCGCATACATTTTATTATCTAATAATAATTCTAGTAACAAGACAAACATGTCAACAATATTACTGTAGTCCTACTAAAGTGCAACAGTCGTGTTCTGGAAGTAAAAGTCATTATTTTTCTCCATGGGAAAATTATATTAACCTTATATAACCTTATATTAACTTATAAACCATTAAACACAGACCTGTTGTGAGGTAGAGCTGTGGTAATATATATTAACGTATATACATATGCATATTTGCAATGGACTTATTACTGTACATTTTTAATCAGGGCTGCACGATTTGGTGGAAAAATCTAATTGCGATTTAAAAAAAAAATGTTTTTTATTAAAATTGTGATTTAAAATGCAATATTATTTTAAAACAAATTAAATAAATATATATACATATGCTGTGTTTGTTTATAGGGCTGCACAATTTGGCCCATCATTTTGTTCTTATATATTGTCTAATAATAATAATAATTATTATTATTATTGCTAAATAAAAATATTAAACAAAAAAAGAAATATTAATATTGTAATAATAGTCACTTTCATTATCAAACATAAGATTAGAGTATTTAAAAATGAATATAACAATATAATAAGAAAATAATAATAATATTTTTATTTTACAGAAAACTTATTTTACGAAAAACTGCGGGATTATTTGCAGGCAGCCTATGAGTATAAATCATTAGAAAGGTCTAAGGATTTATTATAAAATATTATATTATTATGAAAAAAATCTGAGACGCCATATCGCGATTTCGGTTATAATTTCGATTATTCGTGCAGCACTTATTTTAATATGTATTTTCAACATTTTTAAATGATAGTCTCCATTGTATGCTGTTTGCAATGGTTCATGGGTTTGTAGTTCTTTCCCTCACTAGAGCTGTTTAGTACACAGTCTTTTGTCCTATTTTTAAATATATTGCTTCATATCAAAGTTTGTAATGTAGTGATTTATCTCGTAGCTGGTTGGTTTGGTTAATGGGTTATAATGCTTTTTGAAAATCCCTGTAGGAGGAATGAATGGAGAAAATACTTTGAAAAAGTGTGCAGGCACTAAAACATGAAATGACACACACAGAGTTCTTCTTAAAGGGGCACTGTGTGATTTTTAGCGGCATCTAGTGGTGAGGTTGCGAATTGCAACCAACAGAAGTTACGGTGGCTGACAGGAAAAGATGTCGTCTGACACCAGATAATAGCCAGTTTAAGCAATGAGGTTTCTTAATTATTCAGTAAAATTATGTTATTGCGAATATTATTGTTACTTGTTCATTATTGTGTCAGTGTTTTATTCGCTGACTTTAGCTAGCTTCTTTACACAAAGAACAACATAGTAACGAAACGCGTTTATCCGTTAAGGGCCACTGTAGAAACATGTCAGTGTACGGGGACCCGCGGTTCAAAACATAACGGTTCATTATGTAAGGTCTTTATACACCACTGAAAACATAGTTATGTATATGATATTGTATTTCTGTCAACAGATCCTCCTAAATATTACGCAATGCATCAGTTTAACTGAAGAATGAAAGCTCTTCTGTGTGTGTGCAGGCCGCGCTGTTGGAGGCGTCAGCTGAGCGAGGTCTGGAGCTGATGGAGATTCGTGGGAAAGATCCCAGACTGATCAGCATGGACGATCTGACGGCCAAAGAGATCCCACTGCACTTCTTGTTCCGCTTTAACAGTCGTGTGGTTCATGTGGTGGTTCTGTACGAGCGCAGTGGGAAGTACCTGTGGCACGGGCCTCTCCGGCTGGGAGACGGCATGGACCGGACCTTCGCCGCATTCGGGAAACTGGACTTTGGCCGTTATGCCGGGGCTTATGACAGGTGACGCCATGATCACTGCATGCACACACACATGACGAGTACTCAAAGGTTCAGTCTGTAATGCCTGGTTCAGATTACACGATTGTTTTGTCTGTTACGATAGTCACTGTGTCAGATTAAGCGATTTTGACTCCTAAAATCTTGTGTCGTGGATAAGAAACATGTCAGAAACGTGCGGTCTCACACGCACACATACGCACACAGTCACTCGCACAACATGCATACAATATTGCGCGTACTCACACACGCACGCACACACACACGCACACACTCACTCACACTCTCACTCACACACACTCGCTCACACTCTCACTCACACACACTCGCTCACACTCTCACTCACACACACTCGCTCACACTCTCACTCACACACACACGCACACACACACACACACTTGCTCACGCTCACACAAACTCGCTCACTCACTCACTCACTCACAAAAACAAAAAAAATCTTACCAACACCAAACTTTTGAACAGTAGTGTGAGTGTGATATTAATCTTAAGGGATCATTTTTTATTATATAAGGGAAAGAAACTTAAGATTAGACATACATTGTTTAATTTCATGACTTTTCCAGGCCGGAGCTCATTCTCACCACTCTTGATGGTCTTGATATAAGAATCCCCAAAAACTTCTCTGGTTTCCTCCGAGAGTTTTCCGGCAGTCGCTTTCTGGAGTGTCGCAGTAGAGAAGCCAAGGCCTTCTACCAGGTACTGATGTTTCATGGGAAATATAAATATAAATGCTTGAATATCTTTCTTGGACTTAGAGCTGCACGATTGATCGTTAAAAGATTGCAATCTGGATTTAAACACTCACATGATCTTATTCATAAATGACAGCGATTCGGCTCTGTCTATTTAACCTTTGGCAAGTCCAATCACAGTGAACACTCAGATCTGCGTTCTGAGCCAGAGAGAGCAGAGGTCATGTTTAGATGTGAAACAGCTTTTCAAACACACAGTATCATTATACAATAATTCTAATTATTACAGAAGTACTGGGATAAAAGTTCGGATATAAACACTGATGTCTACGGTAGTGATCAAAATAGAGTAAATCACCTTTTGAAAGTAACTTGACACTTCAAATAGCGGTTTTATCGATTACATCGTTACACCAGTAGGTGGCGACAAGTGACTGTTAAACAATGTATTTGTCATTTAATCATGAGATTTGTTCAAAAACGCTGATTCATCCAGTAATTAAACAAGTGAAGTCTTCATTCAAACCAATTATAAAAATCAATTAAACATTTTAGTAAACAGACATTTAAAATTGTGTCAGAACCTCTAGTAAATTAGGCTACATGTTAATTTGTTTAATTTTCTATTCATAATCATGGGAGAATTGGGATCTCTATTTGAAACAAACTAAAAAAAATGTGATTCTCAATTTCGTGCAGCTCTGCCTGTTAGTAATAATATCAATCAATGTTTTGCCTGATTTAAGCAATGCATTGGGCTCAGTGTCTAAATAATGTTGTGCAGCTGTACCCAGAAGACACCTCTGCAGAGGCTGTGGACTTTAAGATGAGGGCTAAAAGTCTGCTTCATCTTGCTTCAAAAGTCCTCTCTGCGCTCGGAGTGCCTTTCTGGCTCAGCAGTGGAACCTGTCTCGGTAAGAAGCGCTGACACTTACATTCATACATGCTTTAAACTCCTTTTAAATACAATGAATCACAGCCTATACACTACCGGTCAAAAGTTTGATTTTTTTATGATTTTGAAAGTCTCTCCAACACATTTATTTGATCTAAAATACAGTTCAAACAGTAATATTGTGAAATATTATTACAATTTAAAAGAACTGTTTTCTATGTGAATATATATTTTAAAATGTAATTTATTACTGTGATCAAAGCTGAATTTTCAGCATCATTACTCCAGTCTTCAGTCACATTATTCTTATATGCTGAACTTACAGCGTCATGTGACCATGCACACCAATGGCAAAAAATTTTAACAGAATATTGCAGTCCAAACTGTTTAAAATCCATTAGCAAAATATCTTTTATAAAACTGCTGTCACCTTTTGGCAGATAGATGGCACTGTTGCACACAAGAATGGTTAGGTGTCAAAAACCTTTTGATCATTTTTGTCCAGCTTGTTCTAAATCAGATATGAGACAAATTTGGGGAAGCTCCAATTAATTTTGAAGGAAGAGTTAAAAAAAACGTGTCCTTTCTGTGAAATAAAAATGACACTTGCAGAAGGGTGGACCATGGAAGATATGGAATCTTTGTACTCGGACCAAGAACAATAGAGCAAATTAATCAGAAGTAATAAGGAAGGCATGGAGCCACTAGCCGCGTTTCCACAGTCGGGCCAGTGCGAGCCAGGGCTTCAAACGGGCCGGGCGGGGCTAATAGCCTCGGGTCTGGAGCAACGAGCCTAAAATCTGCTGTGTTACTTTCCACTGTCGGGCCAGAAGCTCCACAGCGCTTCACTAAAACACGCCGTAACACGCCTCTCTGGAACAACGGCACACTAACACATCATTTCACCAACAAATGGAAGTTTTATCAGAAAACCAATCAGAAAAAAATCACTGGAAACAGCGTGATCGCAAAACAAACATGATAAAAGCGACCGTTTGCTGGCATTTTTGTTGTTTACTTGAATATTTAAAACCCAAGCATCGATGTTTTACCACAGGTTTACAATAAAAAGTGATACAATGATCATAATAAATCAGTATGTGTCAAAATTGCATATTAGTCACACAGAAATAAAGTGGTTTACCGTTAGGTAAATTTATTTTCACAAAAGAAAGAGGACACACTTATTCAGTCGAGGCTGTTTCTGTTTATTTGGTAGTTACAGGACATATTTACATCACATTTAGAAAGAATGATTATTTCTACAAATATATGCCACCATAAATACGACCTGAGGAGCTTTAGCACTCTCTCCCAGTAGGCTACACTTATATTTTCAGTCAGAGAAACAGAGTAAGCTCCCAAAAAAAAAGTTGCTTTATTTTACGATAGTCCGGTATAAAGAGACAAGACGTAGGCTACTGACAGATAAAATACAAACATGATTGTGATAGCCTGTATGATTTTTCTGATTTCTGTAAGGACCACCCATTGGCCCAACGACGGAATCCAACGGCCTGGCGAAGGCATAATGCGTGTATGTCTTTTCAGCGCTCCAGTGAAGTTCACTTAATTTATTGGAATTTAGTTTTAGTATTACTTTAGCTCTACGCGTAATCTGACTCCAATTTCAAATGATAATCAAATTTAGATCGTATTTCTGATTAGAAAATAATCATAAATATTGATTATGAATTAATTTAGATCTTTGATTATTCTGAGCATCTCATAATTTCAAATATTCGTTCATTACGGACCTAGTGTCGCTTTGAGACGTCACGTCGCGAATGTGCGCTCACGGCACAAACTAGCCAGTCCTGAAATAGTCAGAGGGTGCAGTGCAAGTATTTTACCCTATGCAGCCGCTCACTGCAGACCCATAGGTGTAATTTTTTATAATATTTGCAGCGTACAACATGCTAAGTCAGGAGATAGTCAGAAATCAGAAGGTCTTCCTAACATGTGCCCCATGGTCCATTCAAAGTGCCTTCAGTTTGATCTATCCTGGACAAAGATTTGCGGAAACACTAGACTACACATTAATCTACTAAAATGAATGATTTCTAAAACTTCAGAATAAATCAAGATGTAACATTTATTTGTCAGGTAAAAATGTATCATGCCAATTACAGAAGTAAATGATAAAAAGCCAATTCAGAAAAATACATGACATCATTTACTCAAAGATGACTCTAAAAGTAAGTAATGTTTTCCTGACAGAGACACACAGTGGTGTGTGAGTGCTTTCCAACAGGAAAACACTGAAACATCACTATGGGGGATTCCTGGTAAAGACTAAAGAGTCCCAAAGACTGCTCTGTCACCTCACCTTAAATACCAGACCAGAACAAAAGGGGTTATACAAATGTTGTTTAGAGTTGTTTGGGCAAATCCATGTACCCCAGGGGGGTAGCACCTGGTTTTGGGAGATATTATAAAGAGATATTAGCCAGAGAGGAGAAACAGGATTCTCCTAAGTTCTCAATCTTTCTCATTAAACCAGAAATTAACACTTAAAATGATACCAAACATGAAAAGGAAAAACAACATATTCACAAGATACATCATATGTGTTATATAGACATTCTTAATGAACTTTCAGTGCCTTGAGGAGAGAGAGGGGGGATGAGTTGAAGCCAAACAAGGGGACAAGGAGATAAGTTTGGGCAGGACAAGGTTCTGTGCTCTGTCTTTGCTATCTGCTGTCCAGGGTGCATTTTATGGCTTTATTGCAAGGTGCGTTTTGTTTTAGCAGGAAAATCAGTTCTTACATTTCTTCAAGCGTTCATATTTACCATGTTTACTATGGTAATGGTTAGCATGCAGTCTTTTGCATCGCGTATAAATACTTCTACCTTATATAGTGATAAGAAACCACATCGGATCACAAACAGAAGGCATTCAAACATGAAAGTGAGTTTTGAGGTAAATTATTTTAAAAGTTTGATGTTAGCTGGTATATAGAATCATCCGGCGCTGCCGTCTCCAGTCTCAGGTAAACCCCTCCTCTGTTCATAACCACTCCTCAAGCCCGAGCTGGCCCGCTTTGGATCAAGGTATTCAGCAGGCCAGAAAACCCTGGCCGTTGGCCCAGAGGAAGCCCTGACGAGGCTCAATCAAGCCCTGGAAGCGCGACTGGCCCTTGCACACACTAGCACGTGTGCTTTTAGCCCGACAGTGGAAACGTGGTACACATACCAAGTTTCATAAAATAGTACACCAATGCATTTGTAAAATACAGCATTTTACTCAAAATGGCTGACATCCAGTATGGCCGACACAAAAACACTAGCATGACCAAACATAAAAAGATCAGTCTCATTATATTGATATATTAATGGCTCAAATTCCCTCAGGGAATGATAGATGGCTGTTTTACATAGTTTTGTTTAAATACAGTGTTTTCTGAGATCCAACAGCCTTCAGTTCTATTTAACCTGCTTGCTGTCAGATTCATTGAAGCGTTATAGAAAAATGCTTGGGTCTATCAAAAATCTTCTGATATCTTGTTGCCAACATGATCTAACAATGATCTGATCCAAATTTGGTTAAGATCTGATGAACAGTCCAGGTTTTACAGAAAATGATGGAGAATCTAGTGTTGTAGAAATTGAGTAAATCATTGTGTTGTTGAAATTGAAATGGAGTAAATCATTTTGCTAAATATGAGCCAAGAAATCAGCGATTTTGTTTTTAGGCCTTAATATAAGCTTTGGTGCAAATTTCAGATGTTGGTACAGCGTTTGAGATAGAGACTCCAAATTTGCCATGGTTGATGTTCATGCTGTCTTCCATTTTTTGTGCCAAATTTCATAACTTTCCTATGTTTGGTTCTATTGTTTACGTTAACAGATGCACCTTCAAGGGCTCGGCCTCTAATTAGATTGAATAGCCCTCTTCCTCTTCTCTCCCCTTTCCCACAGGCTGGTACAGGCAGTGTAATATCATTCCCTACAGTAAAGATGTTGATCTGGGCATTTGGATCAAAGATTATAGGGATGACATCACTCAGGCGTTTCAGAAGGCTGGTCTCCCACTGAAACACAAGTTCGGAAAGGTAAGGAGATTTTTGAGAGTTCAGGATCCCATCATTCAAGTAGTTTAGACTTGGGGCCCTATTTTAACGATCTAAGCACATGGTCTAAACTGCACGGCAATAGTGCACCTAGGTCGTGTCCAAATCCACTTTTGCTAGTTTAACGACGGGAAAAATAGTCGGTGCGCCCAGCGCATGGTCTAAAAGGGTTGTCTCTATTCTCTTAATGAGTAATGGGTGTGTTTTGTCTCTATTCTCTTAATGAGTAATGGGTGTGTTTTGTCTCTATTCTCTTAATGAGTAATGGGTGTGTTTTGTCTCTATTCTCTTAATGAGTAATGGGTGTGTTTTGTCTCTATTCTCTTAATGAATAATGGGTGTGTTTTGGGCGTAACGTGTAATAGACCAATCAGAGTCTCATCTCTCATTCCCTTTAAAAGCCAGTTGCGCTTGCACCATGGCGGATTCGCTATTTACATGCCGGAATTTGCAAGCGGAAAAACTGAACGCTTCTCTAGCAAGGAAACGGATCTGTTCGTGCGCGAGATTAAAGTGCAAGCAGACCTTCTACAGGACAAAGTGTACGTGTGTTGTGGTCCCGCCTATAGGTGCACACTACTAACACGCTCTTTAAATAACCAAAAAATACTGTGTCATTGACTTTAGAGCAGGTTTCAGATGGTCAATGGCTCAGTCTATTTCTGTTCCTCAAAATAGCAATGTGCCAACAATGTGCCTGAACACACACCTGCTTTTCAGACCAGCAGCTCATGGGCGCACAAATGCAAAACACTTGTGTCGTGCCGCATTGTGCCGGGTGTATGATAGGGCCTCTAATCTTGGATGCCCGAAAACAGCTGCTCGGAGGCGTTGTGAATATGGCCGCAGAGTGAACAGAGTTTCCTTGAAATGGACTTTGTTCTTTTTCTCAAGTTTCTCAACCGTTATTGCACCTCAGAAGAGCAAGAGGACACAGTGTTCTAAATATAAAAACACTGACAAACTCTACGAACGTGTTGTACCAATTAAGATACATATTAAACAGCTTGTTTTGATCCTGGTTTTAATTTTTGATTTTACCATAAACCTAGATCAGCCTTAATCCTGCTAATCTGTTACTTCAAACGCAATTAATATTTTAGTTAGGGATTAACTTTAAAGGGACAGTTCACCCAAAAATGAAAATTCTGTCATCTTTTACTCACCCTTAAGTTATTCTAAACGTTTATGAGTTTCTTTCTTCGGTTGAACACAAAAGAAGGTATTGGCAGCAGTTCTTCTAACCCTAGTTGATGGAGTGTGTAGCTTTTCAATTCTTAAATACACATGTAGGAAGAACATTATGGCCATATTCCAGGATGATAATGTCAAGATTCATCAAGCTCAGATTGTGAAAGAATGGTTGTGAGGACATGAAGAATCATTTTCACACATGAATCTGCTCCAGATATTAAATTCATTGAAAGTGTTTGGGATTTGTTGGAGGAGACTTTACAGAGTGCTGGACTCTTGCATTGTCAATATAAGATCTTGACCAAAGATGTGTGCATCTCTTCATTGAAATAACATTTATTTACAACCATGTGATGTGTCTTCCTACATAGTTAGAAATGAAAAGCTACGTCAGACACATTTTCACCCTTTATTTATTTAAATTTCAGGTGGAGGACAGTTTGGAGCTCTCCTTTCAGGGGAACGATGTGAAACTGGACATTTTCTTTTTTTATGATGAAGGTGACATCGTCTGGAATGGAGGCACGCAGGCAAAGAGTGGCAAAAAATTCAAGTGAGTATTAGAGCGTTTTCTATTATCAATTAAACATTGCTTTTAATATCAGTCACATGCTTCCAATCATGGATGTGGTTTCAGACCCCATTAATGCCTGGTATGTGAATACAGTGCCATTAGCCAATCTTTGAAACAACAAAGTGAGGTAGTCAGAAATTAATTTACCTGTCATTTATTTATTTATTAATTATTTGATTTGTTTGCACTTAAACACACAATAACAGTGAATGAATGTGAAGCAAGATAACTCATAACTCCAATTACCCAGGGTTAACTAGTTCAAGTGTGGAAAGCCCTAGAGAAAATCTGTTTTTGTTTTTTCTTTCATGAAATATCTTCTTATATTTACATTGTTTCCTGGCAGATATGTGTTCCCACGATTCAGTCTGTGTTGGGCCGAGCTGATGGAGCTGAAGGTCCAGGTTCCCTGCGAGACTAGGGACTATGTGATGGCCAACTATGGACCCAACTGGAATGTTCCTGTAAAAACCTGGGACTGGAAGAGCTCCCCGTCCAACGTCCAGGAGAATGGCGTCTGGCCTGTGCGGGAATGGGATGATGTCATTCAGGTTTACTGAAGCATCATGGGAGTTATTTGGTATACTCCCGCTGATATGGGTGACATTGCAGTTAGAGTGATTCAAACCGCTCTAAGCTACTACAAACATGAAAGCAAGTTTTAGAGCTCCCTGAAAGTCTATGGACCTTGAGTGTCTTTGTAACACTAAGAGAACATAAAATAAAATAAAAACCCTCAAGAAATAGTCATGCTTAGAATCATAGACTGTAAAAAAAAGATGGACGACACCCCTTCATTCTCTTCCATTGGTGAAAACTGAAGCCGCCACAGTCGTAATATGGCAGTTGGTGGTGCCTAAGTGACTATCACTATCAATCATGACGTCACATTCCCGTTTTTATAGCATCAAATAACTAAGACCAAACTTATTTTAAAAACGAACACTTAAATTTACATCTACCTAAAATGACAGAAAACATCTTTGGAAAAAAATGATTTGAGGTGTAATTTGATTGTTTAGTTTCCATCGCTTTCATTAGGCTTCATGGGGAGGCGGGCTTTATGACCTATACTGGGACTAGCCACCAGGGGGGTGATCGAGACACTTTGGCTTGGCTTCACTTTTCAGGACTTGAGCGGCACGCTTGCTTAGAACGTACAGAATGTGTAAAGAAAATGCTGCTGTGCACCGGCTACTGATATATGTGTTTTATTCTTGAATAATAAACTATTGTGTGAACTATTTAGGCTTTTTATACATGTAGTGATAAACATGTCTATGCCATGTCTACAAAATGTTGTATTTTAATAGATGATAAAGCTAAAGGGAAGGGTGGCCGGTATAATACTGCAAAAAGATGTACATCAAGTTGCTTAATTGAAACATATTTTACACACCTGAGATTTTGAGTGCATCAGCTATTCTGGGAACTGTTACGTGGAGCATTTCCTCCTGGTAGGGGCTCCCTAGTCAAACGCTTTCTTTATCAGGTTTGAGCAACATGTCATGTGATTCTGCAGAGTGGTGATTGGAGAAGACATTTGCTTTTATGATTGTGCCTGATGAGGTTGTGAACATTGAAAAGAGTAGGGGACCCAGTACTGAACCTTGATGCACGCCAAAGATTAGCTGGTGAAACTCAAGACACTGTGGGTTTGTGGTGTAGGGTGCTGACTGCTGATGGTCACCACTTTTATCAGTGGAAAAGGTGACAGTCATCTGGTTTAAGCCAGAGAAGAGGGGACACCCTTATGCCACCCATCTGGATGCATGAAAACACATTTTTAAGTGCTGATGCCTCAAAAATATGTTCACGATGTTCTATTTTAAATAGTTGCTTTTTCCCAGTTAGTTAATCCATTTTCATTTTACAAGTCATATTGGACTACATATTTACTACATTAAAAGGCAACATTTCACCCCTTAACTTTTTAGAAAAATGGATCTCAGAATCTCTGATCAGAATGGTGAAAAAACTACTTTAATGATGCATTTATTGTATTTAAGTATATAATTCACTACACAAGTATTATATTAAGCTTAGTGAAGGGAAGTATTTTTTATACTCAGTGAATGCTATATTCATATAAACGTAAAACACCAGCAATTCACTTTCTTTTATTTTTTTGTACAAAAGGTATCCATATAGTATCCAACAGATACAGAACAAATGGCTTAAGTCATTTTACAAACCTTCATGACATTTATCCTTTGACTGGACAGAGGAAGCAAGTGTAGGAATATTACCCACTTCCCGATCAAAACACTAGAAAACAGGCCTGGCTTCAGACAAAGCTAAAGAAACATACTTGATACAACCGTCATATTGAGCAGTGCTTTGGAATACTGGCACCTATGACCTTATTTAAATGTACAATAGAAATCACAAAGACAGGCGCAGTGTTAGCAAACACCTAAAAACTGCAATAGCCACGTAAAGAACAGACAGTCTGCTCACAATCCAAAAGCAAGGGGGAAAAAGAAACAAAAATAACATACAAAGGGGAAAGCAGCTCCATCTCAACTATGTTGAACCAGCTACAGAACCAATTATTAAAAATTGAAAAAAAAAAAAAAATGTGAGGGTAAAAATGCTTTTTGGTTTCACAGTTAAAGTTTAATGCACTGCATGCATGATGCTAACAATGGCATGGGACTGAAAGAACATTAAAAAAAATGCCCAGAAAGATTCAGTTCAGCTTTCTGATGAACATTAACTATTTAAAAAAATAATCAAAAGCTAAATCTAACACACTATCTACAAAATGAAAGAAAACAAAAACAGGTTTAAAAGCACTTCTCCCTATCTCCGGTATCGGCCCCTCTCTTTTTCCCTCTCACGATCTCGAATTCGCTCTCGTTCGCGATCACGTTCTCTGCCGCGCTCTCGCTCTCGGTCGCGGCGCCCGTCCCGGGGTCGGTCTCGCTCTCTCTGCCGGTCACGCTCGCGCGGGCGACTCCTGCGTCCACTCACCACGGCCTGCGTTCGTCTCAGGAAATCGTCCACACGCATATCGTAGTCATGCTGCCAAACAAAAGTTTGAAAGTACGAGTAAGCAAAAACGTAACATTAAAAAACACACACACCGGCTCAGATCCAAAACCTAGTGAGCTAGTCTAGCAAGTCGACCCAACACTCTTGATACTGGCTCATGTAGTGTTGGGTTGCTAGTAGGAGTTCCCACTACTTTGGTACACGGCTGGGCGATATCGATGATTTATATCTAGATATTATTAAAAATTTTGATATTTAATATTATGGGTGGCTAAACTCAAAGATATGAACTGTTTTTGTAAATATTACTCAATATATACAGTCCGTATAAGTGTATGATTCAAACTTTTCCCATGGTCTAGTGTTAAAAAAAGAAAGTTCCTTTCTTTTTTTACAAAATACATATTGATTTGGCATTATGCGCCACTGACCAATTTAAACGCCTCTGATTGGTCATTGCATTCAGTTTAAAGCATTTGAAAGCAGCTGCCATACAAAAAATGTTATCCATATAAATACATTATTGTGATAAACACAATATTCCCTAAATTCTATATCGTCAGCAAAAAAAATATCACAATCATATCGCTAATATTCGATGTATCGCCCAGCCCTAGTTAGTTTTCGAGCCGCTTTAAGTGGCTAAACTTTACCAAACTGGAGGCGAAAGAGCGAACAACCCTCTTTTCCCTGAAGCGGGCATCATGGGGCATGGGATGGTGTCCGGAGTAAGGAGGGTGGGCCTGCGGTGGAGGAGGATGATGATGATGCTGGTAGTACGGGTGCTGGGGGGGGTGCTCCATACCAGGATACGGGGCCTTCAAGAAAGAAAGAGAGAGAGAGAGAGAGAGAGAGAGAGAGAGAGAGAGAGAGAGAGAGAGAGAGAGAGAGAGAGAGAAAAAAAAGTGTCAGAATTTTAAAAATGGATGACCAGGGGCCGTATTCACAAAGAATTTTAAGGCTAAAAGTAGCTCCTAACTGGCAAATTTAGGAGCAACTCCTAAAAATAATGGGCGTGTCACTCGTAACTTTAGGACTCCTAATTTTTTTGACTAAGTAATTCACGAAGCATTTTAGCCCTAAAAGTAGCACCTAAGCCTGGGACAGCTTAAAAGAAGTCGAGAGGACTCCTAACTCACTAAGACCTTCACAAACCGCTTTTTGTGGCATTTCACGTTGCGATGTGTTGAAATGCGTATGCGGCGGCTACAGGAGCTTCCAATCGCGAGGGAACAATTCTGCATTGTAGGCATATTAACTAGGGATGCAATAACGCCACCAACAACAACCAAAACTAGGCTACTCATTGCATGTAAACTAATTGTAATGTTTCATTGTGAATCAAATTAGAATGTTCTTCTCTTTGCAAACGTAGGCAGAGGCATATAGTGACAGATTAATTCAATAATGTTGCAAAGATATTGCATCAGTCCATGTTTCATTAGGCTACTAGGCTATTTGTTTTGCCTTACTCTTTATTAATTTAGGCTATTTATTCAGTTATTCATCATCTTCCGTCCTTCGCACTACTTGTGTAGCGCACGCATTCTCAGACCTGTCACTCATCATCGTAGGGGAGGTGTTAGGAATCATCCCCGCGTTACAATCATCAGCCAATCAAGGTGGTCACTTCAGTCAAGCTCATGCATGAGTAATGACGTCACCCATAGCAACGACATAGCACTCTTAGTTTAGGAGTTGTCATTTTTCTTTACTAAGAGTAGGTCTGAAAGGCGTTGTGAATAACTTTTAAGAGAAAACTCCTAGCTAAAATCTTTTAGTGTGATTTAGGAGTACTCCTAGTGGTAAGATAAAATGCTTTGTGAATACGGCCCCTGAACAACAGATTCAGAAATCCCAGGGAATACAGTCAATCTTACCATTCCCTGCCATGGTGGTGGAGGCCCGATGTTGTGGTGGAATTCTCTCATGTAGTCATTGTAGGACTAGAAATAAGAAAATAAGGGTTAATAATGTTTATATGTTCATACATGACTTGATGAAAGTTAATTAGCAACTACAATAAAACAAGCTGGGAATTCAAGTTAATCGAAGTTGAGACTATTGGCTTTTTAATGAGCGTTCCTGGTGTCACTGTGCATATAGTGCATGTTACTACCCCTCCAGCCAAATAATAAAAACAATTTGTCTTCATAATCTAATCAAAAATATAGTACCTCCACCTTTGAAGCTAATTTACTTTGGCTTGAACCCCTCTTATTTTTCAACTCCACAGCTTCATTCTGGCATGTAATGTCGACTTCTTCCAATTCAATGATATTCCAATGGATAAAATAAAGTCTCTAACACACATTTTCTTCTGATCATCAAAATTTAGATCAACAGATTTTCTCAGTAAACGGGTTGTGAATGGCATTTCATGTTGACTTAAGTCAAGAAAACAAACTTACTCCGTTGAGAAACACATCTCTCCTAACACCAGTGAAGCGCCTGTGAAGAGATATTACGTGACGTTATAACATGTACCATTCAGAAATGCAGGATGATGAGGGAAAGACGAGACCAACCTGTCCACAGGCTGATTGCGAGGGTCTTGCATAAAACCTAAACGGACAGCGAAAATGAGACAGATTTCACCAAAGACAGAAAAACAGCACAAACGATAAAACCAAGTCACAAATTGACAATTTGATTTAAAAACACAAAAGCTACAACAATCTTGGCCAAAAAAAAAGAAGGAAAAAAAAGGCAAACGTTCAGGGTGCAGTTCAGATGCCATAGTTTGACCTACGATACAACCCTTAAAACACAAGTCACTCGATAAAGAGCCGTAACACGGGTAGAAGAAACGCTTCTCGTTCTTTCAGAAACCATGGAACAGAGGAAATATAAGCGCTACACATTGCAGATATTGACCTGGTCTCTGGGGGAATTCTGGAGTGTAATCAATCCTGGGCCGCTTCCGGTTGTGCATGTCATATTCTTCAGGACGACGCCTACGTAAATCAGGTACATTAATGTGAAAGATGGCACTGATTTAAGAAAACAGACAGACATGAAGCATACAGTCAACAACACTTTTCTTTCAGTTAACTGTGTGTGTGTGTGTGTGTGTGTGTGTACAGGAATACATATTTTAGCGGATTTCTTTCTCACTGTACAATCTCATTTTAGTTCATGATAAAATACTTGGTGAGCAACTAAATTAATTCTTAAACTGCATGACACGTCAGGTAAAACATCTGTAAGCAAGTTCTGTACATTCACACAAACCTAGGACACAATATATTTTTGCATATTAACATCTTAATGTCCTGCATAAAACAATAGTCTGGGTTCAAAACAATCTACTCTCAGCATTTGTGGAAAAATGTTGATTTGGGCTAGTTGGCTAGATTTAATTAAAATGGTTTAATTTTTTATATTTGAAGCAGCTGTGCTTTTACTGGCATAACCCTTTCTAATAAAGTCTTTCAATTCATCTACTGTACAGCCGTCATCACAGCCATCGTGTTCACAGCATTGTTGTGTTTTTACGAAATGGCATCAAGTTAAAAAAAACATCAAGACCCCTGCATTGTTCCATTCCTGACTGATTTTAGTTATACTTCTTACAAACATCCCAAAAAACAATGTCTGATTGGGGTCAGGTGACAGTTAGAGCTCATTTTAAAAAGAAATGGCTTCAGTAAGATGTTTAGATAAACGTCAATAAACATTAAAATGCAGTTTCGAGAGTAAAGCCACAAGAGTGTGATGGAAATGCTTAATTTTCAGCATCATGTGCATGTAAAGCAGATAACATTTGCATGAAGCATGCACGGATACCAAAAAAGGTCATCAACACAATGCCACAAATGCTGTTCCTAGAGCTGAACCCAGAACAGTCCTTTCATACTAAGGCCACATTGATGTGTTTTCTTCACTGCTCAATCCTCAGCAGAGCTCTACGTTGTGAGTATTTCACCGCCTTCAAATGTAAAAACTTTGTTGCACACCCATGCAAGTGAAATCGGACACCTAGATCAACTCGTGAACTCAAATAACACCATCAGAAAAAACCTCCCAATGCATCTCACCCAATTGGAAAATTGTTTTTTGGAGCATTTGATGTCTTCCATTCAAGTCAACAGAGAAACGACAAAACATCGGGACATTTGCAGAGCATTCTGGATACGTGTACGACCATACTTTGTTTTGGTCAGGGTCTGGTAGGATGAGTTTCACATTACATTGTCCTGTCAAGTTCCCCAAACCCGGTTCTGTTGTGCTCCATCTATATGTTTTTGAAAGCTAACACATTATGTGTGCAGTGTCATTTTACTATTATTTATATAATTTAGTAATTTGAATAAGCTTTTCATTTAAATTTTACTTACATTTTTAGTCATTTGTATTAGTTTTCACCATTTAGGCTTTATTTTTATTTCAGCTTTAGTTTTGATTGTATCTCCAGTTAGTAACTTGCGTGCTTCAACTTTATACAGAAATAAGAAATGCTGACATGACAACAAACTGAAATAAGTATAATCTATATTTTATGTCATCTTAATTTCAATGAACGAAAAAACAAAGCGCATTTCTCTGTTGACTTGTAAGTAAAACAACAAAAAGCAGCCAATGACATGCAAATACCAATGAATGTCAATAAAGTGTGATTAATATATTTGAGTGCTTAATTATTAAATGACAAATTTAAGTTGTTACCAATATATTTTTGGATACCAGTTGTTGATCGGTCAAAGCTGCTACTATTTCATACTGCCCATCACTTGACAAAGATATCAAATAGTTTGCTTATAAGCATATAAAACCATCTAAGTACCAAGTATACATGTATAGAAGTTAGCATTAATGTTATAGTCCTGGACTTTAACAGTGTAACAGTAGAGCCCTGCTCAGAATTGTATAAAGACTTAGTCTAGCTTTCGCTGTGTGTCCTGAAGCCAAAAAACCCCCACATGTCTTCAACTGTGCCATGAGGGATTGTTAAAACACTTTTGATGAGTCTTTCTAGAAAGACTGTTCCTAAACTCTACTCGAACACATACTCAATATAAATAGGTGCCCTTAGTGAAAATGTCATTCTAACAAATGGTGAGAAACCCAATGTCAAAAACAACAGTAACTACAGTGGAGAACAATAAAATCTGGTTGAGAGTGTGACATACCGCATTCTTGTAGTTTTGTGACTGCTAACGTTGGCAAATACTTTTAAAGAGTAAAAGTTCATATAAAAGTCCATCTTATGCTTTAACACATTTTTTAAATGGGAGGGCCTGGTAAAGCAGAAGAAGGGGGGAGTGATAAGGAGTGGTGCAGTCCATTGCAAAGCAAACCAAAAAGACCAAGAGAAGATCCAGACATCTGGAAATAACCCTTCTCTTGGGATACTCAGTCCATGGAGGGCTCAGAGAAACACAGAAGAAGGGAAGGGTGGAGGCATCATCATTTTACACCATCTTTAGTCCAAACCGCCTACCTACCACCAGCTGGAACATCCCATCGATTGAGAGGAAGGGGCTTTTTGTAACAAAGAGGGTGGGGAAAGGGGAGGGACGTGTACACATGTAACGCATCCAAACTGGAGTCCATCAGTTGGGGCTTTGGCCAGACAACGTGTAAATTGACAAACTTCCTCAAAACGTTTGTCTGGAGAAAGTAAGGATGCGTTTAAGTCCTTTTTGGGGCCTTTCTTTGAGCACAGAGTTCATGTAAAGCAGTGCTCTATAGGGACAGTCCCTGGTGCGATTCGAGTCCATATGCACTGCAAACGGGACGACTACTCACTCCAGCAGCTTTGCAGAAGAACATGCTCTTTTTTTTTTTTTGCCCTCCCTCCCTGTCTCTCCCTCTCTGTTTTCATGCTTTCCTTCACCGTTTTGACGCTACACCCCCGCACACTTCAACTATCTATATTCTCAAGCACACACCGGAGCTTTTTCTGGACAGGAAAACCATCAAAGAAGTCCCAAAATACGCTCCTCTTGACAGCTTTTTTTAAACAACGACTGCTTTCTGCCCCCTCAAATCGACGTGCCATCTTCTCTTTAATTATTAAGGCTCCTTTTACAAGAGTCCCAAATTTGACTGGCTCTATCCCCCATGGACACTCCTGCAAGAAAAGGCTTTGGGAACAAATTTAAACACAGTCTCATCTACAGAAAGAAACAGACCTCAGTGCTACAACTAAAAAGTTAACTAGACCATTCTTAGGCTTAAGTTGTTAACAGTTAACAGGCATATCAGGTCAATCGTTACACCATTTCAGCTCCCATTAACCATCAAAATTAACAATAGCACGCAGGATTTATGCTGTGACTTTCCCACAAAAGCCGCAGCCGGTCCGGTCTGCTCTGGTCAGCTTGGTTCGTTGCTCTTCTCTGACCCTCGCTCAAGTGACGATGAAGACGAAGGTGGAAAAATAACAAAAACACACTTGTTCCCTTCGCATCAGGTGACAGGGACACAAGTGCGCACTATCAGTCCAAAGAACATTTCTAACCTTCCCACGTCCCGAGGGACGGGCTCTCTGTGGGGTAGTCGGCCCCGAGATCGAGGCTCTGAGTGCATCCTCCTCTTGTGGCGCATTTTGTGAATGACCTGATACAAGTCAATGCTCTCATCAGGTGGGAAGAGCATGCACAGCTGTGTCCCGCAGTCTGGTTCGATCTCCTGCGGTCGGCCGTTTGCAGAGGTCCAAGTGATCATGCGGGACAGTGAAAAGAAAGAACGTTAACGTTTGTTTTTATGAACAAGCTAACCAATTTTGTGCATATTCCTTGGCGTCTACGGGGCTAAAGAGTCGGGGTGTAACAATATATCACAATACAAAAATGCAACAATATGTATCGTGGATAGTGACAATACATATTGTGTATTGTTCACCCAAAATTTAAATTACGGTGTGTGAAAAAATTCAAGTTTACAGAGATTTAGTGTCAGTACTACATTAAACTACTGTATATAATGTTGAATATAATGTATAATAATGCAATGAGGGAATATTTGTGGGTTCTGATAATGCCAAATGTCTGATGTTACCAGTAAAAAGTGTCCTACATTATTTTAAATATATCTAGTCAGTGAAAGAGCGCAAGCTTTTTCATCTAAAATAATTCTGTATTTTCAGCTTCAGAATTATGAATATTGTTATTCTGGTGTCTCCATTGTCCTGTGCATTGGGTTTCCAGCAGCAAGTCCAATCCTATTCATTTACAAACACAATGTAACACCAAATTTTGCATTTTAAATCAACAGTTCATTGTTTGTTAACCTTTTGCCATATGTCTTGGAGTATCTCAATAATGTTGTATCGTGAAACATATCGAATCGTTACATGAGGGTATCGTTACACCCCTACTAAAGAGCCAATGGAATGAGAGGCTAGTGAGAAATCAACAGGATATCAAAATTGCGTTCTTAGTGCATGTTAGTGTTTGGTCTCATCAATAAGGATGGCACATATATAGCGTTTGATTACACCTCTGATTTCCCTCGATGTTTGTTCAGAGTCTGTAGTGTTTGTAACATTGAAAAAATTGTTTAAAATAAGAGAAAAGACATACTTTATATCTTTTAAATTTTTTCCCATCAGTTTTCATAAGTACAGACTAATAGCTTCATGTCATTACTTCCAGCAAAACTGTGTGTGAATGTAAAGCTGTCAGGGTTAGGTTACAGATGTGAAATTTCCAGCCATAAAAATCACATGTGTGTGTATCTTTTTTTCTGGAAACTTAACTTACTTTAATATTTGTCTGAAAGAAAATGCTGCGAAAAATGGATCCCTTCTGGTATAACATCCTCTTCTTACAATCCAATCAATTGATACAAATGGATAAAACCAAGTCAAAGGAGTTAATAAAGAAATTTCATGATAATACGGCTAACCTGTCCATCACGTCCAATCTTCACAGGCTTGTGCTCGTTCCACGGGTTAGAGAGGTGAGCAGTTTTAGTGAAAGGTAATTCCCGCCTTTAAACAAAGAAAACAAACCTCAATTGCAAACGAACAACAAACAAGCCAGACGGGAAATATCTCATTTTCTCATGGTTTAATACCTGCAAATCCAGTCAATTTTGAAGACTCCTCCAAGCATCTTGGCATTCATGCCTGCGGGCAGAACCCAGTGAATGGGAGAACCTCCATGATGAGACTCAGACGAGAGTCGAGCAAAACCTGAAACACAAACACACATCCTTAAGTGAACCTGCATTAAGCCACTCCATATGAGTTTCCATTCACTCAGGTAAAGGGAAAATTATGTGGATTTAATGAATGTGGTTGTGCCTTGAGCATGTAACCAGAAATTATGTACAACAAACTAAAATTATGCCATTTTACAAGACAATGATATTATTAAGGCCATGACACACCAAGCCGACGGTTGACCCAGTTTTTGCAGCGTGTTTCCGAACTGTTGGCACTAATTGGACATCGTCTGGGGTATTTTGAGCGATTGAGCATGTTGAATCAGCATCCGTTGGTGTCGGTGAGAGAGAGATCACTCTGATTGGCTGTTCAGCTTAGCGAACGAGTTGATGAAGTGATGAAAGCGAGCAAAGAAGTCAAGACAGCACCGACAGAAGGCAGTTCTAATTTTATGTCATCTTTCCAGAGCATGCCAATGCATAAATATTTTCATAACAACATGAGCCTCGCCTGGAATGAAGAAAGTCATCAGCATGACTAGTATTCAAAATTGTAAGCAAGCGCTGCTTTGTTTATGGTTTGTATATCTTCAGTCCTAGGCTACGTTCACACTGCGAGCCTCAGTGCTCAATTCAGATTTATTGCTCAGATCCATTTTTTTTGTAGCTGTTCACATTGTTGTTTTAAATGTGGCCAATATCAGATTCCGGTGTCAACAGATCATGGTCCCGAACTTTCCCGCACGTCGTCAATTCACCTTTATTTATATAGCGCCTTTTACAATACAGATTCTTTCAAAGCAGCTTTACAGAGATAACAGGAAAATAATTCAACAAAGTTTGTTTTGGCTGTACAGCAGATCTAGAAGAAAACAACATCATAGTCCAGCTTAAGTAAGTTCAGTGATGGTTAATTTTTGTTGTAAAAAAGTTATTAAAGGGGTCATGAACTGGCTTTTTTAATTTTTTTTTATTATATTGTTGTCTGAGGTCAATTTGTGACGTTCGCTTGGTTTTTACATTCAAAAACATCAAAATTAATAAGTAATAGGCTATTTTCTACCCTGGTTTTGAGCCTAGCTCCTGAAACGCTTGTGGCGCATTGAAGACTTGAAAGCAAACGCCCACTGCTATGATTGGATAACAGTGTTGCATAATATAATGAGTTTCATGTAATGCGCGAATCGGTGGGCGGGGCTAAACAGGCAGTGTTGAAGCAGGCGGATGGCGGATCTTCTTCTGCGGATGCGGTGTTTGATACCCTTTGACGTCATAGATCTCCACTTTGTCGTTCGCTGTGCGAACAAGCTTTTATTAGACTAACAAGGAAGTTTTCAGTTCTGAAACTTACAAATTATTTTAGTATAATGACCTCTTATATGTCAAAAGCTCAAGGAAAATTTGATTTCTCAGTTCATCACCCCTTTAATTTAGTTAATTTATCTAAACAGCTGCTCTGGAGAAAACAGTGATGTCAGCGTCGGCAGATCAATATATATTGTTGAATATGAACATGCATAACCCGCATGCACAAAAGAATGATAAAAAGACATCACACAGCAAGCTGTCGTACGGAAGTAAACACAGAGAACCTTAAAGTAAGAGTTTATTGATAGTGTGATCTGCCGGGCAATTATGCACTGGCAATATAAAAAACAAAGGATATGAAAAAATTAAGTTTTTAGCATTATGATATGGGCCCTCATGTTTGCTTGTTTATAGAGCCGTCACTGTAATACTTAAGAGCTCTGACACATCATGGTCCTTCACCACATTTCACAACTGTCTTGATAACATCGGCATGTATAATCTTTGAAGTGACTCCCATGAGCGCTGAATGTTGGCTGTTGAATGACGTAAAAAACGCCTGAATTCTGATATGACTGTCGCATTGCGAAATATCTGACCTGTATCAGATTTAGCACCACATAAGTCAGAATTGAAAAGATCAGATTCCACGTGGTTTGTGTCATTCACACTGTCATGACAAAAATAGTCACATATGAATTTTTTATTTTTATTTGATTTGTGCCACATTTACCTTAGGTCTGAACATAGCACTAGTTTGGTTTCCCTTTTAAAATGACGAATATAGACTGCTAATACAGACAGTTATTTCCTTAAACGCAGGCACAGAACACACATGCTAGTTGACATTCGCCTGTAGTCCTCTTGGCGTATTCAAGCGCAACATTTTGGCCGAGACGCAGTCAACACGAGGCAACAACAGTCAGCTTTTGTCAGCTAGGTGTGTCATCGCTTTTATAATGCTGTTGTTCTTGATCAAAACGTTTATGGCAGTCCACAGAACTGTGCAGTAACTAAAACATACAAGTGTTATTGGCACTCTTGAGGTTACAAGTCACTCTTAAATCATAGCAAATCATGTGCTCTAATTCCTTGAATTGTTGCTAATGGGTTTATTGTCCATTTATGTTTGGTTTTCCTTACGGAAGTTTTTCTTTTTAAGACATACCTTGAAACTTTCCACTCTCCCTAACAGAAAAGATTAGCACAACACTTCGAGCAGCGCGAAAAGCAGCGTTGAGTTTTTTCTCGTTGACGGGCAGAGTGGACCACACACCCTGTGAAGAGAGAACACACACCATGTTAACTGGGTCAAGCTTTCATTAAACTCTTAAATCTCTTAAATCAAACTGTAAACAGGGCTGTGAGTGGCACACCTTTGCTTTAGCCAGGGAAACATTCTCATGGTTGTTGCTCTTAATTAGAAAAAACCTGGCCTCTCTCAGGATATACTTCAGCTTGCTGGTTTGATCTTTAAAAAAAAAGACAAAACAGGAGATAAGCATATTATGAAACTGGTCACAAAATGGAGTAACACTAGTCAGTACACGGATGCAGCAACACCAAAAATGAAAATAATTTACAACGAATTTTAATAGCAGTTAGTCAACTCTTTGCATAGAGAACATGAGTCAAGAGGTATACATTTCAGTAGTAAAGCAACAAAATAACGATTTATGTTGTGACAAACAAATTTGCTAAAGGCAAGTTGCCTGAAGCTAATTTTAGATTGGTCAGTTTAGTTTTGTGTTAACAAAATGCTAAATTTGAAAGAATGGATGCTGTTGATAATGTTCAACTAGAGGTACACGCCGACACGTAGTTCAGAAGTTTAGAGGCTCTACAAACTGATTACATTTGTCTCCACATTTTCCCCTAAGTTTTAACATTGCACGTACAAGACATGGGGAACATATAAAAATACACTAAACAAAATTATAAACGCAACACTTTTGTTTTTGCCCCCATTTTTCATGAGCTGAACTCAAAGATCTAAGACTTTTTCTATGTACACAAAAGGCCTATTTCTCTCAAATATTGTTCACAAATCTGTGTTAGTGAGCACTTCTCCTTTGCCGAGATAATCCATCCACCTCACGGGTGTGGCATATCAAGATGCTGATTGGACAGTATGATTATTGCACAGGTGCGCCTTAGGCTGGCCACAGTAAAAGGCCACTCTAAAATGTGCCGTAATTTCATAATTTTGTTCAGTGTATGTTACTCCATATCTGCTAAACCATGGTTCTTCAACCAGGGAGTCTGCAGGGGGTCAAAATTAATGTTTGATCACAAATAATTTTTTGTTAAATTAAAACATGGGTAAAAAATTACAATGCCACATGCTAAGCACCCTCAAATGAATGCAAGAGCACCCTCAGCTGATAATGTACTAATATCTTATTGGCAAACGCAAGTGGTCCAATGGATCACAAAACTCATGGTTCGGATCATGTTATGGTTTTTGATTCACTTAATTTTTACCAGCCAGCGGTGTGAGTAATTAATGTATTTAACATGTGAGTTGGATGAAGATCAGACCACAATTTATAAGTAATCAATTTAACAATCTAGGTACTTTTAAAGGGTTCACAAACTCTGAAACTCGCAACAAAAAACACAGGATTCACTGCTTAAAAATATATATATTACTCCTAGAGATTACAGACATGACAATACAATTAAATACGCAAACATTATCTGAATGTGAGTGAGATGTTCTTACCCTTCCTCACAGCTCTGACAGAAGAGGACAGTTTTTCATGTTTCTTTTCAGACCCTAAAAGTCAAGAGAGACACCAGGCTTTAACATTCAGCTCAAAATACAGACAGAAACCGCTGGCGGTCCATGATTTTGACTGGTCCTACACAGATCATGAAACACGCCAATCCTGCACAACTGGATTTAACAAAGACCATTTAGATTCATTCCCACAAGCTTTACATCATGGTATATGATTAGCGAGACAAAATCTAGTTGTTAGAAATTCACACTATTTCAGGTTGCCATCAGGTGTGTAAAAATATAATCAGAAGGATTCAGCTATCTGTAATCTGACCTGCCTCGCCAAAGATTTGGTCAATTTATACTTAAGACAATCAACAATTAAGGCCCTGATACACTTCAAGCTAAAATTAAATAACGAACTGGTATGACAATTTCAAACAAAATCAGGGCAAAAAAAAAAAAAAAAAAATCTTGTTTTTGGTTCACTCCGACTGGTAAACACCTTCGACTACCATTGGTCCATGGGGATGATGTAATAGGTGGGCGTGGCTCTGAGGCTCCACCTTCTTTGACATGGAAACCTTCTCCGGTTAATTTCTTCTGTTCAGGCTATCAGATGCGAGTGAAAACGTGAACACAGTGGAGAGCTGCTTTATAGTAGAAAGCAATTCTAATCGTTTTTCATGTTTAATATGGCAAAACTGTTGGCTTTAAAGCAGGGGTGTCAAACTCAGTTCCTGGAGGGCCAATGTCCAGCAGAGTTTAACTCCAACCCTAATTAAACACACCTGAATCAGCTAATCAATGCGTTCATGGTTACCAGAAACTTCCAGGCAGGCGTTTTGGAGCTAAACTCTGCATGACAGTGGCCCTCAAGGAAATTGATTATATAAAGTGAGATATAAATAAACATGACGTGACTTGAGTTTGTGCTAACACATCCACATCGCTATGATCAGATGCTTTCTT
Source organism: Squalius cephalus (assembly GCF_949319135.1). Lineage (NCBI taxonomy): Eukaryota > Metazoa > Chordata > Actinopteri > Cypriniformes > Leuciscidae > Squalius > Squalius cephalus. The sequence goes on along the minus strand of NC_137126.1, from coordinate 3,319,028 downwards.
GACTACAGTTTCATGGTTGTTATTTTTTGTTTCATTTACGGTTTCATTTGTTGTCATTTTTGTTGTGTTTGTTTTTGTTATTGAGAGGAAAGCATGCAGCACGTATTCATCTAAACACTGCTCTGAGAAGCCTGGGCAGCGTCGGGATGTTCACTAATACTATATTTCTCAGAACTTCGCTGTGAGTATATTGGGGCCTTCACAATCTAATTTTAGCCTAAATCTTACCATTACAACAACGGTTTAAGTATTTATTACTGCTCTAAGGAACAGATTATTACTTTTAAATGGCTCTCTGAAAATGTTAAACATTTAAGCTGTCCCAGTTGATCAATTGGGGTTTCTTGCATAATTTCAACACGATTCATGTAGCCACGTAAAAAGTAGGGGTGTTGAAAATAATAGTTTCTATGATAGATCGCGATGTGGACGTGGACGATTCTGCATTGATGTAACAGACTATAATCGATTATAGCCTACTGGCATTTTTCTGACGTCATTCAGCCATATGTGCATCTCACGCATGCGTAAAATGGCGGAGGGAGGCGAAACACAAAAGGGAGTTTAAAAAAAAAATGCACCCACTGTTTTAACATTTACTGTGTGCGTGTGTGTGTGCGAGCATTATTGTAACTTTAGTACACTACTTGACAGTTTCATGCGCTTTTAGTATTGTACAAGTGTTTATTAGTTCTAAATGCTCCGGTTGTCTGCTGTGTTCAGAGTTAAGTTTTGTTTGATGTTTGTTACATTGAGGAAGTGTACTTTCTCGGAGCAGATAAAAGTAAAGGGAGTTCATATATCTGACTGCTATTCATTGACGAAAACGCAGCCATTTGCTGTAATGTTGAAAATTGAGGATGCAACGCATCGTGATTTCGAATTGAATCGTTGACATAATAACCGTAATCGAATTGAATCGTGAGACCAGTGATGATTAACACCCCTAGTGAAGAGCGTGACAACATACAGACAAGTTGGTCCTTATCACAAAATAAATCCCTTGAGGGTGACCACCCTGTTGTGGCTTATTTTGCAGTAATGACGAGCTGACTGTACATTATCCATTAGTTAATTAATTTTATACTTAATTTTTACTTAATTTTCTTTGAAAGCCACCAGAGCAGAGGCAAGTCAGGTTACACTGCTGCTGAACGAACTCAAATAGCGACTAAATACTGATCTGAAATCTGTGACTTTTAACAGTTTTATTAGTGTTATTACTGCCATAACTATTAATGTTGTTATTGAGCGGTTAAGGGATTATTTAATACCTGTATAGGATTCAGAAGCTGAACTTCCACTTCTATCAAAAACGATTGGTGATATCCCTCTAGCGTGCTTCTTGGCTTTGCTTTCCTCATCTGAACAGTAAATGGGAGAACATGGTCCCTTATGTTAGAATATCAAGGATTATTTGAGATCTCTTGCACTCGGATTTCTAGTCAAATAGTTTTTCTGTCCTTTGATGAACACAGCCAGGTAGCGACCCGTAGTGAAAACTTCTAACAACATGAGATTGACCAGTCACAGGTAAGAAAACAAGTGGGGCAAGGCAAGCTGGAAATATAATATTTTTGTGGGACCTCTTTAATGAACAGGTCTGCTCCAAAACCCAGTGAACTGCCAACCTAGGCAAAGCGGTGGGCATCATAAAGGCACTCGCGATTTGAAGGCGACTGCAAAAGAGCTGCAAAATTATGTTGCCTAATTTTGGCCAAACTATTTGGTAGCACTGCATGAATGTCACAGACAAAGAAACCGCAACAGTCGGGTTATGGAAGTAAAATTGACATCTAATTTCTCCATGGGGAAATTGATTTTTAACGATAACTTATAAAGCTTTAAATACAGACCTACTGTGAGCTACGATGTTGTTAATCCAGGTAAAATAAATCAGTATTTTGTTTTTGCCACCCTTATAGTCCAGTCATTTTAAGCCAAAATGGGGGTCAACCTTGAACAAATTGCAACAGAAGCAAACTCAACTGATTTTGTATCCTCAATATGTCCTGAGTAGGGAAAAAAGCCCCGCAGAATCCCATTAGGGGAAGGTTTTGAAAAACACCCAAAGAAAACCCTAAAAATACCCTATACGCCTATTCATTATTTTTCTCACGTGAATATGGTAAAATTTTAACCTTTAGATATCACCATAAAAATTACTGAGTTGATTACTTACATCAAGACAAACAAAAAATGTATTACAAGTTTTTTGAAATTGTTTGTTAACATGGACAAACGGTGCATAATCTAATTACGTATGTGCTAATTTGCATAAATACCACAACAGATCTAAACATTGGGTATAGCCAGGTGAAAATGTCTTGTTGACATATAACAGTAAAATACTTAATGTTAAGGTCTGAATGGAACCCATTTAGGCTACCCATGAGCATTAATACATAGAGGCAGGAAGAAGTACTTTAGAAACTATCAACTCAGTAATTTTCATGGTGATATCTAAAGGTTAAAATGTTTACCCTATTCACGTGAGAAAGAGAATGAATAGGCGCATGAATAGGCTATATTTGGGTCTTTTCGAAACGTTCCCCTAATGGGATTCTTCTGGGCTTTTTTTTTCTTATTCAGGACATACTGAGGATACAAAATCAGTTGAGTTTGCTTCTGTTGCAATTTGTTCAACCTTTTTTCATAAAATGACTGGACTATTAAGTGTTTGAATGGCCACCCCATGAAAAAAATACTATGTCAAGCCAACATTGGGATTTAAACGGATCACTTTTATGATTCTATTATGGCGTTTTCCATTTCTGAGCTTGAAAGCAGGTGGTCATATTGAACCAGAAATATTCCCTTAAAGGAGATCTATTATGACCCTTTTCACAAGATGTAATATAAGTCTCTGGTGTCCCCAGAATCTGTCTATGAAGTTTTAGCACAATTATTTTTGCCCCTGTGTGAGCAAAAACACACAGTTTTCGTGTATGTCCCTTTAAATGCAAATGAGGTGCTGTTCCCGGCCACCTTTCCATAAGGCTCATGCTTTGGATACTCTGGCAACAACAAAACTGGAGAATGTCAAGCAGCCAAAATGTCAGAAATTGTCAGTAGCGATGTGTTTAGCCTTGCATGTTCGAACCGGAGTCGGAAACTGATAGAGAGACTCAGGAAGAACATACAACTTTTAGAAAGCAACTGGCTCACTCAGGGCAGGATCTATTGGTGCGTTCAAGTCCTCCTGGGAAGTTCGTACGTACGAGGTGGGAAGTCGTGTTTACGACGGCAGTTGTGTTCAAGTCACTTACGTCGGAGTAAGATGGCAGTGTACTTTCTCTTAATCAATTACACAAAAATACAGCAAGGTTCTTAAACTCTAGTTCTAGAAAATGAAGAACAAATATTTGCTTTGCTTTTTTATGTTTTTAGTTAATTTATGAAGCCAACTTTATCGTTACATATTACATTATTATTTTATAATGCTATCATATTCAGTGCAGGCAATTAGCTTACTGTGCTGTAAATAGAAAAGCCTGACAATATCACAGCTAAATACCTTGAAGTATTGTGGTATTCCGCCATGTTTCTCACTGACACACACCCGACTCGTAAAGATCGGGGCTTAAAAAAAAATCCAGAGCTTCCCACTCGTATTTACGACAATGTGGTGGCGTTCATGTGCGTTCAACTCGTAAGTACGATCTATACGAGATGACTTGAACGCACCAAAAGCTAATAGGGCACATCGTCACCAGTGATGGGCGTGGCTTACGTAAGAGTAGGGGGAAATCTGAAACCGTTTGTTTGGAGAGACTGTTTATGATTTATGGGTATTGTAAAAAAATGTGGATTTTTACCATTATAGGCTGGTTGATTTACACACACACTGTGGACACGTGTTCAAACACCTTCTAAAATGTAACATTTCCCTTTAACATTTCAAAACACGTCAGATTTCGATTAGAATGCTTCTATTCGGTCTATGTAGACTGTGAGGCGGTCTCACAACATCTCAAATTGTGAGAATTGTACACAAAAAACGTTTTGTTTTTTTTTCCCCTAATAATCGAATCTAACCAGCCAGCAAACTTCAGTAGCTCATACCTGACGCTTCTGAGCCCGAGGCTGAATGAACAGACTCTCCCTCCGAGAAGGACACAGACTCAGACTGGGAGTCACTGGCCTCACTGCGAGTGTCGTAGTCATTCTGTTCGTTTCCCTCCTGTGGGTCCTCTTCCTCCAGTTCATACTCTTCTTCTTCCTCCTCCTCTTCTTCATCCCCTTCCTCCTCCTCCACTTCCTTCTCTTCCCCTTCCTCCTGCATGGCTCCTTCTTCGACATCAGAGCAGTTTCCTTCAGAGGAAGCCACGGAGCTGCCAGTCACGTATTCTTCTGAATGAGGCTCTTCCTCTCTGGAGGAGCGACTGGTTCTGCCTGTGCTGTCCTCACTGGTCCTCCGCATCTTCTGAAAACAAGTGCATGTATTACACACCCTGCTTGCTATGCAACATATATGACGGATGATTAGTTTTAAAAATATAACTTAAATGTGTTTTAGCTGAGTAACTGTGGTACAGTTATGCCTGGTTCAGATTACACAATTTTTTGTCTGTTACGATAGACATTGTGTCAGATTACGCAATAGTGACTCCTAAAATCTTGTTGTGTCGTGGACAAGAAACATGCCAGACTACCGTCATTGCGTGCCGTCTCACACATGCACACATACGCACGCTCACTCACTCACTCACTCACTCACTCACTCACGGAGGACCTGAAAAAAAATTAAACAATGTCTTTTTATCGTGGTGTTGTCGTCCTCTACGACACATTACATGATTGAATCTTGCGTCCCGACGCTGTTGTCATTTACGAATCCCCACGAAACCCTACGTTGAACGGATTGTGCCAAAATCGGGCTAAAATAGAGTAATCTGAACCAGGCATTAGACAATGAAATGATGGTAAAAATGAAGTAAAAGAACCACAAAGATGGAAATACAAATCTGAGCATGTCTTATGTAACGTGTCTGCGATCAGATGGTGTGCGTAGCAAGTTTGAGCACACGTAGCATGTACGTGTAATTCTCAAACATGAACAATCTCAGTCTCATCAATCACTTAACACATTACTAGTCTCGGTCAAACTTAGGGTTGGGAACTGAGAATCTGTTCTTATCCATAATCAGTAGTGTTTTTGGAAAAATACCGGAACCATGCGAAATTCCGGTTCCGAAAACTGTTCGACTGGTCCGATGGGAGTGTATCCTTTAATAGCGACGTCTCACCTCATGAATATTAATGTATTAATGAATGCACTGAAAAGCCCTCGCGCTACTCATATACGCGTTGGGTCAGATATCAATGCAAAGAGAGTAGAGCTGCATGATTAATCTTTAAAAGTTCTCTCTCAATTCAAACACCCATGTGATCTTATTCTTAAATGACAACGATTCTTATTTGTCTATTTAACCCTTGACAAAAATCACACCGACACAATCAGATCTTTGTTTGCGCTGTCGCTGATCCAGAGAGAGCAGATGTCGCGTATAAGTATGAAACAGCTTCACAAACAGTCTTTTCAAAAACACAGTATCATTAGTAATATTCAAAGGATCACAGAAGTACTGAAAGTGTATAGTTCGGATATAAACACTGATGTCTACCGTATCGACCAAAATAGAGTAAATCACCTTTTGAAAGTTGCTTTAAATAACGATTGTATCGATTACATCGTTATGCCACCAGGTGGCGACAAGTAACTATTAAAATAATGAGTCACTGAATCAATCACTCAAGAGGTTTGTTCAGAAACGCTGAATCATTCAGTAATGAGTCTTTATGAATCAATCATTCAAACCGATAAAAAAAAAAAAAATCTGTTTCACCTGTCTGGATCTTACATGTGTGTTCAAGCATCTTCTAGCCCTTCTGAGAGGGTTTTCTCCACTGCTGGAGATACAGAGAGGTCCCGAAATCTCCCAGAGAAAGCAGAAATGTTGATTTTCCTTCAGAAAAATTGTTAATTACTTTTGCAAAAGCGGCTAAATAATATGTTGAATTTGTTGACATTAACAGTCTATTAAACTCCTTTGACAAGTATAAGGAATAAACACAAAAAGGATTGTTTGAGTTGAGTATTGTGCATTTTTACCTTACTATTTTTTTATTAGTTGTTTCAATCATTTTAATGGAACCGAATCGTGCGGCGGAACCGGAAAATTTCATACGATTCCCAATGATTCCCAACCCTAGTCAAACTACATTTAAAAGCTCACCAGAGACAGGTGTCATGCCGCTCTGAGTCGCTTTGCACTAACAGAAACTTCTTGGTCCAACATTTGGGCTGATTTCATGGAGTTTGTTCATTTAGATCCCATTCTGTTTGCCATTTGTTCTTAATATAGGAATGGATAATTGGTTTTAGATCCATCTCAATGCAAAAACCATCCTCTCTCACCTCTGTCAGCTCAGGCAGCAGGGGTTTGATCCGTCTCTGGGAGTCTCTGCTGCGGGACAGGCCTTTTTCACTATATCCTTTAGGCAGATCAGCCCGGGATCCTCTTCCTGTATGGTTCTTTCTGTCATCATAGATGTCTTCCGGTGCGTGTCTTCCTCTGGGATTGCTCGTCTTTTTGCTGTTTGATCCAGAAGAAGTGGCAGCTCTCTTTAGTTGCTGTCTGGTAGCGTGTCCTGAGGCTCTGAGCCGCTTTGCATCCTGGCTGTCTCCTCGCTCGTGCTTCCTTTTAGACCCTGAGGCATAGAGTAAACGAGCAGTTAATGTGGTAACAGAGCCAGACATATAAAATTAGCATGAAATGGAAATTGCAGTAGTGTTTTGTTCCATATTGTGGTGAGTGAGATGGCTTCACAAACAAGAAAAAATGTGGGGCGGGACTTAATATTGTCCATAGGGAATCGATTGGATTGTTGGTGTTTGCTATTGGTCGATTTCATGTGAGTGACAGGTTGCCCCGCCCTCGCGCCAGTAAACATCAGATATGTTGTTGGAAAAGGGAAGTTATTTTGATTAAAGATTACAAGGAAGATGATTTTAAAAACAATAATGATGTGCACAGATAAATAAACACTGCAATATTACACACAAAAAAAAGGAAATGTCCATTTTTTATTTGAACATGACAGTCCAGCTCAGTGTGAATATTTTTGATTGATACTACTGTACCCAAACAAACAAACCTGAACACTTGCAAAATGACTTAGCTTACAAATATGAATATTTTGTCAAAATTCGATGCAGTGAGGATAAAATCTGATCCGGTCAATGCTTTAAAATGGTACCTTTTTTCTCATTAACATCATGTTCACTCTCAGGGTTGTAGAGCTCATCATCCTGGTCAGGAGCATCAGTCAAAATGTCTTCCAGCACGTTCAGTTCCCCATCTGGAAATAAAAGCACATAAATGATGCATTTTAGTTTTAAGTCTATTGGCATGTTATAGGTCACTCGCACCAACATGAAACATTACAATATAGTCTTAAATACAATAGGTTCGTCAGTATATTTTACAGATACAAAACAACAATAATAATAATAATAATATCAATTCAAATTAATTCAGCAAAAAAGCCAAAGTGACGTTTAATATTAAACTGTTCCCTTTAACGTGTTGGTGTAAAATGTGCAAACACTAGGCTAATTCATCCATTGTGAGACATCAGATATTTAAGTTACATAATATGTGTTTTACAAAATGTATTAAACATGATAGATCCATTTTTGATGCATAACGTAACCGCAAATATGTCATTTACATCAAATAAATAAAATAGATGTTTCTGTCTAAAACTACACTCATAAACAAAATCCTCCATGATACGTTAGCATCATGCTAAGCTAATAATCGCAGTTATGATTCCTCAACAAATGCACATCAATGTCTAGGAAGAATGTGGGTGATTTTAAAACTAAAAACTTAATTAATATCCAACAGCTAATAGTTTATATAATTAGAAATAAAACACATGTGACGGCTTTTGTTACACAAATCTGTGGCTAGGCTAACGTTACAGGTAAAAAAAAAAATCTTTACCTTTCTCATCTCTCCTGTCGACAGACATTTTCAGCCCCCGTGGATTAAACACGCTTTAAAGGGCCCCCCTTCTCTCTCTCTCTAGATTTGTTCTTAATTAATATGTTAATTCGTCGATATTTTAGAAAATGTGACACACCATTAAATGTTTTGTGCCTTGAGCGTGTTTGTCTGCTTTAAAATGGCGGATGTCTTCCTCCCGCATCGCAGTGTAAATGAGGGTTGCCAAATATTCAGGCTATCACGCCTTTGTTATGTGCATCACTACTGTCTCAGTATGGCTAGCCTTATTGAATTTATTAATTCCCAGGATATGAATTCTTGACATCAACAAATGAATTGCTACAAGTAAAAATGTTCCCAGTTTTGACATCATTTTATCCTAATAAAGTTTGATGTCAAGTGTATGAGAAGGCTAGCTACCAAAAGTACAGCACTGATATGAAAACTAGCTTAAAAAGCTTAGTTGCTCAAGTCAAAATTACTGCCCCTTTCCCTCCAACCAGATTTTTTTGAGAGGATTTTCTGTTTAATAGTAAAGCCTGGTTTAGCCAGTCATGAACGTTATAAAACCATGAGCTGAAAGCGTGCCCTATTCCCTACATTCCCTGCTGGGATATTGGCCATTACTGGCATGCTTTGTTTAGTTCTACTCAAAGGCCTAAGAAAACTGTTTGAGCCGTACACATTAACCAACATCAGAGAATTGTGAACATGCAAATGTGTTGTTCAATTATTAAAATATTGACTTAAAATCTCAGGGGTATTTCAAGTAGATCTTTTAGGTTATAGTAGTCCGGATGATAAAACGTTTAGGAATCCCTGCATTACATGAAAAAACATTAATAAAAATGAAAACAGCAATAATAATACTTAGCCAGAATCTTCCAAGTTTGAAATATTTTTGTCCATAATCAATAAAAGGTCACTGGATATGATGAAGATATAATAATAATTTGTTTAGAAACACATCATCGTTTATCATCTTGCATAATTATTCTTCGTCTCATAGATGGTCTAATTTAATGAGAGGTGCTTTGGTCAACAAACTCAGAAGCATGGATTGCAAATTTATTAATTTATTTGCATGACATTTACATGGCCATTCTATATTGTGAAAACATTCAAGGCTAATTTTTTTTTAGAAAGGAAAATTTTAAAGCAAAAAGAATAATTACATAGAACCAATAAATTATGAATAATTTACTGCCATTGTGTGAATAATATGTAATCATGCAATTCATAAAGAAATAACTGTACTCTGATCATGAGCATTTTAAAATGTAATTTAATGTAATAACAATAATTTATTTTCTACATCTGTTTACGTAATCCAGATTACATCTAATCAATTACTTCCCGGAACAGCCGGTTACTCTTCTTACATAGGACAAGCAGCATGGAAAATCAAGTGATATGTTTATTTTACATGAACATTCACATGTATTTGTTTCATTAAAGGTGCTTTATGTAATTTTTTGACTGTAGAAAGCCATAAAAATGCCATATGTTTGTAGAGATTTAGGAAAGATGCTAAATTCAACTAGTTTCTCAGAAAAACAATCCTGCCAGTTATTCTACTTTGAAATGTGCTTTCTGGGTCAGAATATCTGTTTTTGTTTTGGTCTGTGGTCCCGCCCACTGCCAATTTACCCCCAGGTTGCCAGTTGGTGGAAAACACAGCATATTGGGTCACATATCACAGTTGCATCCTAAATCTGGCAACCCGCGTGAGGGTTGAGTCTGAGGAGGAAGGGACGGGGAAACAACCCTCTCTAATAATTTGACTTTAGACTGCAGCACCCAATTCAGTCGCTAGCTTACAATATTACATACATCTATCGTAGATTTGCAATATACACAAAATGCACACTGGCCGTCGCACACACGTTAGGACACACAATCCGCATCTCTGTAGAGAAGTATTGAGGGCAAGGCTATTATGCATTCACTCTTTTTTATTCTTTTGTGCTTTACCATCAGGACGAGTCTTTCTGAAACATTTACGGAGAAAGAAACTGCATGTTTTAATAAAGAGGAATGTGATCAGTGCAACAATTGAGAGTAAAAAGGCCACTACGTCCAGGCAGTGGTACTGATACCAGCTCAGTTCATGTGCCTGAACTCGAAGATGTTTAGCTCCTTTGTGCCGCATCACAAATTCGATCCAGTAAACTGCCTGGTCCAGAGGCTTCATCGGCTGATCATGGTGGATTCTGGACAGTCTCATGATGCTTTCTTTGTACCTGAAGAAAAAGAAGCGTTCTTTAGGCCCCGAAACATTTTTTGTCACATACAGCAAACATCTGCTCACTATCTGCTAGCTGCCTGTCCCCTGAACACACTGTAAAAAAACACGGTCTCTGTAGACAGCCCAGGCTCCACAAACGGCAACAAAAACAAACTGGCCCAGCCTGGACCACAAAACATAACAAACAGTGTTCCAGCCAATAACCGACAAGAATGATTTGGGGGTGGGGGTTGGGGGGTTAGTGCGCGTGCACATGAAGGGGGGTGTAGGGAGTGGAGGAGAGAGAAGCATGAAGAGGGAAGTTAGCTAGAGGAGAGATGTCCTAGACAACGACAACGACTAACGTTAGAATTATAGTCTCTTGAATTTTGATATGGCCAACACACGACCAAAGAGACATCGTTACGATGAACAAATAGCAAAGAAGAGGGAAAAAGGAGAAGGAACGTGCAAAGTCCCGAATTTACATCGGAAAAGCACGGAAGGGAGGGGGAGGGGACGGGATGAGGAGGAGGGAGGGTCGAGCTAGCCTCATTTCTGTTTGACAATACTTCGAACGCCAACAAGAAGTGACGTCACCCAACATCACTTAGTGCACCTTTTAACACAAGACAAGCTCTACAAAAGTACAAAAGTTTCTAAATATATTGAAAAGCTTTGCTTTGAACTACAGTGTTTTTCTATGAAATTAGGCAGCCGTGGTAATCCAATGACCAAAAAGAAAACTCATATGTACATTTATACACTCTATTTTCCCTGAGGTTCTTTTATAATTTTAGTGAAGTTTAGTTTAGTTATTAAAAAAACAAAATACAAAACCATTTTCCACTCTCTAGTCCTCTAATGGAAGAAAAAAACATTTCTGGGTTGTTTCTAACCTTCTGAAAATAACTGGTAGAGGCCTTTGGAAATGGATTATTTCAAATTAAAGACTTAACTCACGAGGGATTATTTAATACAGTCTTGAGAGCTTCTGCCAGGTCTTTGGACTCCATTGTATTGACATCAAGGACAACAGCAGCTCCTTTGGTCTTCATGTGCATCAGGTTGTCAGACTGGTCACCAAACAGTGGCAAGCCCACCATTGGGACGCCATGATAAATAGCCTCATACAGTCCATTTGTCCCACCATGGGCAATGAAGGCCTTAGTTTTTGGATGTCCTATCAGATAAAATGAAGTCAGTATCTATCTGACACCAGTTATTGTTCTTTGTGTATAATGAGCACACATGACAACACTTTCCTTACCAAGCAAATCATTCTGTGGGATCCAGTCGAAGAGTTTTGTATTGGGGGCGAGAGTTTCTGGTGTTTTTCCACTGTAACGCCAAACAACCTGTGCAAATACACATTTGGAGAACGTACTAAGCATATGAACACCTAAGCAACAGATAGTTTATAAAAATTGGGTTTTATAAAAATTGCATTTATTTTTCCTACTGAGAAATGTATTTTTGATGATAACGTTTAACGTTAAACCTTTTTACCACATCTACAGACCTCTGAGGTTGTTAATGGTACACAATTACATTCTGTGATGACCACATTTAGTTTGGACTTTTATTCACATAAAGACACATCAAATATGGCAAACTGAGAAGCTTAAATGCTTGCTTGACACAAGGTTTGTTCTCACGTGTCACATAAGTACAGCTCAGCTGCCATTAACCATGTTTGATGTGCTCTATGTATGTGTGTTGATCAATGTTTGGATTACTTTTCTTTATGAACATTTTGAAGCTTGAAAGTTTTGACTTTGGACTTTGAACAGAGGGACAGAAATATCTTTGGGCTTGGTTGGCACACCTTTTGTGGGATCTGACCAAGAGCAGAAGCAATAGTGTTTGCTCTTTCCATTGTCAGGTTGTTGATCATGGAACCCAATGAGAAAACAACAATGCCATGATCTCCTGAGCTCTGAACAAACTTCTCCAGTTCCTAAAAGACACACAAATGACCATATACTTTAACACAAAAACAGAAAACAAGACTTGAATCACCATTTACACCATGTAAACTACTTAAAGTTAGGGTAGGGATTTTTGGAGCGGCTAGCAATAGCAAGCTCGCTTTGCAAGCACAAGATCCCACCCTCCCTTCAGAGCATCTCCAAAGCTAGAGTCTGCAAAGCGTCACGAGATGAGAGACAGCATTAAATTACGTCTTGTCTCAAAGCACATACCATTACAATAATACTGAACATAAACAACTTACAGAGCTCTAACTTGTACCACCTGACTGCTGCGGATTCATTTCGGCGTAGATAGTGCTTAACTTATTTTCCACCAGAAATGGATATGGCATTAAGTTACAATGTTATTTGATCTATTCAGGTAAGAATTCCTTAAAGGTGCATTGTGTAATATTCAGGAGTATCTGTTGACATAAATGCAATATCATATACATAACTATGTTTTCAGTGGTGTATAAAGACCTGGCTTAATGAACCGTTATGTTTTTATTACCTTAGAATGAGCCCTTTCTATCTACATACACAATCCCCTTACAATCAAATAGCCATTTTGCGCTGACATGAGTCTACAGTGGCCCTAAACAGACAAACTACTACAGAGCGCGTTTCGTTACTATGTTGTTCTTCGTGCAAAGAAGCTAGCTAAAGTCAGCGAATAAAACACTGACACAATGATGAACAAGTAACAATAATATTCACAATAACATATTGTTTACTGAATAATTAAGTAAACATAATTTATTAATTTATCTTTGTAAAGAAACCTCATTGTTTAACTGGCTATTATCTGGTGTCATACGACGATATCTTTTCCTGTCAGCCACCGTAACTTCTGTTGGTTGCAATTCGCAACCTCACCACTAGATGCTGCTAAAATTTACACACTGCACCTTTAATTTACAAATGATGCATGTTTTAATGCAAAATAAAATAAAATGTAAAGGCATCAAGACAAATCAGAAGACCAGATATTTCAAAATAATATGGCAAAGCAAAGTCATTACCTTTGACAGAGGTTTGGCGGGTTTGCAGTGCAGTCCTCCAACAAATTTAAAATTAGGCACAAGTGGGCGTGGATACTCAAAATCCCAGTAAGTTCTAATCAACCAGATGTCAGCTTTCCCTGAGGTCTCACACATTGTTGTAGGTTTGCCTGTGATGTACATAGAATTTTACCCAGCCGATGCACAAAAGGTTAAAGGAGAACTCCGGTCAATTTTAACATTGAGCTCATTTTTTTGTACATTTGGAGTGCTGTCAATACAGAGAACAACGACAAAAATCGGTGTTGCCTACACCGAGTTATTCTATTTTTAAAATTTGCACCCTGTTGACTTCAATGGGGCAAGTACTAAACCTGCTTTTAGCCTCTTAACATCCTTGATGTGTCATTACAAGTGCACAGAAAATGTGAGTGATTCATTCTGAGTGAACACGAGTGAGTCTGACTGCAGTAGATGTGAAAGATATGTATAAAAATGATGTTATTTAAGCCAGCGCAAATACCTTTGTTTACATCCTGTTTTTCGGTTGAAGTCCAAAGTAGTCGATTGCAGAGTTCACACGCATAGGTTTAATACCTATGATCACGCGCGTGAACTCGGCAATCGACTACTTTGGACTTCAACCGAAAAACAGGATGTAAACAAAGGTATTTGCGCTGGCTTAAATAACATCATTTTTATACATATCTTTCACATCTACTGCAGTCAGACTCACTCGTGTTCACTCAGAAGGAATCACTCACATTTTCTGTGCACTTGTAATGACACATCAAGGATGTTAAGAGGCTAAAAGCAGGTTTAGTACTTGCCCCATTGAAGTCAACAGGGTGCAAATTTTAAAAATAGAATAACTCGGTGTAGGCAACACCGATTTTTGTCGTTGTTCTCTGTATTGACAGCACTCCAAATGTACAAAAAAATGAGCTCAATGTTAAAATTGACCGGAGTTCTCCTTTAAAGGTGCAGTAAGCGATTTCTGAGAAACGCTATTGATTAGGTCTGCAGGATTAATCAAAATTAAACCTCATGCGATTTGGCAAAGGCTGCGATTTTTTTATGCGCAGCTTGTCAGTGAAGCACGGCTCTGTGATCAGTAGTAAATGCTCTCGCGTAGAAGCTCCTGCAGTGTTCTCGTGCAGTGTGTTGAAACTCTGACTAAACACCAAGTTAAACCGTGCAAATGAAGACAGAGTCGTAGTAAGTTTGATGCTTTACTGTCATGCTTCCTCATTTACATGTAGTGATGAAAACTGTAATAAAATATGCCTCAATGCACATCGTACCAGGAAATCCCTATGAGCATCATACTATCGCCGTAGCTGAATAAACCGAACATTGAAACGGGCTGATTGAACATGACTAATAAACACACGACTATGACAATATATGGTTTATCTGAGTTCTTCAAGCCTTGGGTATTTTCATGATAATGAAGTATATTTATACTTCAATGCTAATTGACAGACTTTTTTTTACTGTATAGAATACTATTAAATTGTATGTTGTGTGCCTTATTCTGTGTGAGAAGCCACATCATCTCACAGACAAATGTTTTCACATACGCAACTGACGTTTTGAAGCAAGTTTGGAGTAAAAACAAGTTATTAAATGTTGTCTTTTGTTGGACAAGAGGTTCATAAATGATTCTCATGTTTGGAAAGATGTTTGACTCATGTTGCTTTTCAAATGTACATTATAAGAGACTCAAACTCGCAGCGCTTTCAGATGGTGCTTTCAGCCGTGCTTCGCTGACAAGCTGCGCATAAAAAAATTATTTGCAAATAATAGATAAAATCGCACAGCCTTACTGCTAATATCTGAAATCACCAAACACGCCCCTACCCAAAAGGATCACAGCCCTATCTTGATAGCCCCACCCCCAAAATCACAAAAACGCTATGCGGCAAAGGCCCCTCCCCCTCATGAGTGGACACGCCCCTTACTGCTGATTGGCTACAATACACCAAAACAGCTTTTCTCAGAAATCGCTTACTGCACCTTTAAGTCACAAGGTTAAAATAATCTAGAAAGAGACATTACTACTGAACAATTAAAGCACATGCATAAAAGTTGGCACAGATAAACAAAAATAATAATAATAATTACCTAATATTTCAGTGTAAAGCGGATCCATAAACCACGGAATAAATAGGGTTACAGTCGAATACATGATGTAGTTGAGCATGTTTTCCACTCTCTCTAGGAAGCTCATATGGTCAGTGAGGTGACCCAGCACAGCGACAGCAGGAACATAGGATGGTGGTGTGGGCATCTGACCGCAAAACCGCTCGCCAACATACGCAAACGTTGCGCGCATTGAGAAGACGAGCGGGATTTTCAGCGTCTCTGCCATCAAGTCAGAGAATTGCATCATCGGATCAGATAAAAGAACATCATAATGAGATTCCCGAAGCGCGTGCATAAGATCCTCATTGTGGAACATGCCCTTGAAAAATTCATCAAGGTGCACCTTAAACTTGGACATCAGTCGCCAGGTCTTGAGGACTTTCTCGTATGTGGTGCCTTGGTAATTTACCCAGGGATGAATCGCGTCATGCAGTATAGCACTGACCTCTTCTTTCTTCATGTTGACTTTGAACACAGTGAAGTTGAACCGCTCCTTCCGTGTGTACTGTACAGTAGGAGACGAAGAACTGACCAGAACCGTCACGCTGTGGTTCTTATCAACTAACGCGTCTAGGATTGAACGCATGCTGTGCCAGTGGCTGAACTCGCCTGGCATCACCAAAACCCTGCCAGCCTCTGCTACACACAGCAGTGCGAACACAAATATAGTCCCAGAAATCATGGCCAAGTGTTTGTGCCTTTGGATAAGAGCAGTGCGATCTGGGGAACGATGGTCCAAAACACAGCAGAGCCTTTGAGTAAACTGAGTTGCGAAGTTCAGATTGAACGCTTTATCTTCACGTGATTCATGTAGACTTCAGTTTCAGGAAGTTAGCGTTATCGAGATTAGTAGCCAATAAACCCATCGATTTAGAATATAACCAGTGTTGGGTAAGTTTCTATAAAAAAAATAAATAACAGAAGTCGAGGTTCTGTGGGGTGCGGACTGGATTGATTCCATAGAGCTTCCGAACAAATGGGTTGGGGGTGCGGACTGATGGGGCAGAATCCAAGGAGTCAGTTCTAGAGCTCCCCCTGTCTGATTTTAGGGGAAAATCGGGTCCATCAGAGACGTCCAATAGATTTCTTAGACGCGCCGAAAGAATACCAGACACACAATGAGGAAATCTCAGAGTAAAACTGGGAGTTATGAAAAAGATACACCGGTGTTTTGCCAGATGAGAAGTTTATCTATGTATCATCTTTTAACTCTTTTAATAAATTTTATAACTATCATATATATCTCTTTTAATTTCTTTTATAGCTGTTTTAATTTTCCTTGCTTTTATTTTGATTATTTTAATTCCTTTCTGTAAAGCACTTTGAATTGCCATTTAGTGTATGAAATGTGCTAAATAAACTTGCCTTGCCTAATATATTACTAATTTAATCTTCAACAGAGTAATTAGTACTAATTACTCTTTCTAAAAGCTATTTACTTTGTAAATCCCACATCAGGCTCAACCAGTTGAACAAAACAAGGAAACTCTTTTTAATTCTTTCAAATAAGTAATAGGCCTTATAAAATTGCGTAAATTATACTTGAACTGGCAAAAGTATTTAAAGGGAGAGAGAGGGTTATATTAAAAAAATAAATTTTAACAGAGACATTCAATTTTAATGTTAATTCCACTATTGTATAGAATTGTTATACTGTAAGCAGTAACTGGAATTAAAGCTGCAGTCCGTTTTTGTGTTAAAAATGTACAAAATGTATATAATAATCGAGTACATCATGAATCCAAATTCCAAACCATGTTTTTGTCTTATCCTGAATCACTACCTATAGCCTAAGTGTTTATATTTGGACTATTTTAGACCGGTCGGATCGGGTCTTACAGCTGCGGAGTAACCGAGTACCTGCGTGACTCGTCATAGACACAAACAGAGAAAAGTAGCTCCGGCGACAATGTTCTTCCGCAAGACGCATGCAGTTGTGTGTATTAACCGCTAGAGCGACAAAAGTTACGGACTGCAGCTTTAAATGACAAAATAAAAAAATTAAGAGTAATCCCTTACTTAACTATTTCAAGGGAAAAGTAATTAGATTACAGTAATTAATTACTTAGTAATGAGTTACACCCAACACTGTATGACACACAGACATGTTTATGTAGTATATGTAGTTACATCAATGTTTTTAAAATGTAAAATTTCTGCCAATATTTGAGGATATTGGTCCGTAGGCATTCGATCTCAACCACCACACTGAGACACTTGGTTCTTCTGTATATCTCTGCATTTGAAATTCTTTCTGGCCAGAAAATACCACATATTTTCCTCAGGCAAGAGTTTTGGAAGACATCCAGCTGTCAGTTTCAATTATTGTGGTCAACTAGTCTACACTGATACATATTTCAGGCTAATATTAAATCGGTTAAAGACTGTGTGTTGCTGTAGTTCGTTTCTTTTTTTATGTTCTTAATCTTGTATGTTAGTCAAGGGCAATGATGTCTTAATGTTTACCACGGTTTCACTAATCCCATGGTAATTTAGGGCCTCAATAAATTTTAATGATTGTTATCTTTATGATTTTCAGATATCAGAGACTGAAAGAGGATTGTCAGCTCAATGCAATGGACTAGCAGTGAAAGCAAATAACTGAATTCATGTCATTTTTTTTGAGTCGTGATTGTGTTCACTGGCCATGTGCTCTTGTTTTTTGTCATGTTTGGTGTGAGCACGGATGTTATGTTTGTTTCTTTGTGCCATGTGCTCTCCCTTCTGATATGACTATTGGTTCATTCGTTCATTGGTTCATTCATTATTTGTTATCAACGTCATGACATGCATTACACCAAGGTTTCTCAAACTGGAGTTTGTGAAGGAACTGCAGGGGGTTTGTGATTTGATGAAAAGCTAATAAATAATTATCTAATAAATAATTGTATAATTTTTTTACAGCATTATTTTTTTATTTTTCATGAGAAAAACTTACATGCATTACCTGATATATTCAAATGAATCTATATTGAATTGAATCGTTAAATTTGTGTCAATAAATAGGCTAACCAAAATCACAGTACAAGTCATTGTATACCATGTAACTGTCACGGGTGGTGGTAGGAAGACAGAACAAGATGAAGGTATCTTTTCAACACAAAGGTTTAATGATGATCAAAATACAAGACAGCAGAACAGGCAACAACACACACTATTTATAACAGAGATCGGACGAAGACTGACTGAACAGATGGAACTTAAATGCAAACACAGATGACAATGATTAACGAAACACAAGTGATAAAGATAACGATGACTGACTAAACACAGGTGATAAAGCTGAACTGATAATGACAGTGAAAATGATGACAGGCTGACAAGTCCAAATGAACACAAACTAAACCAAACACCACTGTGACAGTAACATGTTGTCAGTAAACCGAATAAAACTTTGTTCAGTAATCACATTTTTGACAATACACTTCTTGTGAAGCAGGACAGCCCTGACTTAAAGGAGCTGTATGTAAGAAATGTGTTTCAATTAATCATAAAATGGCCCTGATATGTCACTAGACATTAAGAAATCATGTTCATTTCAAATACTTGTATCACTGACAACAGTAGTACGGCCAGGATATTGTCATTTAAAAAGTGAAGTTGCAGCCCTCAACTGATGTTGATGTTGTCATCTTGTGTTTTGGCCTGAAGCGCCACCTTCCACCTATCTACCAATCACGAAATCAGTAGTGTTTCGGCATCCGGGTTGCCAGCTCTGCTCTAGTTACCACAGCTGCAGCTCCTTGTAGCAGCCTACGTTCCTGCTGGATCCTGCAGCATATCTGGCAACCTCGAGTCAGGGGGGAGGGGGAGGGGATACAGTGATTGCAGTACCAGTTTTGGCCACAATCTTACATACGGCTCCTTTAAAATCTCATGAGTACTTCAAGTAAATATTTTAGGTTATTGCGCTTCGGCTTACAAAAATGTTTGGATTCCCTGGATTACATGAGCTAACGTTAATAAACATGAAAACAGCAATGAATATTTTATGGCTAGAGTCTTTCAAGTTTTACATATTTTTGTCCAGACTTCCAGAATCAATTAGTGCAGGTTACTACTGGATATGATGCAGACATAATATTTAACATAATTTGTTTAGTAATACATTTTCACATAGTTGATAAGTAACTTTCAATTATATATAGTCTCATATATATATATATAGTCTAGTTGATTGAGAGGTGCTTTTGTCCCAAAATTCAGAAGCATGGATTGTATTTATGACATTTAAATTGTCATTCCATATTGTGAAAATATTCAAAGCTAAATGGTATGGACTTTTACAGTAGGATTTTTTAAGGAAAAAAAAGAAAGAAAGAAAGAAGAAGAATTAGGGAGAATCAATAAATTGACTGCCATTGTGTGAATAATATGTAATCCATTAAAAAGCACCTGTAATCTGATTATGAGGATTTTAAAACATAGTTTAATCTAATTACAGGTACTCTATTTTTGAAATCAGATGTCATAAATAATAATAAAAAAAATACTGTATTTTCAATGCCGATTTTCCTATGTATAAATGTTTTACTTTCCATGAACAATCACATGTATTTGTTTCATTAAGTGCATTTGCAATATACACAAAATGCACACTGGCCGTCACACACACGTTAGGACACACAACCGCATCTCTGTAGAGAAGTATTGAGGGCAAAGCTACTATGCATTCACTCTTTTTTATTCTTTTGTGCTTTGCCATCAGGACGAGTCTTTCTGAAACATTTACGGAGAAAGAAACTGCACGTTTTAATAAAGAGGAATGTGATCAGTGCAACAATTGAGAGTAAAAAGGCCACTACGTCCAGGCAGTGGTACTGATACCAGCTCAGTTCATGTGCCTGAACTCGTAGATGTTTAGCTCCTTTATTCCGCATCACAAATTCGATCCAGTAAACTGCCTGGTCCAGAGGCTTCATCGGCTGATCATGGTGGATTCTGGACAGTCTCATGATGCTTTCTTTGTACCTGATTAGAGAAGAAAAAGAAGCGCTGCTTAACACAAGACAAGCTATACAAAAGTACAAAAGTTTCTAAATATATTGACAAGCTTTGAACTACAGTGTTTTTCGACATCAGGTTTAAAGTGAATAGTGAAGCGGCCATTTTATTTCATTTCAAATTTATGAAAGACTTAACTCACAAGGGATTATTTAATACAGTCTTGAGAGCTTCTGCCAGGTCTTTGGACTCCATTGCATTGATATCAAGGACAACAGCAGCTCCTTTGGTTTTCATGTGCATCAGGTTGTCAGGCTGGTCAGCAAACAGTGGCAAGCCCACCATTGGGACGCCATGATAAATAGCCTCATACAGTCCATTTGTCCCGCCATGGGTAATGAAGGCCTTCGTTTTTGGATGTCCTATCAGATAAAATGAAGTCAGTATCTATTTGACACCAGTTATTGTTCTTTGTGTATAATGAGCACACATGACAACACTTTCCTTACCAAGCAAATCATTCTGTGGGATCCAGTCGAAGAGTTTTGTATTGGGGGCGAGAGATTCTGGTGTTTTTCCACTGTAACGCCAAATAACCTGTGCAAATACACATATGGAGAAAGTACTCTGTTACTAACGTAACCTCTGTACACTGAGATAACTGGAACGAGTACTGGATAGCAAGACGCAATGTGGAAAACTCCTTTTCCTCCGATTACTGAAGAAGATTATAGAATAACGCAGCGGAGCTGCACGAACCTATGGGGAGAAAGCCCGCCAGAGCCCGCCAAAATGGGCGGGGCTCTCCCTCTATATTAGCGGGCAATCTGCCATAGGGAATCATTTTAATTCGACTGAAGCGACGAACGCCGAGTCATGCAGCGTGAAAAAGTACGGCCGGTGACGCGGTACTCAGGGAACCAAGGTTATGTTAACCGAGTAAGTTCCCTTTCGATACGGTTCACTCGTACTGCGTCACTAAACTCAATGGGAACCCAGTGCAATCTTGCCATGCTTAGAACTGCGGAACGACAATCGTTCTGGGACCCTGGCCCAGTCGCAAGAATAAGGGCCCAAGGGTGCCAAGTTTAATATAGGGCGATATAACTCAGACTACATGTCGGAGTCGCATGGAGGGTTCTAGCGGGTTGAGCTCACGTAGAGGTCAATGCCCAGCTTACACAGACAGGACCTGTGCTTGTAGTGCAGGGACATCCAGGTTAGAGAATCTGGTGAATGTGGATGGCGAGGACCAGCCGGCCGCCACACAAATGTCACCAATGGACACTCTGTTGGACCATGCCCAGGGTGAGGCCATGCCTCTGGTGGAGTGTGCTTTAACTCCGATGGGGCACTGTGCCCATCGAAGCGTAGGCCTGTGCAATTGCGTCCACTATCCAGTGGAACAGTCTTTGCTTCGTGACCGGATGCCTTTTACCGGATGCCTTTTACTGCGGCCACCGAAGCACACAAAGAGCTGCTCTGACTGCCTGAACGGGGCAGAGTGCTCGATATATACTCTTAAGGCCGAACAGGGCAGAGTAAATAAGACTCCTGCTCACTCTCAGATGGGGGAAAAGCAAAGAGAGTGATAACCTGTGAGTCGAGAGGACCTTCAGCACATAGCCGTGTCTTTGTCTGAGGATGACCTTACGGTTGTTAGGCCCAAACTCAAGGCAAGAAGCACTCACAGAGAGTGCTTGTAGGTCACCCACTCGCTTGACCGATGCTAAGGCTAGCAGGAGAGCGGTCTTTAGTGAAAGGGGCCGTAATTCGGCCAGCTGGAGTGACTCGAAGGGAGGGCCTTTGAGGGCCCTGAGGACCGTAGACAGGTCCCATGTAGGAAATATGAGGGGGCGGGATGGGTTTAGCATGGAAGGGGTGCGACCCTTATCTAGCAGCTCCTGGAGGAACGACGGTACAGATGAAATGTCACAGGATTGTCGGTCTTCACTCTTAACTGCGCACCAGCTGGAGAAGACAGACCATTTAAGGGTATATAGGTGTCTTGTGGACAGGGTCCAGCCTCAGAAATATTGTTCAGGACTCTCGCAGGGAGGTCCATCGGCTCCCATCGAGGGGCCAAAGGAGAAGGGCCCACAGCTGTGGTTGGGGGTGCCAGATTGTTCCTTTCACTTGGGAAAGGAGGTCCTTCCTCAGTGGAATTGGGGCTGCTGAGAGCAGCTGTGTCTACTCTGGGAACTACAGTTGGTTCCTCCAGAGGGAACTACCAGAAAGACTGCGCGTCTGTCCTCCCTTATCCATCTGATGACCTGAGGGAGCAGCATAACTGAAGGGAAGACATATAGGGGAAGGCTGGGCCATTTGTAGGCCAGTGGGTCCCTGTCCCTTGAGAAATATATTGGGCAGAAGATTCTCCCAAGATCATATGAACCGTTGGGGGGGTGAAATATCCACACTTTCGAGGACACGTTTCCGCGGGACAGCATGTCTGCCCCTTGGTTCAATCTGGCACGTGAGACGCTATCAGCAAGCGCAGGTTGGGTTGTGCCCATAAGAGGAAGCGTCTCACCAGTTTGTACAGAGGTCTCGATCTGAGTCTACCTTGGTAGTTTATGTAGGACACCACTGCCATGTTGTCATTGTGCCATTTCAGATCTGGCAGGAAGGTTCTGAGGGCCAGAAAGACTGCCAGCATTTCCAGGCAGCTGATATGAAGCCTTTTTTCTGCGCTCAACCAGTAGCCTGAAGTCGGCCTGCCCTCACACAGAGCTCCCCAACCCGTGTTGGAAGCGTCTGTTGAGACTACCTTCCTTCTGGAGACCATTACCAGATATATGCCTGATTGGAACCAACGAGGGTCCTTCTAAAGGGTCAGGGCCATGATGCAGCCATGATCCACCCTGATGCAGACAAGCATGGGCTGGAACTCTGGGTATCAGACAGTATTGTTGGGGTCGCATGTGAAGAAGTACTGGTGACGTGGAGGCAATGAGGCCCAGCATCCTCTGAAACTTGCTGCGGGGGGGGGGGGGGGGGGGTGTCAAGGTGAGAACCCAACCTGAAAGATGCCACAAGCCGATCCTGATTCCCAGGCTTTCCAAATGGCCGAGGAGCACAGATCTGTGAGTGTCTAGATCTGGGCTAGAATGAGCTAGTCGTCAAGGTAATTCAGGTCGCGCACTCCCTTCTGTCTTAGAGGGGAGAGGACCTTGCACTTCGTGAAAGTGCGTGGAGCAAGAGACAGTACGAATGGAAGGACTGCATACTGATAAGCCACCGCCTCGAACGCGATTCTCAAGAACGGTCTGTGATGGGGGGATATCTGGATATGAAAGTATGTGTCTTTCAGATCCACTGAGAAAAACCAATCCCCTGAGCACACTTGCGAGAGGATTTGTTTCAATGTTTTCAAACATATTGAATGGCCGTTTCATAAGGGCGCAGTTCAGATGTCTGAGGTCGAGGATGGGCCTGAGGCCGCCATCCTTCTTTGGAACGAGGAAAGAGCGGCTGTAAAAGCCTGACCCGCTGTAGGTCGGAGGAACTGTTTCTACAGCTCCTTCCGTTAGCAAATTCATCACTTCGGTGTGGAGGACATGGGCCACGTTGCTCCCTACCAAGGTGGTGACGACACCCCTGAAGCGGAGAGGCCTGCAAGCAAATTGCAGCGTGTTCAATACCTATCTTGACACTCCAGGGATGGCTTTCCAAGCCTCGGCCCGGGTGGCAAGGGGGACAGGCCGCAGCAAGACTTAGCCTGCTCCTCTTCCTTCCTGAAGGATCAGGATGGCTTCTGAGGTGCAGGACCCAGCGTTATCTTAGGCCGGGGACCTAGGGGTAGCTCAATGAGAGCAGTTCATCTCAGTGAGCACGGCTTCTGCGTGGGATTAACTTTATTATTGCTATAAAGAGACAAAAAAAGTTACACACCTTTTGTGGGATCTGACCAAGAGCAGAAGCAATAGTGTTTGCTCTTTCCATCGTCAGGTTGTTGATCATGGAACCCAATGAGAAAACAACAATGCCATGATCTCCTGAGGTCTGAACAAACTTCTCCAGTTCCTAAAAGACACACAAATGACCATATACTTTAACTCAAAAACAGAAAACAAGACTTGAACCACCATATACACCATGTAAACTACTTAACAGTAAACATATTTACATAGGAAATAGCAATCACAGGGAAAAGAACCCACAAAAAACATAATACACTCTAACATACTCTAAAAACTTGATATTTCTACCAAGGGTCAAGGTTCGGATGGTTTGCATGACCCAGTTTGTCCCTGATGGTAGATGACATAATTGCACCAACTGGGTCCAAAAAGCATCCCCTTGACTGTCCCTCCCCCCCCCTCTCCTTTTACCCAGCTTTTAATTAGTGACCTAAATGGAAGATATTTTCCATCAGAAATGTCATCTCAAAGTGTTCCATATGCAGTTTACAAAATGGGATTACATTGCAAATCCATAGTTTCTTTTAAGGTCAACCGAGCCAAATCCCTCTCCAAAGTTACAATGTTACTTGATCTATTCAAGTGAGGATTCCTTAATTTATAAATTCTGCTTGTTTTAATACAAATTAAATTAAAATGTAAAGGCATCAAAAATATTTCAGAAGAGCAGATATTTCAAAATAATATATGGCAAAGCAAAGTCATTACCTTTGACAGAGGTTTGGCGGGTTTGCAGTGCAGTCCTCCAACAAATTTAAAATTAGGCAGGAGTGGGCGTGGATACTCAAAATCCCAGTAAGTTCTAATCAACCAGATGTCAGCTTTCCCCATGGTCTCACACATTGTTGTAGGTTTGCCTGCGACATAAGAAATATTTCTACTCAGTTGATGTACAGTAGGTCAAGTCACAAGTTTAAACAGTATCCGGAAGACTAGCTTACTGCACAATTAAAGCATAAAAGTCAGCCCAGATCAAACAAACAATAGTTACCCCTTATTTCAGTGTAAAGCCGGTCAAAAGTAAACCTCATGTTCAATCCAAATATGGTTGTATACATGATGTAAAGGAGCATGTTTTCCACTCTCTCTGGGAAGCTCATATGGTCAGTGAGGTGACCCTGCACAGCGACTGCAGGAACATAGGATGGTGGTGTGGGGATCTGACCGCAAAAATGCTCGAAATTATATGCGAACGTTGAGCGTAGTGAGAGGACGTGCGGGATTTTCAGCGTCTCTGCCATCAAGTCAGCGCATGACATCATTGGATCAGATAAAAGCACATCATAATGAGATTCCCGAAGCGTGTGCATAAGATCCTCATTGTGGAACATGCCCTTGCATGTATCAGCAGCAAGCACCATGAAGTTGGACATCACTCGTCTGATCATGGAGAGTTTCTCGAATGTGGTGGTTGTGTTGGTCATCCAGAGATGAATAAAGTCCATCCACACAGCATTGGCGTCTTCTTTCACCATGTTGACTTTAAACACATTGAAGTTGAACCGCTCCTTCCGTGTGTACTGTACAGTAGGAGATGAAGAACTGACCAGAACTGTCACGCTGTGGTTCTTATCAACTAACGCGTCTACGATTGAACGCATGTTGTGCCAGTGGCTGAACTCGCCTGGCAACACCAAAACCCTGCCAGCCTCTACTCCACACAGCAGTGCGAACACAAGCAAAGTCCCAGAAACCATGGTCTGTGTGACCATGTCTGAAGTGTTTGTGCCTTTGGAAAAGTGCAGTGTAATTTATGGAACAGTGACCCAAATGCAAGATTTGCACAACAGGATTTGGGCAAAGGTCGTGTTGCATTATGGAGGGTATAGGTGCACTTTGTCATTTTGCCAAAAGATAATATCTTGCACTTTCACTCAATTCCCATTCTAAATGGTTTATTTTGCAATACTGCAAGGAATATGCAAATGTTGTGAACAACACTGTTGTAATAACAGCTTTATTTTGTTTTTACAATATGTAAGTGCAATTCTGAGTCAGATGTCAGTTTATAGCAGGGGTTTTCAACCTTGATAGACTCGGGTTTATTATAGTCTAGTTCTAGTTCATGTCTATCATGACAACCCCTAGTAAAAAAAGTACTTTATTGTATTTGAAATATATTCCTTTTTCAATAGTAGGCTACATTGCAAATACTAACGCATTTTTTACTATCTTTATATATATTAAATAATGTATAGCATCATGCTTTTACCTATTTTCACAAAACAACTTTTAACACACTTTAAAATAATTGTACATTAGAAAAATATACTTGAAATTAAAATTCTGTTTATTTTTTAAAAGTGTATTAATTTGCCCTTTATTAAAAATATATTTTAGGTATATTTTAAAGGAGCTGTATGTAAGAAATGTATTTCAATTAATCATAAAATGGCCCTGATATGTCACTAAACATTAAGAAATCATGTTCATTTCAAATACTTATATCACTGACAACAGTAGTACGGCCAGGATATTGTCATTTAAAAGTGAAGTTGCAGCCCTCAACTGATGTTGATGTTGTCATGTTGTGTTTTGGCCTGAAGCCCCACCCTCCACCTATCTACCAATCACGAAGTCAGTAGTGTTTCTGCAACCGGGTTGCCAGCTCTGCTCTAGTTACCACAGCTGCAGCTACAAACGTTCCTGCTGGATCCTGCAGCCTATCTGGCAACCTCGAGTCAGGGGGGAGGGGGAGGGGATATACCACTCTACAGTAATTTGAAAGTGATTGCAGTACCAGTTTTGGCCACAATCTTACATACAGTTCCTTTAACTGTGTGCTAGAAATGACCATTTTAACAATGCATTGGAAGTATACTTTCAAAATACATTATAGTATACAATAGTATTTTGTACAAAGTATAGAATAATAAATAAATGAAATAGTATAAAATACATTTAAGAGAAGGTTTTTCTCAATCTTTTACACTGGCCAAATAGTATTTTTAATTGCTTTATATTTTTAATGGAAACAGATAGGCCTTATTGTGCATTATTGATCATTATTTGCATGAAAATATTTTCTCAGACCATGAGTTCTGCTATTATCATGCGCTAAGCAATCCTCGCTGTAGTTAAAACATTAAAACACAGCATGTCACAGGAAAAGTGTTCAACAGCATCATATAAAAAATGTTCTAACTTCTCTGTAATGTTTTCATGCATTTTAAGTGCTTAACTCCATTCATGAGAACGGCATATTTAATCTAAATGTGTACATCAGATGTAAAACATAGTTTAAATCATTCTTTTATTTATTTAAACGGTTATGATTAGGACTCATAATGAAGGTTTTCCTTCATCTGCCGTCAGTCCCTCACTCAGATCACCATCGGTGTCGCCAAACTGCTCCCGTCTCCAAAATGTTCGTACGCAATATGCATGGATCAGAGTTTGCGTGCATTTGCGCAAATTTTCCCGTCACGTTTGTTTTTATAAATCACAACTTATGCATCAGAAGTGGCGTATGCCTCTTTCAGGGCATCTTTTGTGCGTATGCATGACGGTTATAAATGAAGCCCCAGTCCTCACGGTTCGGCACGCATGTGATTCGCGGGTTAACTGCTAAATATAACCATGAAAGTAAAAAAAAAAAAAAAAAAAAAAAAAAAAGATGGCGTTTTCCACTTATGATATCATTTCTAGTGAGAAAAGTATTATTGTAGTCATTAAATATTCACTTATAAACAGGGGGGTAAAGCGTACCACCCCCCGGCCGCCATTGGCTAACAAGCCATCACCCTGCTGTTATTGACTCCCATTCATTTTGGCGTCACTTTGACAGCGAATAACTTTACATCTGAGGCGTTTGAAGACTCTATTTGACCATTGTTTATTTATAAAGAAACACGACAATGTATTAAAGGCTCCATTACCTTGTATCTTATGTTATGGCCCTGTAGAAGCAGTTTTTGTAAAAGTAGGCTAACGATTGCGTCATAACCACACGACTCTCTGGAAATTACGTATGGACAGGAGGAGAGACGCTCGCAGTCAATCAGGGGGACGTGGAGGCATAAAGTCCGATAAAGTCAAGGGAGAAGCCCATAGAGAGTCATAAAGTTGCCCCTGCTCCTAGCTCATGGACAGCTCCTACTCACGCTCTCCGTCTCGGCAAGATTCGGAAGGGAATGATTCAGATTTCTCTCGGCACAGCTACTAGAAGACTTACAAGTGTCAGACAGGTTGCTCACGTCACATCTACGTCGTCAAGCTCAGTTTGAGTCTGCGCAGTACGCTCAGCCATCAGGAAGTGAGAGCTTCTAATTGACTTCACTTTTCTCCGTTGAAATCTATGGGGTCGCTGTGTCCATTTCTTTTACTGTTTATGGTTTCAGACATCGCTCAGACAATAAATTGAATCCTCTTTCGCGTTTACTTGCACTTGAACAGACATACACACAAAATTCTGTCAAAATTCTGTCTCTGTCTCGGCAAGTATTCTCTCAATTATGTCATTAGATTAGTGAACAGTTGAGAAAGAACCGGATGTGTGTCAGTATATTCGGTTCGTGCATTCTGTCTTAAAGTGACAGCAGCCTAATATTCCTGCTGTTGTCTGTGTCATTAATGTTAATAATAATAATAAAAAAACATCATTATCCTCATCCACCATGTTCAAAAGAAATGAAGATAGTGAGCAGTCAGGTGGAAAGTGATGATGACAGCTTGTAGGATAAGTGTGGAGTACCCAAGCAGCATAGGTGCTCCCTTGAGAACCAGACCAAAAAAGTTATGTGCACCTCTGCGTTAAAAATGTACATTATTTTTTTTAACAATGAAAATATAACTTTGCTATATGTACGATGTTAATAAAAACATGTTTCACAGTCTGTGAAAACTGCATATGCCGCATTAAAGAGAGAATGTCATGCATCAGTTCGGCAGGCATCTGAATTGTTTTGGACAAAATCTGAATGTCACTATCAGTAATTCCCTTCAGAGGGACGGGTTGCACAGACTGTGGCAAGCCATTTAGACTTTTATCAATTATATGAACTCTTGATATAAACAATTCATTTTCCACTATATATATATATATATATATATATATATATTAATTCTTGATATCAACAATGGCAGCAACCCTCGCAGAAATACCAATTCTTGATATCTGTAATTTATCATAGGCTGCCATTCAAATTCAATTGCTGATATATAGAATTGATTTCTTAGTTGAAATTCCAAATTCTCATATCAGAAATACAATCATTTCTGATAATTACATGGTTTGCTACCACGTATTACGTAATTATTGATAGAAAATTACTTAGAAAATTATATTTCTAAGAAATGCATAGCTGATATGTTTCAACTAAGAAATCAATTATATAAAAAAAATCCAATTTCTGATATCAAGAATTAGTATTTCAAAAAGTGAAAATGTAATTCTTGATATCAATAATTCATACCCTGGGAATGTATAAATGTCAAAACGCTTGCCATACACGGACAGCAGGCTCCATATTATTTTTGATATAGCCTATATATTTTTGATTTTCCCTCACAATTGCGAATTTCCATCTCACTAAAACTACGAAGTGCGAGAAAAAGTCAGAATTGTGAGATTTGTTTCAGTGTTGTAAGCTTCCATATTAAGCTTATTCTAGCTCAACTACACTTTCCACAATAAAGATGTTCATGAGAAGAAAAAAACATTCGTGAACGCTTGCGTGAGTCCTTACCTAATATTTCACTGTAGTAATTATCCAAACTCATCAAGACCATCCGAAACCCGACGGAATAAAAAACATAACTAATCATATTTTTCACTCTTTCCATGAAGCACATGTGATCTGTCATCACCGACGGAGGAACCGGTACATAAGAGGGCGGTGAGGGCATCTGTCCACACATCCTCTCCATGGAAAACCCGAGTGAAACCCGCAGAGAGAGTACGAGTGGCAGATCCAGAATCTCTGCCAGCAAGTCACTGCATAAGAACATGGGATCATAAAAGAGAACATCAAACTTTAAATCCCTCAAGCGCGCGATCAGCGCGTCATTACGCAGCATGGAGTCGCACAAGGTGCGCTGAAATTCGTTCACTTTCCCCATCAGGTCCACGATCTGGAGACCAATTGTGACCATGCTTGGTGTGGGGTACTGCATCCAGATGTCGATCATCTGTTCGCTCACACTGTGCACCTCGTGCGCCTTCAGAGGCACGTCAAACACCAGGAACGGAAACCTCTCCTGCGCTGTGAAGTTCACGGTCGGCGAGGCGGAGTTCACCAGAACTGTCACGCTGTGATTGCGGTTCAGAAGCTCTTCCAGAATGTTGCGCATGTTGTGCCAGTGGCTGTATTCTCCCGGCAACACGAGCACATTGCCACCGTGCGTAAAGCTCACGGCAGTCAATAGGAAGATTAAGAAAAGTATGCATGACTTTCCCAAACACTGCATGGCAGAAACACTCGTGAAGACGCTGAACCACCGTTTCCGCTTTGCATCTGGACGATCTGGACTGAGAAGGTAGGCGTATCCAGGAAAGAATTTTAGGGCAAAGGGCGGGACAGCAGGACTTTGGAGGAAAGTGGTGTCACTAGTCAGGAAAACCATCACTACATTCTCTTGTGAAAAAGAAGTGCGCTTAATTGTACACTCTAAAAAATGCTGGGTTGTTTTAACCCAATTTTGGGTCAAATATGGACTAACCCAACGTTGGGTTAAAAATGCAATTTAAAAATGGACAAACCCAGCCGTTGGGTTACATTTTTAATGTAACCAATGCAATTTGTCTATTTTTAAATTACATTTTTGTCCATTTTTGATTTTGTTCAAAATGCAATTTGTCCATTTTTTAAATTGCATTTTTAACCCAACGTTGGGTTAGTTATGCTGGGTTATTTGACCCAAAATTGGGTTAAAACAACCCATCATTTTTTAGAGTGTATTGAATGTGAACTTGTAGGCCTGCATTTATTAAATAACTGTACTTGCCGACTATATAATATTAATAAAATAAAAGGTTAAGTGTAGGCTACATAAAGAGAGAATGTACACTTTCACTACTTTTTTTAAAAAGTGCACTTTGTAATAATGTCAAAAAGTTTTACTTTAAAGTACATTTTAACTGTATAGTGTGTTATTCAATATTACATTTAAAGGTAATATATTTTAAATGTATAATTGCAACTCATCATTACAATATAAATTTGTAAATACAAATAAATTTGAATATGACATACAAGTTTCAATAAATGACTAAAGTAGATTTCAGTTTACCACAAATTCTTGTTGGTACACTTTACCCATATTTCAAAGACAATAGAAGTAATTCGCCTATGAAATTATATGTAATGATATACTTAAGTCCTAAGTTTGTTAAAAAGCACTCTTAAGTTCAGCTAAGTGCATTTAATATAATTTTACACTGTAATACATTCACATTTAATTGCAAGTAACATGCAGAACTCTCAGAAATCACTACAGTCAGTTTGCACTTTAAGTACATTTCCATTATAATTACTAAATTACTAAAGTATGATAACATGTACTTTTTCATAAAGATTATTAAATTAATAAACAAAATAACCATAAATAAGAAAATAATAAGGATATAACCTGGAGAGATCTGAGCAGTTTGAGGATAGTGCCACCTACAGGCCATGAAAAAGAAAAAGAAAAGAGCTATTTTTTGCCTATTTGGGAAAGTCCTAGTCGAGACCAGACAACGAAGGTGTGTGTGGTGCAGGCTTTTGTAGTGTGGAGCAGATGAGGGTGATTACTGGCGGGTGTGTGCAGGTGAGAGTCAGAGAGGATGATGGGAACTGTAGTGTGGCAGGTGAATCGTGACAGCATCTTGATGACACATGGTGAAAATTAATGCTCTTGACAACTTTGAAAAAGAAAGAAGGCAACAAATGGAGGGAACGGCCCATATAATCCTCTGATAATGTAGTTTGCCGGATGTTCTACTCCAGTGCACTTGAGGTTGAAATCACAGCATGGCAAAGTGCACATTATCAGTGGTTTTATGTTTCTTGTATTGTGTGTAAAGGTTGTGGCCATTCAGAATGACAATGAAGTTTTATAAAGAATAAGGGAAGCTATGCAAAGGGGGTTGGGACTCTACAACCTTCTAACTCATGTTGTTCAGTTGCTTATTAGGACTTTGACTAGTCTGTAGAATAAAATACTGTTGAAAGTTCTTGCCAGAGATGCAAGTTTAATTGGTCATCCATAATTTGTTGAATTGTTCATGTCTTTTTTTTATGTTTAAGACCATTTGTAAACACTTTGTATAATCCGGTTATATGCGCAAGTGTCACATGACACTGATTCAGAACACAGGAATTAAGAGGCGTGGCTCAAAAAAGAAAAATCCTGTGTTTCACAACATTTTATATGGAAAATTGTTTTACAATAACTGATTACGTAACGACTACAAATGATGATATGTTTCTTCTTTTTATAAATAACCTTGGTTGATTAAAGTTTTGAACTGAAATGAAGAATTGTGACACATAGTGTACCCAGCCAACACGTTTATGTGGGGCCCATATGGGTTACAAATGGGCGACAGGGGTACAGAGTGGGCATGGGCTCAAAATGGGCTTCTTATCTGGGGCCCATATGGGTTACAAATGGGCTACAGGGGTACAGAGTGGACATGGGCTCAAAAGGGGCTTCTTATCTGGGGCCCATATGGGTTACAAATGGGCTACAGGGGTACAGATGGACATGGGCTCAAAAGGGGCTTCTTATCTGGGGCCCATATGGGTTACAAATGGGCTACAGGGGTACAGATGGACATGGGATCAAAAGGGGCTTCTTATCTGGGGCCCATATGGGTTACAAATGGGCTACAGGGGTACAGATGGACATGGGATCAAAAGGGGCTTCTTATCTGGGGCCCATATGGGTTACAAATGGGCTACATGGGTACAGATGGACATGGGCTCAAAAGGGGCTTCTTATCTGGGGCCCATATGGGTTACAAATGGGCTACAGGGGTACAGATGGACATGGGATCAAAAGGGGCTTCTTATCTGGGGCCCATATGGGTTACAAATGGGCTACAGGGGTACAGAGTGGACATGGGCTCAAAATGGGCTTCTTATCTGGG
This sequence comes from Squalius cephalus, assembly GCF_949319135.1. Lineage (NCBI taxonomy): Eukaryota > Metazoa > Chordata > Actinopteri > Cypriniformes > Leuciscidae > Squalius > Squalius cephalus. The sequence continues at coordinate 3,285,718 of NC_137126.1, read as the reverse complement.
GCCCATATGGGTTACAAATGGGCTACAGGGGTACAGATGGACATGGGCTCAAAAGGGGCTTCTTATCTGGGGCCCATATGGGTTACAAATGGGCTACAGGGGTACAGATGGACATGGGATCAAAAGGGGCTTCTTATCTGGGGCCCATATGGGTTACAAATGGGCTACAGGGGTACAGATGGACATGGGATCAAAAGGGGCTTCTTATCTGGGGCCCATATGGGTTACAAATGGGCTACAGGGGTACAGATGGACATGGGCTCAAAAGGGGCTTCTTATATGGGGCCCATATGGGTTACAAATGGGCTACAGGGGTACAGAGTGGACATGGGCTCAAAATGGGCTTCTTATCTGGGGCCCATATGGGTTACAAATGGGCTACAGGGGTACAGATGGACATGGGCTCAAAAGGGGCTTCTTATCTGGGGCCCACTTGGGTCAACTAAGTAGGTCCAACATGGGCAAACCCAGATGGGCTCCCTATGTGAGACCTAGTCAGTTCACTAATGGGAAATGAGTAGGCTACATACCCAGCCAGCACATGACCGACCTTCAACGTTGAAATATGGTTGAAATAATGTCAGTTTGTTGTTGAAAAAGATTAACAAAAACCATTCTAAATCAACGTTGACATTTTTACAAGATCCCCAGCCAACACATGTGGGGCCCAAACGGGCTGCAAATGGGCTGATATCCGGGGCTCACCTGGGCTACCCAACTGGGAACCCAGCTAATTTTGGTTTTGTTGGCCACGGATTCACGCGCAAACATTTACATCACGTTTCCCAGCTCAACGTGGATTCATCCGCAGACACCAGAGGACAATCTGGACAGAGCTTGCAAATATATTTGTTTACATTTTTTTTTTTTTTTTTTTTTTTTTTTTGTGTGTGTGTGCTTCCCTTGCAATGATACACATTTCTGATGGGATTGCCATGCTTAAAGTTTATGTTTACATTTTTAATCATCATGTAACAACTAACAGTCTCAAAGATGACATTACTAGGGCTGGATTTATTGGATGGGATGCACGCTACAATGTTCCATTCATTCATCAACTGAAAACAGGTTGACTAATCGATTCTTGGGATTTAAGAATTGATATTGTTTCGTAAAAATGAGAATCAAATAAAATCGAGAAATCAATATTTTTTACCCAGCCCTTGACATTACTCAGTTCATGTAGTGTGAATGTTATAATGGCAAACGTTTTTTTTTTTTTAAATTTAAGATTGTTTGAAGGAATGATATAAGAAAATACTGCTTTTTAAGGACTTTTCATTGAATAATTTCTTCTTTCCCCCTCTTCAGATTCGCCAAGGACCAGCTGATTACTGGCAATTTGGTGGAGGATTATTCTTTAGCTGCTACATTGCACTATCACTTCTGGTACAGATTCATTGGCCTTTTGTGTTATTTTTTATTTTACTTGATTTAATAAATTACTTTTAATTAGTAGCCTACAATGTATGGTTAGGATTCTGAATTAAAACAGTGTAATGTTTCTCCACAAATATTATCAGAAATATACGGAGCCCCCAGGGGTCAGGCAAATTGTTGAAACAATATAAACCTGCATTGAAAGATATAGGCCTAATTCAAAGAGCAACAGACCACAACCCTCTCAGCTCAACACCACAATTTGTTGATTTCTTCATCTGTTTTAAAGATGAAATCATGACCTTATCATTATAGTAATCGTAACTGACACATGGGAGTAATATTAATTTTTTTACAATTCCATGTTGGGGCTCTGAAGAATTGCTTGTGTGAATACATAAAATGTGTTTTAGAATGGATAGTGTTGTATACTTTGTTTTCTACCCGACTAATTGAACTGTAAAGTGAAAATCTTGTACATGACTTATTTTGTATTGAGTTTTTCTTGCTTTTATTTATACAGGATAGTACAGACAGCAGGCAAGAAGTGAAGAGGAAGTGATGGCATCAGGAGCAGCACAACCAAAAGCTTGTGACCCCATGGAAGTTGTCCGAGTGCGTGGAAGAACAAGTGTAAGTGCAGAAGCCGATCTTAGGATGTAGTGGAGGAAGTGTATATGAAGAAGATATAAAGGAGCCAACTTGTTTAGTTTTTAAAATTGAACTAAGAGCCAGTGCAAATGTTGTAAAACAGGAGAAATATGTTCTGTAACATAACATTAGAGCGAGTAGACTTTGTAAAGTTGCTACTACTTACATGTCAAGTGATAAGCAATATTTGAGTTGGATGAATGATGGGCAAATATTTGGTTTTCTAACTTGTCCTGGGAACCCTCAGTACTGCACACCCACTTCAGATCTTGCAGTTTCTATAAATGAGCTAATGTGATGAATCCGGTATATTAGATGAGGGAAACGTACAAAGTCTGCATCTGAAAACTTAGGCAGCTGACTCATTGCCTCGCTGCCCTATCAGGCAACGACTTAGCAGGCAGCGTTTACACACTAAGGTGCCTCACAAAACCGATTTAGTTTAGTTTTTATTTATTTGAGCAGTAACCATTCTGATTTCAGACAGACTTATGAGGCAGCATAACGGTTTAATGATCTTCAACACTAATTATTTTTTAGAAATTACTTCAAAGTGGTAAAAGTTGGTCAAAATGTACATTTTGTGCTTCCAATATGTGCAGTGCAGGGGGTGTTCCAGGACAGGTTTGCAAACCCCTTATCTAGATACACTTGATGTGGGGCACCAAAAGGCTAACCTGACACATCTGATTGAACTGTGAAAAGGAATTAAAAAAGTGGCATAATGGTTGACTGATTTATTTTCTCTTTTCAAAGGGCCGTTGGGAGAGCGACAACAGAGGAGTGAGAAGCTGCACGGTTATTGTTTTGTTTGTGAAATGGTTAATTTTTCAGATATGCATATATAACGTGTGCATATATATATATATATATATATTACTTTTTTCTTTTCTTGTTTTGTGATACTTGTACTTGCTTAATAAAGTAACTTTAAAAGTGAACTACTGGTTTCTGTTCATTGAATACCTTTAACATTTTAGTATAGTTTAGTGGATTACATGTAATGATTGTATTTAGGGGTTTACTGTAAAATAAGGTAACCCAAACAGACAAATATGGTAGCCCATATATATACCCGTTGTGGCCCATAAGAGCCCTAGATAAGACCTATCTGGGTCCCATCATCAACCCATCTGGGCAGATTCCTGTAGGCCCTAAATGGGTGCTACCTAGGTTACCCATATGGGCCATATATGGAGCCCATCAAGAGCCCATCATCAACCCATCTGGGCAGACTCCTGTATGCCCTAAATGGGTGCTACCTAGGTTACCCACATGGGCCCGATATGGAGCCCATCATCAACCCATGTGTGCAGACTCCTGTAGGCCCTAAATGGGTGCTACCTAGGTTACCCATATGGGCCAGATATGGAGCCCATCAAGAGCCCATCATCAACCCATGTGTGCAGACTCCTGTAGGCCCTAAATGGGTGCTACCTAGGTTACCCATATGGGCCAGATATGGAGCCCATCAAGAGCCCATCATCAACCCATCTGGGCAGACTCCTGTATGCCCTAAATGGGTGCTACCTAGGTTACCCACATGGGCCCGATATGGAGCCCATCAAGAGCCCATCATCAACCCATGTGTGCAGACTCCTGTAGGCCCTAAATGGGTGCTACCTAGGTTACCCATATGGGCCCGATATGGAGCCCATCAAGAGCCCATCATCAACCCATGTGTGCAGACTCCTGTAGGCCCTAAATGGGTGCTACCTAGGTTACCCATGTGGGCCCGATATGGAGCCCATCAAGAGCCCATCATCAACCCATGTGTGCAGACTCCTGTAGGCCCTAAATGGGTGCTACCTAGGTTACCCATATGGGCCAGATATGGAGCCCATCAAGAGCCCATCATCAACCCATGTGTGCAGACTCCTGTAGGCCCTAAATGGGTGCTACCTAGGTTACCCATATGGGCCAGATATGGAGCCCATCAAGAGCCCATCATCAACCCATCTGGGCAGACTCCTGTATGCCCTAAATGGGTGCTACCTAGGTTACCCACATGGGCCCGATATGGAGCCCATCAAGAGCCCATCATCAACCCATGTGTGCAGACTCCTGTAGGCCCTAAATGGGTGCTACCTAGGTTACCCATATGGGCCCGATATGGAGCCCATCAAGAGCCCATCATCAACCCATGTGTGCAGACTCCTGTAGGCCCTAAATGGGTGCTACCTAGGTTACCCATGTGGGCCCGATATGGAGCCCATCAAGAGCCCATCATCAACCCATGTGTGCAGACTCCTGTAGGCCCTAAATGGGTGCTACCTAGGTTACCCATATGGGCCCGATATGGAGCCCATCAAGAGCCCATCATCAACCCATGTGTGCAGACTCCTGTAGGCCCTAAATGGGTGCTACCTAGGTTACCCATATGGGCCCGATATGGAGCCCATCAAGAGCCCATCATCAACCTATCTGGGCTAACACATGTGGGACCACCACGGAAACCGCGGCCAAAATTAGCTGGGTTCCCAGTTGGGTAGCCCAGGTGGGCCCCGGATATCAGCCCATTTGCAGCCCGTTTGGGCCCCACATGGGTGTGTTGGCTGGGTAGTTTTAGTTCTTTGAGCTCCTTCTAATTCCCTGTGTTTAATCCCGGTTTTATATCCTTAATAACTATGTAAATATGAATCTTGTCACTGACTTTTTCCTCAGCTAGAATAAGGGAAGTCTTTCATCCATATTGTGACTTATGTCAAAGTGAAACTTTTTTTTTTTTTAACAAGACGACATGTAACGCGGGACTTGATTTTGTCTACCGGGAATTGATTGGATCGTATTTGTTTGTTTGTGACAGAGGTTGTCCCATGGTGATTTTAACATATCTTGGTATATAACAAGAAATGTAGACATTTCATGGAATATATAGTTGCCCCATATTACCCTCGACCTACACTGAACCGATGTAGGGCCTGTAAACAGCAAAAAATGAGTGCCCTTTAACCAGTCAGAGAACATACTCTGTCTGTCAATCATTTAGCATGTCGGTGAAGTGCAAGGATCACAAGTGTGTTTTCCTTCATGATATCACTGCCTCTCCACAGGGGCAAGCGCTCACAAAATCCATCAACATGTCTATCAATGAAATTAATTTTACCTGGGCAATTGAGGTGGAAATGTTCAATGGCTTTTTGTGTGTCTATGTGTCTAATTCAAACTAAACCTACACCAAACAATATCGCGGCACAAATGTAAGAGTTATGTAAATGCATCTACATCTTTCACCCGTTTGGATTACATGTTTTTAATGTAAATTAAACTTAATGTGACGCATGTTTGTCAGATTATTACTAACTATTTGCATCTATTTTATTTTATTTAAAAAAATCAAATTGTCAAATTGTTTAGAATCAGCATTGTGAAACCAATTAAATTTACCCATTAAAAAAAGAGTGAAATATGGGTATAGCTGAGAAACAAGCAACATTCAGTTAAAATGAATGAGATTGAAACAAGTTAAATGTATTGATAAATATATAAACCCGGTGATTTAAAACACTTTTGTTTATTACTACAATTACAGAAATCTTACCTGTTTCTTGTTTCATTTATTTATTTTACTGGCACTGAAATCTAACAAAAATTAAACAATGCTCATTAAAAAAAGCATCACTTTACTAACACAATAATATAAGAAAAGAGGAATCACTCGCAGAGCATTAAAAGGAAGCACAGACTTATTACGTTGTTTTGTTTCGGTATCTGATTAGGTTTCAGTTTTAAAAGCAATACATAAAGGTATTTGGTTCCTAAATTTGCTTTTGTGAATATTCTCAATTATTCATCAGATTCGCTTATATGTAAAAACTGTAATCCAAATGGGTGGACATTTTACATGCAATTCAAATACATGAATCTCACACTGAGGCCTATTATCTGATGTACATCAAACATTTATGAAGAGGCAAATTATTGTATCTAGAAAAATAAAGCAATGCAGTCCTGCCACAGAAATGAAATGCACGCGTACTTACCCAGGATGTCTGTATAAAAGTGTTCCCACTTTGATTTAGTGACTAGATAAAACAACAAATCTTGTCCGCCATAGAACAGCACATTTTTCAGTCTCTGCATGAAACTCATTTCATCTGTGTACTCAGAGCCGATGCCAGGGACGTAGGATGGCGGAGCCGGCAGTTGTGCGCAGAGTCTCTCAAACGTGTTACCAAAGGAAAACCTGAGACTGAGAACTAAAGGTAAGTTCAACTTCTGGGCCAGCAGCTCTCCACACACGAAGAGAGGGTCGGCCAGCAACGCGTCAAACTTCTCTTCTCTCCACTTCTCGAGGAGGTCTTCTCTGGCGAAGACTTGAGTGCACACGGCCCGATTCTGATCTGATCCAACGTCAATCATCTCCTTGATCTTCAGTGAAGCCTTGATGAAGTTGTCGTTCGGTAGATCATGAGTCCAGTATTTCAGCATCCTTTCCATGTTCTCCAGGATGTCCTGCTTTGTGTGAGGAACCTGTATAATCTCCACATTGTAGCCCTCGGATGGAGTGGTTTTGACAGACGGTGTGGCCGTGTGAGTGACCACTGTGATATTGTGTCCTCTTTCGATCAATGCGTCTATGATGACTTTTACATTGAGCCAGTGGCTGAATTCGGCAGGCCAGACGAGGATCTTCCCTCCTGACACACTCAGCAGGTTCAGGTTCAGAAGAACAAGCAAAAGGAAAAGACCGGTGCTCCTTCTGGGACTCATGACAGCGGTGAACAAACTCCTGCGCACAGTGAGCAGGAACAGGCATGTGGAGGAGGAGGAGCTACTGACTGGCAGCATGGAGACGTTAGTTTTAAAGAAATAGTAGCCTAAGTATTGCTAGACTGATAGATTATGTCCCTCTGTTAGCATCTATATTCTCAATGCCTTCATAACATCAGCTTGCTTGTATATCTGCTTATAAGTTCATTTTTCTTTCACTTTTTATATTTTTTTATTTTACTGGCAGGGAAATCTAGCAAATATTAAGTAATGCTCATTGAAAAACACCACTTTCACAATTATATAAGAAAAGAGGAATCACTTACAGAGCATTAAAAAGGAAGCACAGACTTACGTTGTTTAGCTATAAGAATTGTTTTGGTATCTGATTAGGTTTCAGTTTTAAAAGCAATACATAAAGGTATTTAGTTCCTAAATTTGCTTTTGTGAATATTCTCAATTATTCATCAGATTCAGTTATATGTAAAAACTGTAATCCAAATGGATGGAAATTTTACATGCAATTCAAATACATGAATCTCACACTGAGGCCTATTATCTGATGTACATCAAACATTTATGAAGAGGCAACTTATTGTATCTAGAAAAATAAAGCAATGCAGTCCTGCCACAGAAATGAAATGCACGCGTACTTACCCAGGATGTCTGTATATAAGTGATCCCACTTTGATTTAGTGACTAGATAAAACAACAAATCCTGTCCGCCATAGAACAGCACATTTTTCAGTCTCTGCATGAAACTCATTTCATCTGTGTACTCAGAGCCGATGCCAGGGACGTAGGATGGCGGAGCCGGCAGTTGTGCGCAGAGTCTCTCAAACGTGTTACCAAAGGAAAACCTGAGACTGAGAACTAAAGGTAAGTTCAACTTCTGGGCCAGCAGCTCTCCACACATGAAGAGAGGGTCGGCCAGCAACGCGTCAAACTTCTCTTCTCTCCACTTCTCGAGGAGGTCTTCTCTGGCGAAGACTTGAGTGCACACGGCCCGATTCTGATCTGATCCAACGTCAATCATCTCCTTGATCTTCAGTGAAGCCTTGATGAAGTTGTCGTTCGGTAGATCATGAGTCCAGTATTTCAGCATCCTTTCCATGTTCTCCAGGATGTCCTGCTTTGTGTGAGGAACCTGTATAATCTCCACATTGTAGCCCTCGGATGGAGTGGTTTTGACAGACGGTGTGGCCGTGTGAGTGACCACTGTGATATTGTGTCCTCTTTCGATCAATGCATCTATGATGACTTTTACATTGAGCCAGTGGCTGAATCCGGCAGGCCAGACGAGGATCTTCCCTCCTGACACACTCAGCAGGTTCAGGTTCAGAAGAACAAGCAAAAGGAAAAGACCGGTGCTCCTTCTGGGACTCATGACAGCAGTGAACAAACTGAGCGGTGCACAGTGAGCAGGAACAAGCATGTGGAGGAGGAGCTACTGACCGGCAGCATGGAAACATGAATCATATTTCTTCTGACTATATTTTTTATTTTACTGGCAGTGAAATCTAGCAAAATGAAGTAATGCTCATTAAAAAACATCACTTTCACAATTATATAAGAAAAGGGGAATCACTTACAGAGCATTAAAAAAGAAAAGCACAGGCTTTTTAGAATTGGTTTGGTACTCTGATTTGGTTTTATTTTTAAAAGCAAAATTGTCATGATTCCTGTCTTGTGTTCCCCTTGTCTTATGTGGATTTCCTGTCCTGTGCCATGTTTTGTAGTCCTTTGTAGTTTTTCTCGTTTATTAGTCTCCCAGGTGTTTCTAATTAGCCCCGCCCCCTTGTTATCTTGTTTAGCTTGTTTGCCTGTGTATTTAAACCTCTGTGCTTCAGTTGTTGTTTGTCGGTCGTTGTAGCTGTTTCCAAGTTCCTGTCCTAAGTTCTGTGTTCTGTTGTTTGCCCCTGTTAAAAGTAATGCTTGCAGATGGATTCTCTCCCCGCTTCATTCCTGCCTCATCATTAGTGATGGGCAGATCGAGGCTTTGTGAAACAATGAAACAGTTGAAGCAAATGTGCCATATTGCAGTGGTTCTCAACTCCAGTCCTCGGGACCCGCTGCTCTGTACATTTTGTATGTCTCTCTTATCTGACACACTCAAATCAGTTCATGGAGTCTCTCCTAACGAGCTGATGATCTGGTTCAGGTGTGTTAAATAAGGGAGACATACAAAATGTGCAGAGCAGTGGGTCCCGAGGACTGGAGTTGAGAACCACTGCCATATTGTGTCGAGGCTTCGAAACAATCCAATCACTTGCAGGTGTTGATCCGAAACAACCTTGACAACGAGCCATTAAAAAATGTGTTTTTTTATTATTGTATTTTTTTTAATATGTGAAGCTTGTAACCTGTAGGCTCCTCACTGTGCATGTTATTTTGGTCATGAAAAATGAATATTAATAAAATAAATCAAGCCACAATGTCTCACTTTTTTATAGATTTTTATTCAAAAATATTAATTTCTCTGCTGTGGAAGGACTTAGCCTACTACTTTTTTTTTACAGATAATTTCTCCAGCCTTTGAAACAATCCTCTCACAAGGGACACTTGTTGCTGGCATGCAAAGATATTTTTTAGCAAGGACATGCAAATGAGGAACGATTACTGCTCTCTCTTTCCAGTAAGTTAGTGGATCATGCGTTCTGGGCAAAAACGCATCATTGAGGTATTTTTTCACTTCCACTGTGGCATCAGCTGTAGCATTGTGTATCATCTGGGTTTCACGGATACGATTATCAAAAAGTTCCCATAAACTGTCCTGTTTTGATGATGATGATGATGGGCCTGATGTTGACATTTGTGGCTCGGAATGAAAATTAAAACAGCAGTTAGTAACAAATCCTAAACTGACTGCATACATGAAGTATAAATTATAATTTATACATGAATCATATTATATTATATTCACAGTGAAGCTGTTTTTAACATGATTGGCAGTTGTGATTGGGACGTTAGGTTGTAGGGCTTAGGTTGACACAGGCCTATGGACTTTCTAAAAAGTGTCCCAACAGTTTGTAATTATATTTAAATTATAATTATATTTAAAACAATGCATACCTTGCTTAGATGGCCTAGCAGTGTCAGTAGCAGGCCTAGGCACAGGGGGAATGCCATCCTCTGCACCCTGCAAAATGGCAGGATGAGTGCTCCTCAAATGGCGCATCATGGATGATGTATTGTTGCAGTAGGCTATCTGCCGATCACAATCTCACTTTATTTGGGGTTTCTAAACGGAAATGCTCCCACACCACAGATGTACGGCATCTCTTCTGGGGAGCCTCCATTTTATCTATCTATCCAAATCTATCTATCTATATGAATCTATCTATGTATCTAGATATGTAGGCTATCTATAATCTATCTATGTATATAGATATGTATCTAGATATGTACCTAGATATGTATCTAGATATAATCTATCTATGTATCTATCTATAATCTATCTATGTATTTATATATATATATCTATAATCTATCTATATCTATCTATCTATCTGTTCCCTTCCCGACCCTGTCAATCAAACGCTGATTCGGCGGACCACACCTGATGAAACACTTAGTGAAACACTTCGAGGCTTTGTTTGGCCATAGTCACGTGACATGGGTGTTTTGAATCACGCTTCGGATCAGTAGCCGTTTCTCAATACCAAGTACGCAAAGTTCGGACTTGAGTCCTTGGCAGTTCGGACTTGACAAGTTCGACTCAGGAGAACGAACTCCCGAGGACGGGAGGACGCGAGTCCAATAATTCTGCAAATGGAACAGCGGCGTACTTGATAGCGTCACTCAGCTCGCTCTGGCTACTCCGGTTATCTCTTTATAGGCTACAAATAAAACAAAATATGTTATAAACCACCACTTTGCCTCTTTTCATTTTCATTTAAAAAAGATCTTTAACATAATGGCCACACAAATGAGGTTCAGGCAACGCAATTGATTATCTTCACTGGCACTGCATATTTACAACAACACGAAATATAAAGCACAACCCTGACTCTTTTTGTTTTCATTTTAAAAATATGATGAATAAAAAACATTATAATATTGATCATTAAAACGAACATTTAGCAAAAAGAGAGGGTTGTGTCATATAGGCTATGTATATAGCCTACAGTGAAGAGAATGTAGGCAACATGTAAGGCTATTATAATAAAATATTTTATATGTTTTAAATATATAAAATAAAATGACATAACCTTTTTGCTAAATGTCAGTTTTAATTATCAATAATAGCCATTCTAAAAGTATAAGTAGCCTAAAAGGTATAAGAAGCTACAATAATAAAGCCAACGATTCAGTCAAACATAAGTCAGCTCTCTAGGCTACGTAGTTAAATAGACTAACGTTAAATAAAGCTATAACTTCACTTTGCCCTCAGCTAAAACGTTTTGCCAGGGAACAAATAATAATGAGACAAATAAAATAAATAAATCGCCTGTTGGATATACACAAGACGATTTAAATCTCATGTTATACCCATAGACTGTAAAAGGTTATACCACTAGACTAGAGACATCCGAGCCAACGGCAAGTCAGCAGCAAAAGCCGAGGAAAGGCTGTTCTCGGCGGGGTACGAGCGCCGAGCGTCCGATTGCCTGGTTCTCACAACTCCGAAAACGTCAGATCAAATTTTCAAATAGGCGCTATCTTTATAAACAAACCAAACGTTTGAGCTTTAAACAACTACATTCTCGCCTGAAATACTCTTAAAACTACATTTCGTGACACATTTATAGCAGTATTTTTAAATTACGCGGGGTTTCTCCTCTGCTATTGACGCTTGCTGGTTGGTGGTGTGAAATGCATTCTGGGATACCTGGCTTGTCAAGTCCGCACAAGTCACCTCTTGATGCATCCTCGGTAAAAGGGGCGGATCAAGAACACATCCGGGGATTCGAACTGGACTTGGCTAGATGTGAACTTTGAATTGGAACAGTACTAGGGCAGCGACTGATGACGTTTCACAAGTCCACAAGAACACAAGTAGGCTACAGACAAGAACGCATATTGAGAAACGGCTAGTGTTTCGAAACATCTGCGCTTCGGGATCTCGCAAAGCTTCGGAACGACTGTTTTGCGTCAGCCATCCCTACTCATCATAACAGAACGACCGACCAAACAATGAATCCAGCAGCTTTAAATGGTAATCTCCAGCCAAGTAGGCGTCCACGCCTGATTCTTATCCCCAGGATGCCTGCCGCCACATCTGCCGAGCCGGAGATTCTTCACGTCATGCCTGCAAAGCCTGAGTCTCTTCGCGTCATGCCTGCCGAGCCTGGGTCTCTTCACGTCACGTCTGCAGAGACCGTTCATGTCACGTCTGCCGATCCAGAGACTGTTCACGTCACGTCTGCCGATCCAGAGACTGTTCACGTCACGTCCGCCGAGCCAGTGTCTCCGGACAAGATGGCCGCCGCCGAGCCAGTGTCTCCGGACAAGATGGCCGCCGCTGAACCAGTGTTTTCAGAACAAGATGGTCTCTGCCGAGCCAGTGTCTTCGGACAAGAGGGCCGCCGCCGAGCCAGTGTCTCCGGACAAGATGGCCGCTGCCGCCGAGCCAGTGTCTCCGGACAAGATGGCCGTCGCTGAACCAGTGTCTCAGAACAAGATGGTCTCTGCCGAGCCAGTGTCTCCAGACGAGATGGCCGCTGCCACGTCGCCTGAGCCCTCAGCAGAGATGGCCGCCGACACGCCTGAACCTGAGCCCTCAGCAGAGATAGCCGCTGCCACGGTGTCTGTTCCTTTCCCTGAGCCGGTGTCTGTTCCTGAGCCCTGGCCGCCTGAAGGGTCGTCTCCGCCCTGGCCGCCTGCACTGCCTGATCCGCCCTGGCCTCCCGTCTTGCCGCAATCTCCAGGTCCTCTTCCGCTCCACGGGCCTGGTCCTCCATCCCGCCCCCGGGTCCGCCTCCGCTCCACCCTCCTGGACTGTTTCGTCTGGAATCCGCTCATTAAGTGGGGGGGCTATGTCATGATTCCTGTCTTGTGTTCCCCTTGTCTTGTGTGGATTTTTGTTATTTCCTGTCCTGTGCCATGTTTTGTAGTCTTTTGTAGTTTTTCTCGTTTATTAGTCTCCCATGTGTTTCTAATTAGCCCCGCCCCCTTGTTATCTTGTTTAGCTTGTTTGCCTGTGTATTTAAACCTCTGTGCTTCAGTTGTTGTTTGTCAGTCGTTGTAGCTGTTTCCATGTTCCTGTCCTAAGTTCTGTGTTCTGTTGTCTGCCTGGTTTACCTGTTTGTTTTATTAAAAGTAATGCTTGCAGATGGATTCTCTCCCCGCTTCATTCCTGCCTCATCATAACAAAAATAGGCATTTGGTTGCTTTTGTGAATATGAATTCAGCTTGTGTCTAAGCGTATTATATCTATCTTAAAGGGGGGGGGTGAAATCAGGGCTGGACTGGGACAAAAAATCGGCCCGGGCATTTTTGCCCAGACCGGCCCACTAGCTTATATGATCATAAACACCACCCATCTTTGCACGCCCTTAATTATATGCATACCAACTCCTATTCATTAAAACCACTAATGCCATGTAATGAGTGAGTATAGGAACGAGTGAGAGTTAACAGATGAAATAAGTCAAAATTTGATATTTATTAATACAGTTGAACTACTCCACAGTGGTGAATCCTAAAACAAGCTATAAGCGGCTCTGGCATATCAATACAAGTGTTTCTTACAGGATTTTTGTTAAAACTATGGTGGTGTGACCTCGGTCCTTCTAGGGGGGTTCGGGGGCATGCCTCCCCGTGAGAAAATTTTGTGCATTTTAATGTTAAATTCATCAATCTGGTGCACTTTGAGAGTTCAAAATTAAAAGCTCCAACCCATATTCAGTGTGCAAATTAAACAAAGAAAAATTCAAACCTCTTACAGTGTCTACATTACACCTACTACATATTAATAGTTATAATATTAATCCAATGACAGTAATAGCCATATTTTGTAAAACAAATGCACTAAAAAATAAAGGAAACTTTCATAATTAGTGTTGTACCAATTTCTATACTTGAAAGAGATAAGCACATGATCTTTTATTTTGATGCAAACTGCATCAAGCTTTTATTTTGGCGGAAAACGGTTTACAAACGCCTCTTATTAAATTTCTAGTGAATTGCGGTAATCGTCAACTATGCAGATGTGGAAATAATCTACACTCATGACATGGCCTAAGTGTTTTGAAAGTAGTTCTGCTTACCGCGGACTCTACACTCTCTCATCTCTCTCCTGATCCTCCGTCCTCACTATCATCATCATCACAGGAGCTGATGAAGGTCAGAAAACATATATTTTGACACATAAAGCGTCTGCTTGGTTCTATTTTTTCACGCTATTTATCTGCACATTCCTTGCGTTTCTTCTCCATCTATTTTGACAGATACACACTGACACTGCTGCACGCTCGCTCACTCATTTAAAGTTGTGATTGGGCCAGCCCAGTGTCAATCAAGAAAAGAGCCAATGGGCCGCTGATCTACGTGTTTCATGGGCTGGTCTGTCAGAAAAAAAACTAACACTGACTTTGACCAATGCATTACACCGGCACAAACCCAGCGCCGCCAATTAAGCAAAACAAAACAAAACGAATGGGCCGCCGATGTACAAATTTTATGGGCCGTTAAAAAAAAAAAAAAAAAAAAAAAATGAGTATGAGATATATCGGCCCAAAAAGCACGTCGGCCCACCGGGCAAATGCCCGGTATGCCCAATGGCCAGTCCAGCCATGGGTGAAATGCTCATTTTCACTCAATCTCCTGTTAATCCTGAGTACCTATAGAGTAGTATTGCATCCTTTATATCTCCAAAAAGTCTTTAGTTTTATTATATTTATAATAGACAGATAGACTGTACCGAGTTTTTCCGGAAAAAAACGAGCGGCTGAAGGCGGGCCGTGTGGGCGGAACTAAAGCTGTGCTAACCAAGCTATAACAACAACACAGAGAGACATTTTAAGCAGTTTACTCACCGCCTGCAATCGCAAACCTTTATCATTGTGATTGCTCGATCCTTAAGCATTAGACGATCTGCAAATCCGTCGATCTGGGCTTTGTTTATAAAACAATCAACGTCGAAATGCAGGCAACAAACAGTCTCGCACAACCTCCGTTTTTGCCCCGGAAAAACAATCTACATCCACTGTTCCTAACGCTGGGTTCTTTGGGAATCTGTGCAGGGGTGTCTTGCCCTGGCTGGCAACCAAAAACACACTTCTTTGGTGAGCTGAGCAGAGCGCTTTGATGAGGTAACGTACTGCTTTCGCTCTCTCTCTCTCTCTCTCTCTTCTCTGTCTGGTGTACGGGCGCGCGCGCGTCTTTCCGGCAGAAGTGCCCTTAGGACCCATATAAGGAAATTCCGCCCTATCTTACGTAAGACAGAGCCATACTCGAAAAAAACTTTCCGAAACTTGTGACAAACCGGAAGGAGTATTTTTGGAACAAAAATACTCCTTCAAACGTACAACTTAACTTTTGAAACTTTGTCCATGTTTAGCATGGGAATCCAACTCTTTAACAGTGTAAAAAACTCAGTATGCATGAAACAGCAATTCACCCCCCCTTTAAGTTAAAATAGTCTTTCGAGCTATTGAATTTAAGTTATTTAAAAAAAAAGGTATTTTCTGTGAAAATAACTAAGAATGTAAAATCTAAAATGCAAGGAATAAGTAATAATATAATTATAAACTTAAAATGAAGAGGGTTTAAGAGGTAAAAAAAAACCGCTAATACAGAAGTTTAGAGATTAGCTCATTCCTTTTTACAAAATTTGAAAGGTCAATTCAAAATTATTGTGCAATAAACACAATTTCAAAATAAGTGAGTAATTGTTTCTTCATAGACGACAAAAGGAAGCAACTGGGTGAAATACTGTCATTAAACTGAAAGATCATAGTAACGTTCCAGTTATAAAAAACAAAGAAAAAAAACAGAAGATTTCTTTTTAGTCGAAGAAGCAAGAAGTCTTTCCATTCTTGGTCACTGACTTTATTATTCAAGAGGTCTGAGTTTAATTAAGAATTGATCTAAAAAAATATATTATTTGAAAAGCTAGATTAGAGTAGTCAAAATGGGCAAGGGACCATGAAGACAGACTTGGATTTCGAGTGTTTACGCTGTTTTTTTTTTTTTTTTTTGACACAGAGTCTGGAAAGTTTGAACGCCGACGGTAAAATCAAATAAACTACTCACAGTGAATGTAATTTGGACAATGGCTGAGACATCTGCTGGATATTTTATATAGTTAAGCCTAGATAATATGCTTGATGAAGGTAAAATGTTTTGGGATGAGGTTGTTACTGGCAACAAGCAGAATACGGCTAAGATCAGAGAGTGAAAGGGATTCAATCAGTAGTTGTGGCGAAAAAGACCAAAACAGATGGTAACAGGCCCTTGAGGCCTCAGGTTGATGTTTGGAAAGTTATTTTGGTGTTTGATCAAAAGGGAGGGCCAGATCTGCATCCAATACATATCACGAAAGCAATAGAGAAGGAAAAAGGCAAGATTAATCACGCGCATTTCATGGGGAACGGGAGGATACTGATCTTTGCAAATTCCAAGGAACAACAAAGTAATATTCTCATGAAAACCACACTCAACAACCTCGGGTAACTAAGGTCATACTGCAGCATCTAAGGTCAGAGGAGTAATTATCTCGAATCCCAACTTCAGTTTCAATAGAGGAGATCATTTAAAAGATTATGATTTAGTTGAAACTAAGCGATTGACAAAAGGTAAAGATAAAACAGAAAGCCTGTCTATTTTATTAGGCTTTAAGAAAGAACTACCCAGCAGGGTTCAAATGGGATGCATGTCATACTCAATGAGAGAATATATCCCACCGCCGTTAAGATGTTTTAATTGCCAACGGTATGGTCATGCTGCTAGCCAATGTCAAGGAAAAATTAGATGTGCGAAATGTGGAGGAGAACATGAGTATGGCAAATGTGAACAAGATGCTGTGATAAAATGTTGTAATTGTGTTGGCAATTATAGTGCAGCTTATGGAGGTTGTGAGAAGCACAAAGAGGCAAAAGAAGTCCAGAAATGCAAAATTATTCATAAAGTTTCCTATGCTGAGGCGGTTAAGAAAATTGAAATGGAAAAGAAAGGTGCTAGCCTATTACTACAACAAACGGCTGGTAGAGACTACACGACATTCCTCCAGGGTTTGTGACATCACAAACCCTAAAAATTAGCATAAACCAGCCCCCCTGAACACGATTTATAGATTATCATGACAGAATATGCTAATCAATGACTAGAAGATAACTACACATAAGCTTCATAAATTCATCAACTAACCGTTCAGAAATGTCCTGTTGCTTCTACATGTTGTCACTTCTTCTTGAGTCTCTCCATCATTGTCTGACTCCGGTTTGAACATAAAAGGATAAAAGTTTTTGAAATTTTCAGTGCATGTGTGTGTGTGAGGTAAAAGGACACGAGCTGTTGAAGCTCCGCCCCCTGTGCCGGGAGCAGCAGCTCATTTGCATTTAAAGGGACAGACACAAAAACAGTGCGTTTTTGCTCATCCTCAAAAAGTGACAATTTTAAAATGCTATATAAAAATATCTGTGGGGTATTTTGAGCTAAAACTTCACACACACACTCTGGGGACATCAGAGACTTATTTTACATCTTGTGAAAAGGGCATTATACCGCCCCTTTAATAATGATCAGACAGCTGATGAAATGAATAGTAGTGTCAGTTCATTTATATTGGTTTCTGCCAGCCAAAGCATTCCTGTTAGTCAAAACTAAAAGAAGCAAACCAATGTTCCATGGTGGAATGATAAGTGTTCTGAGGCTATCAAGGACAGGAGTAGAGCTTTTAAGAATCTGCGTAGAACATTAACAATGCACAATCTTATTAATTACCAAAGGAAGAAGGCATTAGCCAGGAAGGTTATTAAAGAGGCTGAGAGAGATTCATGGAGACAGTTTTGCTCAACATTAGGAAGAGAGACCACTTTAAATAAAGTATGGATGATGATTATAATTAATAATAATAATTCGTTACATTTATATAGTGCTTTTTCTGAGACCTCAAAGCGCTTTACATAGATGGGGGAATCTCCTCAACCACCACCAATGTGCAGCATCCACTTGGATGATGCGACGGCAGCCATATTGCGCCAGAACGCCCACCACACACCAGCTTACTGGTGGAGAGGAGACAGTGATGAAGCCGATCAGTATATGGGGATGATTAGGAGGCCATGATGGACAGGGGCCAAGGGGCAAATTTGGCCAGGATGCCGGGGTTACACCCCTACTCTTTTTCGAAGGACATCCTGGGATTTTTAATGACCACAGAAAGTCAGGACCTCGGTTTAACGTCTCATCCGAAGGACGGTGCTCTTTTGGCAGTATAGTGTCCCCGTCACTACACTGGGGCATTAGGACCCACACAGACCACAGGGTGAGCACCCCCTGCTGGCCTCACTAACACCTCTTCCAGCAGCAACCTGGTTTTTCTCAGGAGGTCTCCCATCCAGGTACTAACCAGGCTCAGCCCTGCTTAGCTTCAGTGGGCAACCAGTCTTGGACTACAGGGTGATATGGCTGATTAAGAAGATGATAGGCAAATTTAAGCCTCCTCAGGTTTCTGTCTTAATTAAAGATGGGTCCCATGCAATCTCAGATATGGAAAAAGCCAATATGCTTGCTAGAGCTTTTGCAGACATACACAAGGGTAGCCACATGGAGGAGCGGTTTAAGAGAAGGAAAGAAGAGGTACTGAAAATAAATAGGAATATCTTAAATACCAAAGAGTCAAATATGTCTATTATGGATTCTGAAATTAATATGTCAGAACTTAAAAGGGCATTGAGTAATACTACTCTGCACCAGGGACTGACAACCTGTGTTATGCTATGTTTAGAAAATTGCCTGATAATATATTGGAGAAAGTTCTTAAGCTGTTAACAAAGTATGGAATGAAGGTAAATTACCAAGCATGTGGAAATGGGCAAGAATCCTTCCATTTTCTAAGCCAGGGAAAGACTCAAGTGACCCAGGAAACTATAGGCCTATTGCACTCACTTCACATTTTGGAAAATTAATGGAAAAAATTATAGTTGGGCGTTTGAATTATTTTCTAGAATACATAAATCCACTTAAAGGGTATCAAACTGGATTTAGGAGGTGCAAGTCAACAACTGATGCTGTGGTTAAAGTATGCAATGAAATTGAAAAGTCTTTAATAATGAATGAAGTAATGGCGGCAGTTTTCCCGGATATTGAGAAAGCCTATGATACTATGTGGAGAGAAGGTTTGTCGATTAAATTAGGAAAATTGGGAATTAATGGGAAAATATATAATTCAACCCAACGTTCCATCAGGGTCAAAGTGGGTGATGCAGTGTCTGATGAGTTTATTGTTGAAAATGGAATTCCTCAGGGGAGTGTTATCAGTCCTATCTTGTTCAACATAATGATTAATGACATATATGAAAAACTGGGAGATAGTAACGAAGGTCTATTATATGCAGATGATGCTGTCATTTGGAGAAGAGGACATAACATTTCATATGTTAATGATAAGATTCAAAAGGACATTCATGTACTTGAACAGTGGGGAATTGACCACAGGTCACAAGTCACAGGTTGTTTATTTTACTAGGAAAAAAAATTATAAAAAAAAAAAAAAAATTTTTTTTTTACAATCACTCACATTGGCTGTGCATTACAAGTGCACAGCCAATGTGAGTGATTCCTTTAGAGTGAACGCGGGTGAATCTGACAGGATGTAAATACAGGTATGTGCGCTGGCCGAATTAACTTCATTTTTATTCATATCTTTCACATCTACTGCAGTCAGATTCACCCGTGTTCACTCTGAAGGAATCACTCACATGACCTGTGCACTTGTAATGACACATCAAGGATGTTAAGAGGCTAAAAGCAGGTTTAAAACTTGCCCCATTGAAGTCAACAGGGTGCAAATTTTAAAAAGAGGATAACACGGTGTCGGCAACACCGATTTTTGTCGTTGTTCTCTGTACTGACAGCACTCCACATTTACAAAAAAATGAGCTCAATGTTAAAATTGACCGGAGTTCTCCTTTAATAGGTAAAAGTAATGGCATATGCTCTGAATGTAAAGTCTTGGAAGATGTCACCCATGTTTTATTTAGATGTAAGAAATTTGACCAACTCAGACAGAAATGGAAAGACTCTGATGCAGAAAATGACATTCATAATATTTTACAGGAGCAAGGAACGCAGGGACAAAGAAGCAAGTACTTCATTATGTATCTTAATGATACTGGTTTAAGTAGAAGAATTAATTTTTATTAATTTTTTTATTTTTTTGGAGGGGGGGGGGGGGGGGGTGTAGTAGTCCAGTAGGTGGCGGTATATATATCGTGAAGATATGATCCGCCATTAATCAGAAGAAGAAGAAGACAGCCTTGACTAGTAATTTGACACGCGTAATTTTAAATGTAATAAGTTACCTATCCATTTATCAGATTTTCACAAGCAAGCACTGGGTTCTTGGAAACTGGCTTTTAAACACAATTTTTCACCTCACAAATGCATTGTATGGAATAATCAATATATCCTATATAAAAACAGGACAATATTTAATAAAGAATGTGTAGAAAAGAATATAATATGTATTTCAAAATGTATAAACACGGATGGGATTCTGATTAGTTATGAAAATTTTTGTAAGGAAAACAGTATTAATATTACTCAAAGAGAATTTTTGAGAATAATCAATGGTATTTCGCCTAAACTTCTACAGCTTATTAAATCATCCTTACAATACTCTCCTTTAAAGGAAGACATTCCTCGATTAATGATAGATGGTATTGACTTGTTAGGTAAAAAATGCAATGATATTCATATCAGAAGAACATTACTCTCTATAAGTAGTATTTCTCCTAAAGCAGTGTCTTCATGGAAATGGATATATCCTTCTTTATCTAACATATGGTCTATTCGCAATAAGTTTGTGATACCAAAGTCAAAGAAATCCACCTTAAAATCCTTCATAATTTTTACCCCTGCAAGTTATTTTTATCTAAATTTATGGATATTCACCCAGAATGCTCTTTTTAAGGTTCTGAAAATGAATCAGTGATTCATTTGTTTTTTAAAAATCCCATTTTGGAATGAGATTTCAATGTTGATCTTTACATCTTTTAATAACCTTATTGACATCACTGAAGAAATGGTCCTGTTTTTGTCATGTAACACTGGTTCTGTTCCTTTAAATAGTGCTATTAAAATCCTGTGCTTGCTTGGGGAAAAGGTCATATTCATAAGTGTAAAGTTACAGCTTCAAACCCAAATTTTATTGCATTTTGCTCTGAATTAAAACGTTTTGCTGAATCCCTCTGTAAATTAAATCAAAACAAAAAAGCAGTTAAAACATACCAGATTTTAAATGAATCACCTGTAAATTGACATATAATCTTTAGATGAGCTTTCCCCCTACTTGAGTAAAAAAAGTATTTATTTATTTTTTGTCTATGTATTATTATTATTTAATCTTTGATTTAATTGTTATTGTATTTTATTATTATTTTATTTGTTGTTTTATCTTTTTTTAAATGTTTTTTTTATTTTTATTCTGTTATTCTAAATCCCTCGTAACAGATTGTTTGTTCTTATTCATTGCTAAAGGCTAACTTTCGTTGGAATATAATTGTATGTTTTCAAATGTCAAATGTTACTGGCAAAATGTTAATAAAAAAATAAAAAAAATAAAATAATAATAATAATTTGATACGCGATTGTAAAAGATTTTTGCACAGTGTTCAACACGTGTAGGTTGCGTCATCAGAGAGCGACCGCAGCATCAGAATGCTGACATGGCCGCGTCCGTGGAGCTGAGACTCACTTTATGGATCTGTTTTGTCTTTATTTTGGGTTTTTCTTCGGTCGCCGCGCTCATCGAGGGACTGTATTGCGGGACTCAGAGTTGCTATGAAGTGCTTGGGGTTTCGCGTGAGTCCAGTAAAGCGGAGATCGGTCGCGCGTACCGTCAGCTGGCCCGAAAATACCACCCGGACCGGTACCAGCCCGGAGAGACCGGAGACACCCGCGACACCGCGCATCAAAAGTTTCTGCTCGTCGCTACCGCTTACGAGACACTCAAGGTAACGTTAACCCCGAAAACTAGCGCCCGTTTGCATGCAGCCCTATCTCACATCTTCATTCCGATTGCGCGTAAAATTGAGTTGAGGTGGATATTCTAGAGTTTCATAATGGTCAGAATGCGCTTTAAAGGGATAGTTCACCCAAAAATGTAAATTCTGTCATTGTCACTCACCCTGATCTCGTTCCAAACCCATAAGACTTTCGTTCATCTTCGGAACACAAATGAAGATCTTTTTGATGAAATCTGAGAGATTCCATTGACAGCTACGCAACTACCACTTTGACGCTTCAAAAAGTTCATAAAGAGATCGTAAAACTAATCCATATGAATTGAGTCCAAATTTTCTGAAGAGACACGGTCACTTTATATGATGAACAGACTGAATTTAGGCTTTTATTCACATTCAAACATTCATCAACTTGCACATCAGCCGTGGTAAATGCAAGCGTTTGCATGAGAACCAATGAAGTTCATTCTTCTTATGCAACACGTTTGATCTTCCGCAAGAACCAATGAGGTTTGTTCTCGCGCATCAAGCGAACATGCTTGAGCTTCTGCTTACCACTGATGTGTGAGCTGATGAATGTTTATATGTGAATAAAAGCCTAAATTAAGTCTTAATCGTATAAACCGATCAAGTCTCTTCAGAAAATTTGGACTAAACCGCTCAATTCATATGGATTAGTTTTACGATCTCTTTATGAACGTTTTGAAGCGTCAAAGTGGTAGTTGCATAGCTGTCAATGGAGGGACAGAAAGCTCTCAGATTTCATCAAAAATATCTTCATTTGTGTTCAGAAGATGAACGAAAGTCTTACGGGTTTGGAACGACACGAGGGTGAGTAATTAATGACAACGTTTTAATTTTTGGGTGAACTATCCCATTAAAACTATCCCATTAAAACTATCCCATTAAAACTATCCCATCTGCAACTTAGTAAAGTTGTGGTCACAATAGTGAAATTTCAGCAGCAAATCATATGACCAACTTCAACCCGACGTGAAATTCGTGGTTGATCTTTTAAACGTTTAAAAAAGATTCCACAAACCTTGCAAACTTTGGCATATCCAGCTATTTTGGTACATGTTCACAAGAGGAGTGAAGAAATACACTTTTGTTAAAAACCCCTTAACGCCTGAATTTATATAGCTGTATATATAAAAAAAAATTATGTGTGTTTTTGCCTTTAAGTAGATGGTAAATAATGTTGAGATTATCAATTTCACTTTTGCACAACAAATAAATAGAAATTGGTATGTTGCAAATTTGCGACAACAGGCATTTAGGGTAATTTTTTTTACAAAATGGTAAAATTAATAAAACACATTTTCCCATCTCAGGTATCAGGGCTCCAGACTAACTTTTCCACTGGTTGCACTGGTGCTACCAACTTTCTCAGTTGGTCGCACCAGCATATGATTTGGTCGCACCTTTTTTTTTTTTTTGCTACATACCATGGGATTAATCAATGCATGCTGATGAATAGTGGTCTTAATCTGCATACCCTAGTTTTGCACTGATGTAATAAGACTGACAGTGACACAAGACCTCATGTTAGCAAAATGTTTTAATCTTTTAACTCTAAAAAAAAAAAACAAATAAAAAACATATATGTTCTTTAATGTTTGATTATTAGGGCCCGAGCACCGATGGTGAGAGGACCCTATTGTTTTTGCTCCGTTTATTCTTCTTCTTCTTCTTCTCCAAAGTGAATCGCTTTTTAGAGGGCCTAAACATGCTCGAAAACTCATGAAACTTTGCACACGCTTCAGAAGTGGTGAAAATTTACGTGTGATATGGTTTTCAGAATTGGGGGGGGCAAATTCGGTAAATTATTGCCCCCACATTTTGCCCCGGCTCCTGGTTTCACGTATAAGTATGAAATTTGGTACATACATGTAATGACCCAATACCTACAGAAAAGTCTCTTGGAGCATAGCCCTAAACACAACAGGAAGTGAGCTATTTTGAACTTCCTCCTAGATTTTGGGCATTTTTCGTAATTTCCTGATGTTGTACTTTAACGAACTCCTCCTACAGATTTGATCTGATCCTCTTCAAATTTGGTGAGTGTAATCTTAAGGCCTTTGTGACGTTAAATTGCGAAGATCTAGAGTTTTCGTCGAAGGGTGTGCCCTCGGCGGCCTGACAAACCTTCACCCAATTTCGGCCTTCTGGTGATATATGCATGATCAGATAAGTTCAATAATAATGTTGCTTGCAGTTCCGATGTTGCTAGGCAACCACAGACAGCCTGCAGTAGCTCAGCCATACAATTTCCAATCTGTCCCAAACTTCACATGTTTGATAAGAGTCCTGTCCTGAACACATGACCATGCTCATATTTGGTTATAGCAATAGCGCCACCTGCTGGTAGCAGGAAGTGTGGCAAATACAAAACATGCTCGAAAAATCATGAAACTTTGCACACTCTTCAGAAGTAGTGAAAATGTACGTGTGATATGGTTTTCAAAATTGGGTGGGGCAAAATGGCTTACTTATTGCCCCTACATTTTGCCCCGGCTCGACGTTTCACGTACAGGTATGCAATTTGGTACATACATGTAATGACCCAATACCTACAAAAAAGTCTCTTGGAGCGTAGCCCTAAACACAACAGGAAGTCAGCTATTTTGAACTTCCTCTCAGATTTTGGGCAGATTTTGCCATTTCCTGATGTTGTACTTTAACAAACTCCTCCTACAGTTTTGATCTGATCCTCTTCAAATTTGGTGAGTGTAATCTTAAGGCATTTCCTAAAGGCGCCGGGTGGCGGTGGCAGGGGTGCGAGGGCCCTTTTCATCGCTGCTTGCAGCTTTAATAATTTTACTGTCTTCACATAGGGATGGGAATTAAGAAGATGATAAGCCACTGACGATTCTGCTTATCGATCCTCTTATTGATTCTTGATAGCACTGTGTGGAAAAATGTATTCAAATGCTTTTCAAAAAAACAAGTGGTTTTATTTATTTTAAAGCTTAAGCTTGAGTAAGCAAACTGTACTTTTTATGTAATTTATGTAATGAATAGAACCTTATTGTAAAGTGTTACTGATTAGTTATACACCGATTCAGACGTCTCCTGAGTTCAGTGTTGGAAAGATCAGTTGTTTAACCATTCATTAAAATGAATCGGTTCAAAAGAGTCATTAGTTCGCGAATTGGACGTGTCATGCGCGTTGTGTGATTATCCCAGCACTGACATGGACATCCAAGATTTGTGTCAACACAGAAAACATTTCATCACTGGATAGTTTTTTCGTTTAATTAAAGTGTTGTTTTATGTCAGCTGAATGTCCGGAACGCTTTTCAGAGAAGATAAGGCAACTTATTTAGCACAATTCACACCCAGTGGTAATTCAGAAAAAAAAAAAAATATCTCCGAATGCTCCACGGAAACTCTTCCGACCTTTTACCACCATGTCGATTTATTTTGATTAATATGCGCGCGGGAGAGAGAGCAAGACAGCGCCTAGTTTGGAGACGGTGTTCGTCTTGTTTACACTTTCGCCTGCTCCGAAGAGAGAGAGTGCGCGCGCGCACGACCGGGTCTCTCTCTCTCTGCTCTTTCTAACAGGTTAAACAAGCGCGGCAGTTCATCTACATTACTCACCGATCAAATAAGACTTTGGCGGGCGCTAAAACAAGTTCAATGCAGGAAAATTCATGCGTGAATTTAACTGAGTAGTACATGACCATGTACTCGCACAAATGCGACCACATCAAATTTTAACTCGCACATTCTCAAAAAATGGTCGCAGTCTGGAACCCTGGGTATGTAGATTTTATTCATGGCACAAAGTTGTTAGAACTTATAAACTTTAATTGACAAATTAATGAATCTTGACAACAGCAAGAAACAAAACACTCTCCTACTCCCTAACATTGACAGTAGTTTTTATACATTCCATGTTACACTCGGTTTAACTCTTTCCTTGTTTCTCCAGTGCATACATTATATATTCTTATAGTGTTATATCCTAACATGCTATTTTTTGTAAAAAAAAAAAAAAAAAAAAAAAAAAAATTTTTTTGGCTGAAACCATCTAAATACAGCATTATTATAATATGTAGCCATTAGCCCAATCCAGCCGTTATGGACCAATGTCGCAAATTTGCTACAAACAGAAATCTACAAAGTACGTAAAAAATATTCGTCACATGAAGCCTATATGAATAGCATAGCTATAGAAGCAATCAATAAGCTGGTACATATTTTTATCTTAGCACAACTTAACTCATTTTGGGCAATTTCTCCACATTTGCGCCCTTGATATGCGGATTTTGCAAACCAAAATATTAGCTTCGGTGACCCGGATGTAGTTCCCACTCCGACCGCTCCTACGAGAAACCAGTGCATGCAAAATGTTCCTAGGTATGTATCGAATGTGCACAAACAGGCATTGGGGGAAAACACACGCTGTCTCGCCTGCAGTCTGAATGGAAGGGGTTTGTTGCAAATTCGCGACAGTGGGCGTTAAGGGGTTAATCTAGGCACATAGTTGAACCACAATGAAAACACCCCAACGACATTTGATTTGTTGTAACATCAGCATTGTGCTTTCTCCCAAACTGAATCACCAATATCACATTCAAATGTAGCTCGGATGTCAGACATGTCCTTACCTGCATTCACATTTTGCTTTCCCTTGCATATTTAAGACATGGTAAATAGTCTATCCACATTATTCTTATGCCCCATGACGCTTTGGGTGAATTATGGGTGTAACTTCCGTTAAGCTGTAAACAATCAGTGAAAGACTAGCTCTATGAACTCAATACGTTAAAAAAGTGTCACAGTGAATAAGATGACATATCTACTCACACTTCAACCATCGAACATTAAAAGGAAGTTTAAAAAATGTGTAAAAGCATCAACAAGGTACTTTCACCAGACCAAATAACCCCAAAAGAGTGAGTCTTTGGTTAAATATCACTGTAATATATATATTATGTAACTTATGTTGCCTTAATCAAAAATGTTCATTAACTTCAGCATTGCGTGACACTATTTCAAAGTGATTTCCGTCATTTTGACAGATAATAAATTGTATTTACCTGTGAAAACAAACCTGGAAAGAGACGTGAGGATTTGAGGAGAATAACGAGAGATTCTTCGTGTGTTCCAGTGAATTATTAATGGAATATATCGTAGATTAAATTCAGGAGAACAGAGCACATGTTGTCCTTTTTCATACTTTACAGCGGATTGAAAATAATCACGAGGAAAATAAAGCAGCGACTGAAAAGAGCTCTTGCCATAGATATTCTTTGTTATAACATGTCACGTTAAAATAACAAGTATAACATTATTCTCATGATGTCTGAAAATAAATCATGAAGGAAAACTGATTGCTCATCGAGTCAAATTGACGATCAGCTTTATTTGTTTGACAACCTTATGATTTGAAATGATTCGTTTCAGCCTTTTTGAATGGAAGTTCCCCAAACTGGAAGAGCCACCCATAATTCAACACGCAGTGAGCTCGTCAGGAATAAGGTGGATAGTAATACCAGAGCCCGTCTACGGAGAGCCTGGCCACTCCCTATTAAGTCCTATTATAACAAATTTTGGTTGTAGTTCCACCAGAGCTCCACTGGGGGCGATCGCCCATGAGTGCAGGATGAATGGGAGTCTATGGAGCTAGACGGCTAAATTTGTCTCTTTCACCCTATTGCCGTTGAGAAATCTCAGATCTAATTGAAGGTTTTGCAAGTTCAGCATGGGTTATAGGTTGAAAGTTGAATGAACGAGTACTTATGTCCTTTCGATTTCTTACAGGTTGAGTTGTTGTTGCCCATAACACGCTAGCATTCTGCTAATGAACGCTGATTGGTCAGTGAAGGACTGATTACGACCAGAGATACCGCTTGATGGTCTTTAAAACAACAAAACAAAAACTCTTCTAGCATGTGTGTTTACCTGTGTCAGCTGTGTTGTGTGTTTACCTGTGTCAGCTGTGTTGTGTGTTTACCTGTGTCAGCTGTGTTGTGTGTTTACCTGTGTCAGCTGTGTCAGCTGAGAAAAGAAAGTGCAGAGCGCGAAAGCACCAAAGTGACTGAAGGATTGCCGTAAAGCAGTATCTCTGGTCTTACGATGTGTATGACGTCATTGACATTTTAAAAGACTTTTTAAAGCAAATAAGTGACTCTAAAAAATCTAACACCCATCTAACACCCAGCAATGTGTCATTTCTTTGCATCTCCTTTCGAATACAACATTCAAATTACTAGACAAAAAATTATATCCTAAGAAAAGTGGATTTTGAGGGGTATAGCGCCATAGACCTCCATTCATCCTGCACTCGTCCTGTGAGCGCCCTCATGTGGAGCCAGAGTGGAACTGCAACCAGTGGAAGTTCTCCCCTTATTAGACATTCTCTGGTAATAAGTAATAAGATCTCTAATTTTGTGATTTTCAGGATGAAGAGTTACGTAAGGACTATGACTACATGCTGGACCACCCCGAGGAATATTACAGCCACTACTACACCTACTACAGGAGAAGACTTGCTCCCAAAGTAGACGTTAGGATAGTGATTCTCGTGACTATTTGTGCAATCTCACTGTTTCAGGTAAGCTGATCACCTCCTCACTTCATTCATTGCCATTGGCTTGAAAAAGCCAACATACTGGCGAGTTTCTTCATCATCTTCCTTATTTTTCTGCTCTTAATAAGTTTAGATTCTGTAAATCTCAGAGACTCCAATTTTCTGTCTATCATTTTACAAACCCTCATGACGAAAAGTCATAATTTTGGTTCGTCAGATCAGTTTGCAGATAGGAGCCAATGCAATCGTCAACCATCTTGACTATGTTGAATGGCGTCTTCTGAACGTCCTTCAGTTCTGACAGAACTTCACACAGGCACAATGACTTTTTGAAGATGCACACCAAATTTTAAATCGCATCAATTGGGTGCACAGCAACAAGTGCAGTGCAAATACTGGTCTTTACTAAAATTGTTGTGGATCCCAAACTGTAAGGCTTATAGAGACCTGGTACCATGAAGCCGGTTTAGGTGGCTAGCCAGGTGTGTTTCAATTTAGTTTGCGCCAACCCTGGGTTTTAGGCACTATGAAAGTGGTTTGGCTTTTAGCAGTGTTCATCGCCAGAGTAACTCGCGCTGCATGGCTAACCTGGGCTGCGTTCAGCCCCGACAACGGTGATGCGTTGAACACACTGTTCTGATGACGCAAGAGTTGCAACTATGGCAAGCTGAGAAGGCCATTCTTTGTGTTCTTTGTGAAGAATTTTCGGAGCCTGATGAAGTCGGTATAAATATGTGTTTAATACTACAAAATATGCTCCAGATGATCACGGGCATCCAGTATGGTTTTCCGGCCTTGACCCTTACGCACAGAGATTGTTCCAGATTCTCTGAATCTTTGGATGATATTATGCACTGTAGATGATGATAACTTCAAACTCTTTGCAGTTTTTCTCTGAGAAACTCCTTTCTGATATTGCTCCACTATTTTTCGCCGCAGCATTGGGGGAATTGGTGATCCTCTGCCCATCTTGACTTCTGAGAGACACTGCCACTCTGAGAGGCTCTTTTTATACCCAATCATGTTGCCAATTTACCTAATAAGTTGAAAATTGGTCCTCCAGCTGTTCCTTATATGTACATTTAACTTTTCCGGCCTCTTATTGCTACCTGTCCCAACTTTTTTGGAATGTGTAGCTCTCATGAAATCCAAAATGAGCCAATATTTGGCATGACATTTCAAAATGTCTCACTTTCAACATTTGATATGTTATCTATATTCTATTGTGAATAAAATATAAGTTTATGAGATTTGTAAATTATTCCATTCCTTTTTTACTCACAATTTGTACAGTGTCCCAACTTTTTCTGATTTGAGGTTGTAATTTGAATGTAGTTGTTTTGAATGAATGATTCAATGACTCACTCATAAAGACCTAACTTGTTTTATTACTAGATGAATCAGCGTTTTTGAATGAATCTCCTGAATGAATGATTGATTCAATGACTCATTCATAAAGACTTGAAGGAATGTTTCAATGAGAAATAATTTTTTATCAGTCACTTGTCGCCATCTACTGGTGTAATGTAATCAAAACAATCTTTATTTGAAGCGTCACCTTACTCAAAGACGTTGTCTGACGGAACAAAACCACCGCAGAAAGATTCTCTACAGTCCCATTAACAGCAATTACCAGAAACATTTAAAACGTTGGATTGAGTGTGGCAGTAATGTAATGTGGTCATACTTACTCTAATGTGATTACTTATGTGTTAGTGGAGGAAGAGCCAATAAGTTGCGTTTAATAATTTACTAAGAACTATATTTCATCCACCGCAGGTCACGGCTCCAGTCCTGAAGGACATCTGTCTTCCAGGGTTTATCTCTAATCACACAACCCTGAACTCTCTGTTTGACTAATGTTAGAACTAAACACTGTAGGACAGCAGCCCCTCCAGGACTGGGGTTTAACCCTCATCCTTCCCTCAGATTATTCTGACCCGAAAATCATAATCATTTTTTTTTTTTTTTTAAAGGGGTCCAAGAGCCTAGGACTTTTGTCGCACTTAAACCACGAATACACCAAAATTTGAGGAGTTTTATGATCAATTTGACCCCCTTAGGAATGAGAGGAATGCTTAGTACACATAGAAAAATGCTCAAAAACGCTAAAACTTTACCAAAAAATAATTGTATAATGTCTACAAGTGTATCTGAGTGCATAATGAACTGACTTTAGAATGCTCCATATAGAGCTATAAGGCCTTCAAGTGGCTAGAGTTATGAAATATCATGTTATATTATTTATTTCTACAAGAGGTCGGCAAAGACTCCCGATGTAAGATATTTTGAGCTGACTTAAAAGGGTTATGCATGAAATTGTGAGTTACTTTCAATTTAAGTTGAATGAATGTGAGGAATGTGCTTAAATTACTATTTATTTATTATTTATTGATCAAATCTAGTAATTTTAAGGCAAATAAAATAAAAAATAACAAAAAATCTCCCAAAAAAATGCATAAAAAATAAATAAATAAATATATATATAAATAAAAGTAACTTTTTTGAACCAAAAAAAAAAAAAGTATAATTTTAGAGCTTCGGGTCATTTTGACCCACGAGGGAATGATTAAGGGAGCGCTAAGAGCCCTGCTGTAGATTGATGACAGTCAACACATTAATATTTAGTATATGGATCATACCGACAGCTGTTACAACCCGATGTTTTTGTTTGCAGTATTACAGCTGGTGGAGTAGCTACACAGAAGCCATCAACTACCTGATGACCGTTCCCAAATATCGCATCCAGGCTGCCGAACTGGCCAAGCAGCAAGGTCTCCTCAACAGAACCAAAGAGAAGGGAAAGAACCGGCGATCCAAAGAGGAGATCCGCGAGGAAGAGGAGCAGATTATCAGAGACATCATCAAGAACAAGATCGACATCAAAGGTGGCTATCAGAAGCCCAACGTATCGGACATTCTGCTGTGTAAAATCATCCTGTTCCCGTACCATCTGTGCACCTTCGTGGCGTGGCACTGCTCGTGGTTTTACCGTTTCACCGTCCGTGGGGAGGAGTATGGGGAGGAGGAGAGACTTTACATCATCCGCAAGAACATGAAGATGTCCCAGGCTCAGTTTGACAGTCTGGACAGCGGCCTGATCGAAACCTTCCTGAAGCAGCAGCTCTGGATCAAGGAGAATTACGAGGTTTGGAGAAGATTTCTTTAATTTCGGCCAACATACACGAAATGCTATACACGGTTTAAAACTGATAAACATTTGAGACAATTTTCTAGTGCATTTTAAATACGTTTAAAACCCTTATTTAAAAATCATAATGCATTTCTTCAGTTTTACATTTTAATTGCAATTCTGTCGTCAATTTTATATAATCAATTTATAAATCAAACTTATATTGACGTTTAATTAAATTTTTTGCAGTTTTTCTATGGTTTGATTTCATTATTGAATCACAACAGTCAACCATGAGCGACACATCATCATAGAGTGTGAGGACGTGGGTTTTATTATTGAATTATTTTCATTGTGTTCCATGTTCGCATTTACAGTGTATTTTAATGTCGTCAGAGAAAGTTGCATACACTCTAAAAAGAAAAAAAAATGCAAAAGGTTTTCGTCAATCTTTGAGTTATGAAACTGTTAAACCAACTACTTTGAGTTAGAGGAACTAATTTTGTAGCATAAACAATTTTTTTCAAGCATGCATTTAATTTAATTAAGACAATATAGACGCATGATGTTGGAAATGGGAATTTTCAATTCTTTAAATGTTTGACATCTTTTGCTGCACATCAGAACTATAGTCTCTGGTTTAATTCAATGTGATGGATGATTTAGGGAATTTGGCTTTTGTGTTTCCTCATATTTATACTCCCGTGAAACAAGAAGACTTGGCTGGATAATTTCACGTTCCTAATGTCGACCCTAATGTTAATGTAAATATGACTGGGAATATACTGGGAGATTTTACTCAAAAGACTTTCTAGGGTTGCCAATAAGTGTGATCAACATGATTTTGTAATGTGATTTTCACCACACTTTAATTTGATTAACTTCAATGAAAGGTTAGATTTTTGTGATTAAAAAAAAAGATCAAAAGGATAAACAATGCAGATTTATTTTTACAGCCATCTCTGTTCATATTTTACCAAGGGTGCCAATAATTCTGACCAGGATAGAATCTTTTTTTTTTTCATTAATTCATTCATACATTTTATATATATATATATATATATATATATATATATATATATATATATAGAGAGAGAGAGAGAGAGAGAGAGAGAGAGAGAGAGAGAGAGAGAGAGAGAGAGAGAGAGAGAGAGAGAGAGAGAGAGAGAGAGAGAGAGAGAGAGAGAATATGACCATCTCAAAACGTTCTGTGTTGTTTTACCAGGATGAATTTGAACATGTATACATACATATATATATATTATGCATACATACACATATATATGTATGTATATATATATGTATTTATGTATGTGTATATATATATATATATAATGTATTTATGTATGCATGCATACATTTATGTGTGTGTGCCTTAGTGAACTTTAAAAGTTTTAAGTTCACATGTTTTTCTGCAAATAATTTAAAATGATCAAAAATCAGATCCCCCGTCCCTATTAAATATTCGGAATAGAAACATTCATAATTACGTCATTAATCAGTGATGAACCTATTTTTCATCATATTGATGTGGAGTGTGTGGTGGTGTTAGTATGTGTGTGTTTAGGCCTACAGACAGACTGATGATACTGTGTGTTTGTGAAAGGCCTACCGAGAGGAGCAGGAGGAGGAGATGAAGATGAAGATGGCCACAGACTCGCGATGGAAACGCTACAGGCGCTGGATGAGGAGCGAGGGTCCCGGACGCATCACTTTCGCTGACGATTGACCACACACACACACACAGTGCCGTCCCAGATGTGTGTGTGTAATAACACTCGTTTACAATGGACTAACGATGTGCACCTGATTTATAAGGCTGCCTTTCCTCACATGATATAAGACTATAAAGGAGATTTGATTGTACCTATGGAGGATCATGTGACTTCTGTTTGCATAAGAGGATCAATTGAGAGACCGTTTCGGAAAAATGACCATCTCAAAACATTGTGTGTTGTTTTACCAGGATGAGTTTGATCACAGGCTAGAGAAACCGAGTGTTACAGTTTGAAAAATGCCTCATTTCAATCACTGAAGGATTCTGTCCCTCTGTTTGTTCTTCTACGTGTCTGCTATAAATGTTATGTCTGATCCTATGCTGTATCTCAAAGCCTTTTATTTGCATATATATAAAGTCATATCTAATTGTTCCGTTACATGGTACTTCAATAAAGTTTTATAGTTTAAGGTTTGGTTAGGAAGACTTTGTTGATGTCACCATAAAAAAGGTTGTCATGCCGTAGATTAAAGGGGTGGTTGATTATGATTTGACTTTTCTAACTTTAGTTAGTGTGTAATGTTGCTGTTTGAGCATAAACAACATCTGCAAAGTTACGACGCTCAAAGTTCAAAGCAAAGGGAGATATTTGCTTTTAAAGAAATCGCTTTTTAAGAACTACAACAAACGGCTGGTAGAGACTACACCACATTCCTCCAGGGTTAGTGACATCAACCCTAGAATTTACATAAACCCCGCCCCCGGAACACGATTTATAGATTATCAAGACAGAATATGCTAATCAATGACTAGAAGATAACTACACATCAGCTACATAAATTCATCAACTAACCATTCAGAAATGTCCTGTTGCTTCTACATGTTGTCACTTCTTGAGTCTCTCCATCATTGTCTGACTCCGGTTTGAACATAAAAGGCTAAAAGTTTTTGAAATTTTCAGTGCATGTGTGTGTGAGGTAAAATGACACAAGCTGTTATAGCTCCATCCCCTGTGCCGGGAGCAGCAGCTCATTTGCATTTAAAGGAACAGGCACAAAATGGTGTTTTTGCTCACCCTCAAAAATTGACAATTTTAACATGCTGTATAAAAATATCTGTGGGGTATTTTGAGCTAAAACTTCACACACACACTCTGGGGACATCAGAGACTTATTTTACATCTTGTGAAAAGGGCATTATACCACCCCTTTAATATGTCATCAGTAATTATATTGTTCTCTGCATAACCACAGATGCACATAAAGCGATCTCTCACCTAAAGACTTGTCATGTATGCCTTCTATGAACGCTTGTAGTTTCTTTAATTCAAATTCAGTTCCTTTTAATGTTTTTCCATTTAGGATTCATTCTCTAGAAGGGACAATAATACTATTAAAAATATATTTTAGAAAGATGCACAGAAAGAGAACTTTTGAAGTACATCCTGGTTGGTCTTTTCCCATGCAATTTGAGTATTTCATGCAGTTTGAAATAAAAATAAGAGCTAAACTGAAATAAATAAATATCATTTGTATGTCGCATTGGATTAAAGAGTGTCCACAATTTAAAGTTATTAAAGTTTGCAGTTTGTTGTGGCTTGCATTTTACCACAGCACAGTCTGTGATGACGTGACTTCTCTTGTTACAATAGTTTTTGGATTGTAGGACTGATGCTGCCACACAGATGCTGGTGATACACCTTTGAAATTGAAACACAACCTTTTACTTATAAATTGTAGTAATAGACAGTTGTACCCAGAATATGAGAGTGGGATGGTGTTGGGATTTGCTGTGCACTCAGATCACCACTTGAGGTCACTATTGCAATTATCAGAAAGTTATTTTGAATGAAGGGGAGACTGA
Source organism: Squalius cephalus (assembly GCF_949319135.1). Classification (NCBI taxonomy): domain Eukaryota; kingdom Metazoa; phylum Chordata; class Actinopteri; order Cypriniformes; family Leuciscidae; genus Squalius; species Squalius cephalus. The sequence goes on along the minus strand of NC_137126.1, from coordinate 3,250,586 downwards.
AAACATAATGTCTCGAGTCAAAACCTCAGTGGCCACTGTATGTATCTCAACACATATTGCACAGAATTCACACAGAAATATTAAACGACTAATGCTTGAGAAACAGATAAAAAAATTCTGTTTATGACGTTTGGCAGAATTCATGATAAACCCCAAAGTCTTGCTTTTCACTATGCATGTTTGTTAATCATAAATCAATCTCATTTCATTCCCAGAATTCAGATGTTCATTGATTAGGGCACGTTTACACGACAACGATGAACTAAAAGTGGAAATGTTTTTCCTTTGCATTTTTCACAAACAGATGACAACATTGTCAAAACAATTAGCCTACCGTTCACATGGATCCACGAAAACGACTAAAAATCGTGATGTATTCTGCAGTCAGGCCAGTAGATGGCGATGTCACTTTGTAAAAAAAACACTACACGCCTATAGACTGAACACGTAAAACACATGCACATGACACCATTTTCACAGATTTGCGTTTTTGTAGTTTACACAGACACAATAATGGTATCGCTTTCAAAACTGTGCACTTTGGGGCAGTTTACACGACACCGTTTACAACTAAGAACAGAAAACTTTTTATGTGTTTTGGCCAAGCGGCAACCTCCCTGTCTCTCTCTTGAAACCAACACGGAAATTAATTAAACGGCAATTCATCGACTGGCCGCTTGAGGCTGGCTGCAAAAGTGAGTCAAATCTGCATCTCCCCCATGTTACAGTTTTTCTCAGTCGCTTTGGTGCATTTCTCACATCACTATTTACATTTGCACAACAGTTAGTTCAACCTCCACAACATTTAGTCATTTGTGCACATCATAGTAGCAGTTTCTCATTCCTTCCAACAAATTGCAAATGCTTTTGGACATGCATCAATTGCTTTCATACAACTCTCTGCTGTTTTATAACATTATCATTTGCTTATGTCATGTCAGTCAAAATTAACTATACTTGTGAATGATGAATAGTCATTCCATATAAAACTAATAATCCTCATTTCATTGCTTGAGTCATTACATACAAAAATGTTGAACTAGTTGTCAAAATCTGTCATTTAAAAAAACAACAACAACAACAAAATCCTGAAAAAGTCTCCTAAATTGAACAATTTGCAATTGAGCAAGAGATGATATTCGCTGGGATGTAGATGAAATTATGTGACCAGACAGAGAGGAACGTCTGGATGTGCATGAATGATTACAGTCCTATGTATGTTGAATGTTCAGTTCCAATACAGTATATAGGCCTACTGCAATATTGTTTACAGTTGTGCACAGCTCTACCCAAAGGGGGTTTATGTTTGTTGTAAATAATGGTGTATTTTTTCTGTTGCACAATGCTGTGAACAAATTAGAATTGCAAAGAGCATATGCAGTAAAAATGTGAAACATACATATTCAGTGTCTTGTACTCAGTTACCTCATAAATACAGTAATGTGTAACTTTACTGTATTTTTCAAATGGCTGTGCAAATAGTATTTAGTGCTGTCTTGAGCATTTTCAGGTAGTGTCACCAAGATCTGACTTTTATCATTGGAAAACATTTACAGAGTAAACTGTCATAATGAAAACATGACTAAGCCATTTGACTATCTTGTTCATAAACGATGGTGTCAGGACTTTTCATTTTGATGACACTGACACATTCATTGACATAAATACTTGCTTTTGAGGAATGAGCTATCCATTTTGAGCAAGTGACACGCTTTTGCAGGTTATCAACTAGGTTTTGCAGTTTGTACTAATTGTTTTGAGAACTGCATTAACTGTTGTGCAAATGTAAATAGTGATGTGAGAAATGCACCAAAGCGACTGAGAAAAACTGTAAAATGCCCAAATTTACAGCAGAAAAAAACATGTTTACAGCCTGGAGCAAAAAGTGGCTTTGGTCTATACAGCTAATTTTGCCCTTCATGACAACTGTGAGGGGGGTGAATTTTTTTAAAACTCATCCGTTTAAATTATATTAAGCCTTAAATTTCTGCATAATTAAGGGCGTCCACTTTTGAGTGACAGGTGGATTCCCGCTGCTGTGGTCATTAGTCACCATTAGCCGTTTGTCTGCTGTCTGTTAGCCGTCACGTTACCTCAGCTCATTGTCTGACTGTAAAAATAAATAAATTCGGGAGTGACGCGCTGCCAAGATGGCGACGGTCGGCCACGCCCACTTTAGGCTTCAAAAACGGTCTTCAGAAACCTACGGGTGACGCCACGGACACTACGTCCATATTTTTTTACAGTCTATGGTTTTGGCCTTTCATTTACACGACAATGGCGTTTTGGGAGCCTGAAAACACAAACTTTTAAAAATGCGCATGCGTTTTACGTGTTCAGTACAGGCGCGTAGTGTTTTTTTTTTTTACAAAGTGACATCGCCAACTACTGGCCTGACAGCAGAATACAGCGTTTTTAGTATTTTTCTTGGATCCGAACGGGGATCGTTTTGACAATGTTGTCGTCTGTATGCAAAAAAAAAAAAAAAAAAAAAAAAAAAAACGCAAAGGAAAAGCTTTTTCTTTTTTAGTAGGCTACATCGTTGTCCTGTAAACTTACCCTGAGACATCAGACACATGTCTATCTGTTTCACTTTGTGTTTGAGACTCTAAACTGACTCTACTACTGCAAACTGCAAAGCCTTAAAGACTAATTTGAAGTTTATTGTGAATTCCTTAAAAAATAATATGCATGTGATGCTGATATTATCAGAAATTAGCAGAAAAGACACAAACATATTCTGTGCTATATTTAGGTTTATATGTGTAGCGCCAAACCTGTTTTTGTCTCAAAATAATATTTAATTTTTAAGCTCAGGATAATGAAACTCACCCGTTTTTTTGTGCATGCTGTTATTAAAGTAGGCTATGTGTCCGTCAGATGTAAGATCTGAGATTATTGTTGGTTTGGTGTTTTCCAGCTTGTTGGGGGGATTGAATGATGGAGTGTGTGTGTAATCAGGATTAAAGTCTCTCTCTTCTACTGTAATTCAGGTCATTGGCAGGTCAGTATACCAGCACAAACACATCAATCTGCTGAAAACAACATACAAAATCTGTTTGTTTTAATAAGCACTGAACATGGTTGAGCAATGAGCATGACAAATGTAATTTAGCATATAAACAAAAAATAACAGGCAAGCTTTTGATGTTACGACAACTGACATTTAAAATAGTTTTGTAACAAATAAAATATAAGGTGGGTCACAAGTCTGTTCTCATAGGATGCAAAAGGGAAAAAATATGATATGCTAAATGCAAAATAAACATGCAACTGTTTGTAAAAATACGTTAACTGTGAAATCATCATCTACTACTTATACATCCAGGAAAATGAGCATGTTTTGGTGGATAGCTTAGGTTTTGAATTGAACAAAATCTCCAGATCCCTCTTCTCTTTGGTCCTGTCAGTGGACAGAGATTTGACCATATGTCCAAATACATACGCTTGCTTCATTAAAACAGCTTAAGCCTTAAGTGTACTTAAAATAAATGAGGGGGAAGGTCTTTCAATGTGGATAATCGCATAGACATGTTCAGTATGGGTTGCCATCCGTCATTGATAATACAGAATTGTTCTTTATTGTACATTATTGTACCTAAGTTGAAAGTATGAATCCTTCATTGATTTGTCCTGTAGCTTATGTTTATTGGTCTTTCTAAACTCCGGGTAAACGTGCTCATAATTTACCCCGGGTAAACAGTTTGTATGCGTTTTTGACTGTTCATTTACACAACAATGGCATTTTGGGGGCCTCAAAAGTAACTTTTGAAAATGGGTTTCAAAGTGCAAGGTTTTGAAAATGATGCTTTTACTGTATCTCTGTAAACAATAAAAACGTAAATTTGTGAAAACGGTGACGTCATGTGCGTGTGGATTGCTAAGCATCTATCAATATTTTAATACCGCTTCGTTTCACACTGCACACGTTTGGCACGGGAATACGGGATTTCCACCACAACAGCGGCTCTAATCCTGCTCTAGAACAGGGTTTCATAACCCTGGGTCAACAGCGGGGTTTATAATGATGATAACCCAGGGTTAAGCAGAGTGTGAAAAGCCCTATTGTCCAATAATAGCCCTGTTGTGTGGGGGGTTCTTATCTTTATTGTACCAGATATGTAAACATTTGTGTGGCGACTTCTACGTACAAGTTTGTCAGGTAAAAGCAGAGAAAGACAGTACATTTTTAGCATCATTGGTTCAAAATGTTCGTTTCCCACTGATTTGGCATTGGCATTGGTATTTAAATAATACTATTTACAGTGTTTGATTTGACAGCATTTGAAATTCATGACAAGGCTGTAAGAGGCAGAATGATGCATGTCTCAGAACAGGCGAGTTCAGTGTTTTCCCCTGAAGTGACCCACTTTATCTTCAGATGTAGTGACGGTAAACGTGGCGCTTGCTGTGATGAAATGGTGAGTCGTGGTTTGTGGCTCCAAGGGGTTTCGGTGTTGCAAGAACTCCAGCAATTTCTCCTTGATTCACACCTGTGATCTCTATCTCAGCAACGACTTGATTGATCATTAATGAGATGCCATTATGGGATTATTGCAAGATGGCTGTTAATAAGTCATCATGTGAAGTCACTATGAGGTTAAATGCTGGGGAATCGTCTGATGACTGCAAACATTTTTAGCTACAGCAGAAATTTGATTGATTTTATTACATGTTGCATGGACTAATGCATTAATGAATAAAAATAGTTCAGAAGAACATTGACTTTAAGCTTTTAAATTTCAGCTCTCCCTGCAATGTCATGTTATTTAGTTTTTCCAGTTCATTATCTCTGATTCATAAATTTCATCTGAGAGATTAAATCAAAACCTATTTCCTTTCTTAATTCTTCCATAAAAATGGAAATCTTGCTTCATCTACTGCAGCCTTTCATATCAACTTAAATTATTAAAGTCCCCCTGTGGTCAATAATTGTATCCCTTAAAACTCATCTTTGATCACCAAAATGACAAGTTTTTTTCCTTAAAATGTTTTTTATTCATGCCTTAAAATATCTTGAATGTAACTCGACACCCTTGCCTCATTTAGTATGCGTGGTTCTATGAATATGCAAATGAGCCCCGCCTCCACTCACTCACTCAGCTCAGAGATCCACTGGTTGACGATCACACGTTGATCTGATTGGTTACAAGGTAGTTTGTGACGTCAGAAACACCAGCGATTTCAAAGCGTGTTTTTGAGACTGTCTTTGGTTCACTGCAGTTTTAAGGAGAAAACACTCAGCAATGGTGTCGACTTATGAATTTACTCATGGTTTGTCTTAAAGCACATTAAAAACACCACATAGACATATAAACAACATTAAAAGCTGGATTTTCACCACAGGGGGACTTTAAGTTTGATGCCCAATCTGGGATTTTATTTTTATTTTTTTCACAGCTGAGCTAATTATCTTCAGATACATTATCATAGGGCATGTTGTTTCTTTCAAATGCAAATGCCAATTATTTAATTTAATAAGACCACCTTCCAGCAATGCCTACTCTCCCAGCTCTTTGTAAAGTCTGTTAAAAAATTGAGCAGCCCCACTAAGGTGCCCACAGTTATTAGGGAAGCAATTAGGAACCTCTATCTTGAAAAACAATCAATCATTAATGCTGGTATCAGTTAGAGTTCACAGGCTTCAAAGGACCTTCTCATCAATGATGTAATATTGATTTGCTGAGCCTGTTTAGTATGACAGAGATATAGACAGATGCATTACCTTATTCAGCCAAAAAAGCACCCAAGAATTGAAACGCCTGATGTTAGTTGCATGTAAATTGTACTTAACCTCTATGCACGTTTCCCAAAGGAATAATTTCCCACAACAGACAAGACAATACATGTGCAACCTATACACCACCTCATTTCAGTTGGACCAAAGCTTATGTATAATATTCTGAAAGTACAAATTCTAGAGAGCCTATGGCCTTGATACCGAGGGGTACAAATAATTAAATCAGGAGATTGGGAAGGAGTCTGGCTTTGTCATAGTTTATTTTCCTATAATCCAAGGTTCTTCGTCACTGTCCTGCAGAGTTTAGCTCCAGCTTTAATGAACTCAGACGCCTGTATTATTATTATAATTATTTTGTAATCCTAAAGATTAGAAGTTTAAGTTGTTCAGGTGTGTTTGATTAGGATTGAAGCTGTACTACAGTGAACCTCTTGGGCTGAGAAACCCTGCTCTTAAAGGGGTGGTTGATTATGATTTCACTTTTCTAACTTTAGTTAGTGTGTAATGTTGCTGTTTGAGCATAAACAACATCTGCAAAGTTACGACGCTCAAAGTTCAAAGCAAATGGAGATATTTGCTTTTACAGAAATTGCTTTTTAAGAACTACAACAAACGGCTGGTAGAGACTACACCACATTCCTCCCGGGTTAGTGACATCATCATCCATAAAATTTACATAAACCCCGCCCTTGGATTTATAGATTATCATGACAGAATATGCTAATCAATGACTAGAAGATAACTACAGATCATCTACATAAATTCATCAACTAACCATTCAGAAATGTCCTGTTGCTTGTTGTCCTGTTGAGTCTCTCCATCATTGTCTGACTCCGGTTTGAACATAAAAGGCTAAAAGTTTTTGAAATAATCAGTGCATGTCTGTATGAGGTAAAATGACACAAGCTGTTGAAGCTCCACCCCCTGTGCCGGGAGCAGCAGCTCATTTGCATTTAAAGGAACAGACACAAAATGGTGCGTATTTGCTCACCCTCAAAAAGTGACAATTTTAACATGCTATATAAAAATATCTGTGGGGTATTTTGAGCTAAAACTTCACATACACACTCTGGGGACATCAGAGACTTATTTTACATCCTATGAAAAGGGCATTACACCACCCGTTTAACATATAAATGAGGCTGTTTTCCTCAATTTTGAATAATTCAATGAGATGAACATATCAATTAACGGTTTTATTAATTAAATCGCATACTTCCCTACTATATAGTAGGCAAAAAACAACATCTGACAAGAGTAGTATGTCTGAATCCACAGCACTCATAAAAGAGTAGGCAAAAAATACCCGAATGACCTATACTTCTTCTGGCGAGATTCTGAAGTGCATACAATGGACACTTTACCATCCCATGAGGCAATGGGAGAGGATTTATGAATGATAGTGAAGCGACACAACTGACACTGGTCACGTGATAATGACAACATGGCAAATGTAGTACATCCAGATTACATTCATACTACACACTTTTTTAGTGGTCGCTGTATCGGTCACCAGCTGGAGTGCCCTTGAAAGCCACCAGAGGGCACTCCACATCAGACTATTGTCATTCCCTCACAAACTACATCTCCCATAACTCTCTGCCTGGACTCATTAGCATTCATTAGCACAAGCCTGTTTCTTTCTGTCATTTTCTGCAAAGTCTTGTTTAGTGTCACACTGCAATTCCAAACATTCTCCTGGTTTTCGATCTTCTGTCCGGTTTTCTTGGTTTCCTCTGTTTTTACCAAGCGGCAACCTCCCCGTCTCTCTCTTGAAACCAACACGGAAGTGAGTTAAACTGCAATTCATTGACTAGCCGCTTGAGGCTGTTGTCAAAAGGGAGTCAAATCTGTATCTCCCCCATGTTAAAATGCCAAATTTTACAGCAGAAAAAAACATGTTTACAGCCTGGTGTCTGTATGTTTTTTTGGTCTATACAGCTAAGTTTGCCCTTCATGATAACTGTGAGGGGGGTGAATTTTTTTATAACTCATCCGTTTAGTTGATTAATATTTAAAGTTCTGCATAATTAAGGGTGTGGCGTGGCCACTTGAGTGACAGGTGATTGCCGCTGATGTCAATGCTAGCCGTTTGTCTGCTGTTAGCCGTCACTTCACCTCAGCAAATTTTAGCTGCTGAACTTGCCATCTCTGCAGTGTTTGTGCTTTTTTTTCGGGATTATTTCATACAATTTAATACACCCATTACTTTGCCCACGTCTTAGGATTCCGTCGTTGTCGTCGAGTATCGTTCGAGAGAACTGTATTTCAGTTGTTTTCCTCTGTGAACATGCACTAAGTTAATGGATGTCTGACAATTTCGTTGGTTTTTGGGGTTTTCAGATTTAAAAACGTTAATAAAGGCTCGTTCGTTCTGCTCTCACGGAACAGATAACGTTAGATTATAATATGCATGTAAGTTACCATCAGATGAAATCCTGCAGGTGTCGGCGCTTTCTCCGTCCATGCAAAAAAAATGCACATCCTTGAATGAGCGCGGATTTTCTAGCTCATTTACTTGATCTTCATAGGCAGTATATCTATGATTTAACCCATTTGAGAGGCGGCCAAAATCAGAATTTAAAATGTACTGAATAAGCTCTCTACGAACTTGACGAGCGATGCCGCGCTGACGGACCAAAGACTATAAAAAAAAGTGACTGACATGTATGCACAAATCACTGTCACACACACACACACACACACACACACACACTCAAGAGTAATATTAACTTAAGTTACTGCATAATACATTTTCAACTAGCAGAATGTACAGAATCACGATACACAGTCTCACTTGTAGCCATGTCTTTTAACTATTATAATATTTCGAAGGGCAAAAATAGGAACTTTTAATTGGCTTTACATCATCAACTGTAGTCGCGACTTGGTACTGTAAGCAGCATAACGTTATAGCATTACCTCCCCAGCCTGAGCTAACCATAGACAGTATATGAGCTAACTCGATCACGTCGAGCTAGGTGGTGATTTCAGATAGACAGGCTCCTGAGCTCCACTCACGCCCCGCCTCTTTGCCCATTTTCTGTTATCCGGGTGTGACGCGAGGTGACGCGAGGCCAAGATGGCGACGGCCGGCTCCGCCCACTTTAGGCTTCAAAAACGGTCTTCAGAAACCTACGGGTGACGTCACGGATACTACGTCCATATTTTTTTACAGTCTATGGTTTTTACCTGTGCCCCTTTGCCCCTGTTATTGTTTGGACTGATTACCCAGTGTTTATGACCTGTGCCTGTTTTCGACTACGATTGTGGATTACCCTTTCAATAAAACTGCATTTGGATCCTCAACCTTCGTGACAGTCACAATTACTTATTCAAATAAGTACCTACTCAATAGAGTATGAGATTTCGGACGCAGTGATTAAGTCTGAGGGCCCTATTTTAACGATCAGAAACGCAAGTATCAAGCGCGAAACTCAAGTAACTTTGTGGGCCGGTTTTGGGTGTTGTTGCTATTATACCGGCGGGATAAATGACTCTTGCGCCCGACGCAAAACTAAAATGGGTTGGTCTGAAGTCACTTCATTACTCATAGGTGTGGTTTGGGCGTAACGTGAAATAAACCAATCAGAGCGACATCTCACGTTCCCTTTAAGAGCAGGTGCGCTTGTTCCATGGCGGATTGCTATTATAATGGCGGATTTGCCAGGAGCGGTTCACAGCCGAGGAGACCGACGTTCTTGTCAGGGCTGTAAAACACAGAGAAGTGACATTGGGGATGGAGAAACACACCCAAATTAGCTTCGGTTAAACAGGCGTACAATAATTTGGGTAAATGTGTAAGCTAGATTTATGCCTATTTTTTCACATCTTCATGGACACAACAATGATTTCCCTCGTGTGTTAATATTTTTCCTTGTAATACTGTATGGTTTTCTAAAAATGTGAACTGCTGCGTCTGTGTGTAGATGAGAGAAGCAAAGTGTATGTGTGTTGTGCACACGCTACATTGATTATGGCCAAGCATGCGCCCTTAAAATAGCATATAAATAACATGCGCAGCGCGCCACTGACTTTAGACGAGGTTTCTCCTGGTCAGTGGCGGAATTGTTTTCTGAAACTGCAAAATAGCACCAGGGAACGTTTGCGCTGGAACACGCCTCCTCTTTTCGCTGAACCGCCCCCGGGAGCGCAAGTTCATTCCCTAATTTACCGACGTGCGTCTGTGGAGGGAAAAGCCCGCTGTGCGTCAGGTGCAAAATAGGAATGATACATGCGTCAGTGTACAAAGTCAATTGCGCTGGGTGCAAGATAGGGCCCTGACTCTTTCTGCTTCCCGTAGTGACCCTCGTGTGACGTTTGTGTACTTTATCACTGATGAAATGGATTACATGCAATGTTTGTCAAATACACTGAGACTGCGTCCGAAATCTCATACTCTCTTGAGCAGGTATTATTTTGAATAAATAATGACTTCACGACCATATATAGTGTGCATGTGTGTGGTATGAATGTAATCAGGACGTACTACATTCGCCATGTTGTCATTATCATGTGACCTACAGCGTCAGTTCCATTCATAAATCCTCTCCCGTTGCCTCATGGGATGGTAAAGTGTCCATCGTATGAACTTCAGAATCTCGCCAGAAGAAGTATAGGTCATCCGGGGACTTTTTGCCTACTCTTTTATGAGTACTGTGGATTCAGACATACTTCTTTTGTCACATACTGTTTTTCGCCAGTAGGGAAGTGTGTTATTTCGGGTGCAGCCATCCAATTCAGTTTTCATAAAGCAGCAGAAACACTTTTCATTCAGTACTTTATGTTCTGCTTAATACAGTGCCTGTCTGTACAAAAATAAAATTCAAAATTCAAATTTAAATACCAATAAAGTGGGGTCTACATTTTTTTAAATCAGTTTTATTTGTATATACATGACACAATATAACATTAAGGTTACATGAAAAGAGTTTTTACTGTTTTCAAAATTTGTGAGCATCAGCTGAGCTGAAGGTGTCAGAATAAACATGAAACACGCAACATCATTGTCGGGGGAATCTGGCCAATCGTGGCACAGCTGTGTCATCATTCTCTCTGGAGAAACTGCACAGAATGAGCCAGTCAACTGCTCTCGTGGGACTTTGGTGGCATACGTGAGAGTGACGGGATGTATGGAAGCTTGTTTCCGCCACAGAATAAAACATTTTAAAAGATAATTGCCACTTTTTATCTCACAACTGCAAGTTTACATCTCGCAATTCTGACTTTATTTCTCAGAAATGTGAGATATAAAGTCAGGATTGAGAGATATAAACAGGCAATTCTGAGAAAAAATTGATAAAAAGTTGCAATTACCTTTTTTATTTTTTATTCTGTGGCGGAAACAACCTTCCATAGGGATGTCTGCACCGTCAGATAAAATTTCGAACTGACATCTGCGAACTGGCTTCAAGTCGAACACACCCTACACCTAAACAGTGTTTCCCAACCCTGTTCATGGAGGCAAACCAACAGAACACTTTCTAATCAAAGACACCTCTAATCATTCAACTCATCAGCTCATTAATATAGACTCCAATACCAGAAATGTTTTTATCAGAAAAGCGAGACATTTAAATGTATACTGTTGGCGAGTCTCAGGAACAGGGATGGGAAACAATGCTTTATCATCCCACATCCATGTGATTAAGAATAAGCAAGTCAGTATCTGCATGAAACCTGTCAATACGTGACAATTAAACCATGGCATGTTTTTAAAAACCATTACACATTGACTTTCTCGTTCAAACCAGAAGCCTGGCTCCTCTCATTCAGGAAGGTATTCATTTGGCTTTCTAATTAATTTATGATTTTGTTGTGTGTTTAATGAAGAACTATCAGTGTTCTTGGTTCTATTGAGGAGACATGAGCCAACAGTACATGTCCGATACTTCATCTCTGCTGGTTTCATTGCTCTTGTTTGCCATGGAAATCTGGGAATACCATTATTTCTCCCTCAGCCAATGAACAGGAGCCTGACATCATAATGCCTCAGAGAGCAGCCACCTCTTCTGAACTGTGTGTGCATGTGACACACAGATTAAAATCAGATTCCTGTGTGTGTGTGAGGTTACACAAGAAAATACTGCAGGGTTTCCCCCCTCACCTCCCCAAATGCGCCACATTTACTGCGCTCTAATTCCACAGCTGGCACAGACGCGAGTTTTTGTCTGAATTCTTGCATTTCATGTAATACATATTTATTCAGAAAGGTACTATGCAGTTTTTTGCATGAATAATATTGCATTGCATTATATACACAATATAATCATATACACACACACACACACACACACTGTAAAACATATCCATCCCCTACCAAGTGGAGTAATACAACATTTCTTTTTTTTTTTAAAGGCAAGACATAACCTTCCTTCTCTATACTGGGTGCACCGACCCATTAACATTCGTGAAGAGGCATATTTTACCCATAATATGACATGCACTTGGTACTGTATGTAAAGAATACCCAAGTCAAATTTGTACAAAGCTCACTGCATCTCTGGTATGACCATAAAACCCTGAAATAGCTAACAGAACAAAAAGCAACTGTCTCTATATGGATATCCAATGGACTATGAATCGCTTAAAAGATTTTTCAGGTCAGCGCTGTTGCCATATTGTTCCAGTTTGGTGCTTTTAATAAAATAAACAGTAAATATTAAAACTACATTGGGTTGTGCATTTAAGGGGCGGAACTAATCCACAGAGAATATTAAAACTGAACACACAAAAAGAACAGAATACCAATGCCCTAAAGAAGAAACAAAAAGGAGCAGAAAAGTCAAGGGGAAAAGTCTTATGATCCTCCTTGGCATCCCTAGTGAAAAAAAGTATACTTTACTGTATTTTAAATATATTCCCTTCTTCAATAGTACTGTACATTGCAAATATATCAAAAACTGTCTTTAAATATATTAAAAGTATATTAGCATCATGCTTTTACCTATTTTCACAATACAACTTTTTACACACTTTAAAATAATTGTACTTTAGTTTCTATTATCTTCATTTCTATTATATTAAATTTATCTTCTAAAAATATATTTTAGAAAAATATACTTGAAGTGAAAATTCAGTTTATTTTTTTAAAAGTGTATTTATTTGCACTTTATTAAAAATATATTTTAGGTATATTTTAACTGGAAATGAGCATTGTAACAATGCAAAGTATACTTTCAAAATACATTATAGTATTTTGTACAAAGTATAGCTAAGCATTATTTGTCTATTAAAGGATTAGTTCACCTCAAAATGAAAATTTCCTGATAATTTACTCACCCCAATGCCATCCAAGATGTTCATGTCTTTCTTTCTTTAGTGGCAAAGAAATTAAGTTTTTTGAGGAAAAGATTTCAGGATTTTTCTCCACACAATGGACTTCAACGGTAACCAAATTGTTAAATTATTGAATACATTATCAAATTGAGTAAATTATCAAGAAATTTTCATTTTGAGGTAAACTAATCCTTTAATGTGCATTGTTATTGAAGACAAAGTGCGCCATTTGTATACACGTATGGTCGGTGCAGATAGGCTTTTGGGCAAGTGTGCCGTCATGTAGTGCCGTTGTGCTCCAGGAGACCCGAGTTCGAGTCTCGGCTCATGGACCTTTCCCGATCTCATCTCTCACTTCCAGTCTAGCTACTGTCCTATCCTAATAAAAAGCAAAAACGCCAAAAAATAAATATATAAACACACTTATGGTATTTTGCTTGTGTTTCGAAGACACTCGTAATGAATTTATAATGTACTTGTAACACAAATAAAGTACACTTTAATATCACTAATAAAGCATGTAATTAGTCCCTACACAGGCATATACTTAAAGTATAAGTATACTTGCAGTTGTTCCAATTTAGTACACAAATGTACACTAAATACACTTAAAGTTATGCTTTACTACAATTTGATTACAACTAAAATATACTTAGTACAAAATTAGTTGTTTCAAAATAGCACACTTCAAGTTAACTAATCATTAACACACTTGAAGTATACTAAATTAGTCTGGCTGCAAGTATACTTAGCTTTTTTTTTTCCACCAGGGATTGGTTTTGTTTTGAAATATTCCCCTTTAAAGGCCCGGCCATCTTGATCTTTAGAGGCATCAAAAAAAAAAGTTTATATAAAGACGAATAAACTTCTTAAACTTCCAGTACTTTTCCAAATGGTTTAATGTTATTATTGCATATCAGGTTTATGACTTTGAGGATTAAGGGCTGGAAACTGAATAATTCTTGAACGTCCTTGGTTTTGTACAGTTATTCCCATTCCACCAGAATACAATATAAAGTACAGTAACTCACATCTGTGGAATGATGCAAGATGGAAGAGACTTTTCTGCTCTTGCCTAAAGCCAGAGATGAAAGAATATTCTGAATAATGATGGGTGATGTTCTGATGTGAATCTCTGTGGAGGGACATATACTATGTGTCTGGATAACAATGAGAAACTTTAAGAAGCCAGTCTCACAGTCTCACACAGATAACATAAATATAGGAGTATAAAAAGCACAAGAGAATTTTTGCTTGAGTTGAAGTATTAATAATATAATACTTAATAATAATAGCAGAACGACCTCATGGACAACAACCAGTTTGGTTTCAAAGGCGGCCATTTAACTGAGACTGCCCTGCTCTCGGTTATTTTGACACATTTAACCACCAGATCCTCCTGCCAATCCTAAAGACAAAGGGGATCTCAGGAACCGCACTCCAATGCTTCATGTCTTTCCTCTCAGGTACGTCCTTTAGGGTGTTGTGGAGAGGTGAGGTGTCTAAGTTGCAACATCTAGCTACTGGAGTGCCTCAGGGCTCAGTGCTTGGACCACTTCTCTTCTTCATCTACATGTCATCACTGGGATCTGTCATTCAGAAACATGTTTTTTCATATCACTGTTATGCTGACGACACACAACTCTACCTCTCATTCAAACCAGAGGATCTGACGGCTCGCATCTCAGCCTGCCTGACAGACATTTCTTGCTGGATGAAGGACCCCCACCTTCAACTCAACCAGGAAAAGACAGAACTGCTTGTGGTTTCAGTCTACCCCAACACTACACCACAACTTCTCCATTCAGCTGTAGGTTCATCATCCATAACTCCATCCAGGACAGCCAGGAACCCTGGAGTTGTGATTGATGATCAGTTAAACTTCACAGACCACATTACTAGAAGTCCAAGTCCTGCAGATTTGCCTTCTACAACATTAGAAGATCAGGCTCTTCCTACCGGAGCTATTAACTCTTTGTCCAAGCTCTTGTTCTGTCCAGAACTGGACTATTATAATGGGATCCTTCCAGCATCACTGTCAAACCTCTGCAACTGATCCAGATGCTGCATCTGTCTTTAACGAGTCGAAGAGACACACGTCACACATCTCTCCTCATAAACCTGTACTGGTTGCCAAATGGCATCAAATTCAATGCGCTAATGTTTACAGAACAACCACTGGCTCTGCTCCTCCACACCTAAACTCACTACTTCAGACCGATGTGTCTCCAGAAGCTTGAGTTCTGCTAGTGAACAGTGTCTTGTGGTGCCATCATCCCAAAGAGGCACAAAATCACTTTCACGAACGTTTATCTGGACTGTTCCTGCTGGTGGAGTGACCCGCCGAACTCAGCCTGAGCTGATGAGTCTCTAACCATTTTCAAGAAACGGCTGAAGATGTCAACACGTGATCCTTTAATACTAACACTTACTACTCTTTTAGGGGTTAAACGACTTCAGATTTTTTAAAGTCGACATTTACGTGAAGTCGGGTTGATGTTGACAAGTCGCTGATGATGTCATTGATGAACAAATAAGCCTGAACCTCGAGCCGAGATTCAAACTAAAACTCAAGCGATCTTCATGTGATATGCCCACTACTGTCTGTGTGTGTGTGTGTGTGAGCGTAATGCATCAGCAGTTAAGAATGATGATTAACTACTATATTAAGCTGTGTAAAACGTGCGTTCACTCGATCAATTTTGAGCATCCAGATTGTATAATCTAACATATCTTGTGGAGCGCTCTTTGAGAATGCATTTATTAGTCATTTTAAATGAAAAAGAGCTTAAAAGTGGCCATTCTTATCATGTTGCGCCCTCTATAGGCCATGAATGATCAGCGACTTATTGTTGCCCTAGTGTTGGTTTGATTGCTTCTATTATTCGTAGAATTCGTAAGTAGCTTTGAATACACTTACATTTATGCATTTGGCAGACGCTTTTATCCAAAGCGACTTACATTGCATTTCAAGATACACATTTTACATTCTTATCAGTTCTTGCTTTCCCTGGCAATCAAACCCATGACCCTGGCGTTGCAAGCGCCAACGCTCTACTGTCTGAGCTACAGGAAAGCTGTTATAGAGGAAAGTGAATAAAAGCGTCTGCTAAATGATTAAATGTTGCCTCGCCTCTTTTCAGTGCTGCGCTCGTTGTGTTCTGACTTCCGGTTTGTATTTTCACAGCATAAAAGGTAAGATCTTACAGATTTATGAATTCAGGGCTGGTAAGTAATATAAGTTGAATGAATAACTGGCAGGTCTGTGTTTATAAATGTTCATGATAAATGTTCAGTGTTATATTCTTCTGTGAATGGATAGGTTGAGTTGAGCGATTATGTTGGAGCTTGCGTCTGGCTGAATGAATATTTAATTGCCTTAATTTACTAATTAGCAGATTATATGAGGGATCACAGAGAGACTCCAACAGTTACCCATTCGACCTCCTGCATCTTCCTCTCTTCTATTATCTTCTGTTTTCTCTCAGTCTCAGCCTGACATCTGTCAGTCCACATCCCCTCTCTCTCTCCCTCTCCCTCTCTCTCTCTCTCCCCCCTCTCTCCCTCTCCCTCTGTCTCTCCATCTCTCTCTCTCTCTCTCTCTCTCTCTCTCTCTCTCTCTCTCTCTCTCTCTCTCTCTCTCTCTCTCTCTCTCTCTCTCTCTCTCTCTCTCTCTCCCTCCCCCTCGCCTGCAGATATATCTGTCCGCTCTGTTAAGATGCTTTTACAGACGATTATTGTCCCTGTCCATGGGATCAAATCTGTTTGGCACAAAAGAGCTCTGATCAGGAGGTTTATTGCTGTAGCATATTTTAGAGATATTAATAAAGTTGGGGTTAGTGAATAAGAATTAGAAATGTCCAAAAAAATTAAATTATAGTTTTTTTTCCCTTCTATTTATTTGACACAACATGAGTTGTCATTAAATCGTTACACACTGATGATTCATGATTCATTCTTCCTGACCCACTGATGTGCATAAAATATCTTCCCCTTTCAGTCTCAGGATTCGGTTAGTCAGTGGATTCGTCACATAGATCAACAACTGATTTTTAAAAATGTTTTATTATGGGCCTTAATGCTGTTTTGCTTTTTTATATTTCCTTGTTTTAATCTGCCTACATATAACTTATTTTAATAAAGAAAAATTGCAGATGTAATTCTGTGGATGCATATAGAGGTGGGTTACGTTTGTTAGCAGTTTGTTATTTGACTTGCAGCTGCAGAATAAATTAGACTGAAGAATGCATCTGTACGCAAGAGAAATTCCTGCCTTCGGGCAACAAAGCAAAACATTAAAAATAACTAAATCCAGTGCTGGATCGCCACTCATTATAACACACGAAAAAAAAAAAAAGAATTAAAAAAGAAAACTCTGTCCAACTGTTCTGATAACACCAGGGTTATTAATGCTATTAAATCATTTATGTTCATTGAAATAAAACTGAAATAAAAATATATGTAAATATTAGTTGAACAAACGTAAACTAAATGAAATGTAGGTATTGCCTAAACTGCAATTATTAACTGGTAATAAATAAAAACTAAAGCTGAAATAAACCTATTAATTAAACCTAAATAACAATAAAAAAAGTAAAAAAAGTAAAAAAAACTAAAATAATAAAAGTATAAAATAATCTAATTCAAAATATTAGTATAACTATATGAAGTAAACTAAAATAAAAGAGTAAACTAACACTGGATCATATACAGAACAGAATGAAACATTTGTAAAAGTGTACAAGTCAAATTAGGAAAATGAACTGCAATATAAAATAACAGTATTGAACACATTTAAATAGTCAAATGTAATGTGTTAACTTGGCAGCCCTAAAAAAAATACTAAAACTTAAAAAATAAATATGATGGAAAATATAAACTTAAACCAGGGGGGAAAAATTACTGAGTGACTAAAACTAAAATAAAAAAAATTAAAATTAATAGGACAGAAATTTGGTGTTTAAATGTGTATGTTTCATTGTAAAAAAAAAAAAAAAAAATCCACCAATTTCAACTTAAAAAACTCAAGTTCAGTTGCTGTCTTAAATTTTTAAATATATATTTAACTTGGTTGTTCAAGTCATTTAAACTTTACTTACATTAAACCGTGTTAAAAAATCGAGTTGAATCTCCTTTAACTTATAAAAAAAGTTGAAATGGCAAATTATTTTGATGAGTTAAAGTAATGTAAGAATATAAATTGCCATGACTTAGGCCTACCGATCATATAATTATTTGGAGAGGATGTAGGAAGGACTAAACGCCCGAGAGAGAGAGAGAGAGAGAGAGAGAGAGAGAGAGAGAGAGAGAGAGTGGAGGATTAACATGTGCCAGAGAAACAAGCGCACATCAGCCATCTTTAGATTATTGTGTTTGTAACTTCTGTTTTTGCGGTAGCTCTATTGTAGAGTTAACGAAAGTTATCATGTGCATTGTAATGTTTGAAGCTGATGTATTCATGAGAGCGGTTCATTCATAAATCTGTAAGATCTTACCTTCATGCTGTGGAAATACAAACCGGAAGACAGAACACAACAAGTGCAGCGCGGAAAAGGGGCGGAGCTATACTCTATATGAGGAGAAAGAGAAAGAAAGAGAGAGAGAAAAAAAAAAAAAGAGAGAGAGAGAGAGAGAGAGAGAGAGAGAGAGAGAGAGAATGGAGGGAGGGAGTCAGACAAGCCAAACATCAAGAATCACACACACACACACACACACACACACACACACGCTGTAGTGTTCGCCGAGAGAATCAGCAGCAATATCATTTCTGCTCTTGTTTCTGCTGAAACTGAGTTTGAGGGAATAACTTCCACACGCTCAACATCTGTCTGAACATCAGTGATCAGGTGAGGTCTGTCTGCGTCTCTCTGATGTGTGTTTCTTTTGTGTCTAGATTAACGTCACATTTATTCTGCTGAGGTGGAAGCTTGTTATCTTTGTATTATTTTTTCCCTTTGGTGAATTAATTGAAACAAAATGTATTTATTACATTTTCTCTGTGGCTGGGTTGTATGCCAGTATGTCAGTGACTTCTGTCTGAGCAGATTAACATTAATGCATTAATAACCATCTGTCTCGGTTCGTCTGCTCTCTTTCACTCTGATTTTTCGCTCTGTCAAATTTTCAAGTTACCTAAGCATTTTTAAATTGTTGATACCCTTCTAAGCAGAAGTGGGCCATGCTACTCTTTAATGCATTTTTTAGTGTGGGTAGATTGCATAATGGTTGCACACAGGGAGTGAATGTGTGGGTCAGGTTTTGCATGTGTAGCCTTCAGGATATTAAAACCTTAAGTTATCTACATAATGAGAACCAGCCATTGTTCTTAAGATATCTTAAATATCTTATTAAAATTTAATTAAATCTTATTAAACAATCCAAAATGGTTTGTGTGAGATTAAAGGCCTGTTCACATCAAGACGAATGTTCATCATCACGATAACGCAGTGTGACGATAGGCTAACCATTTTGAGTCGACAACTGTTAAAGTGTCTGTTCAGATCAACGTGAATGGGACGAAGAAAACTGGCCAACCAATAAGATTTGAGCTTTTGGTCCAACAGTGCCTGGAGCTGATGAAGTTACATAACAATTATGACTTGGTGGTGCTCACAAACAGATTATTTTGCCAAGTGACAATACGAAATCAAGTCAAGTCACATTTTTTTATACAGCGCTTTATATAATGTATGTTTAAGGGATATTTCACCGCTGGAAAGATGAATGTGTATTCAAATTGGGTAATTTATGTAGTAGAAATGTGAAATTATTGTAGAAGTTGGTGCCTTCTAGACTGAGAAAAGCCAGAAAATGTATTTTTGGCTCATGTGGATGAAAGACCACAACTCCCAGAATGCACTTGCTTTGCCGCCCTATGAGAACACTCCCAAGCCACGCCCACCGGTTACAGAGGGCAGTATCGGGAGAAATGATACAACTAGGCTACTAGTCGACTCGAAACTGAAAAGATGGCGTTTTATCGTGAGATCCCCCTATGGGCGGGTTGAACACATGCGGGACGAGCTCCTCCTACTGGCTGTAGTCTCTCGCCTCTGGACTAAATAGCCTCTGATGCTAAATGACAAATTTGCCTTCATCTGAGGTTTTTTCCAGAAAATACAGAATACACAATACAGAAATCTCCCGTCTCAAAGGGACATGAGGGAGGGAAGCACGGTCATTCGAAAATACTACTGGGTTTGTACTGATACAAAGCTTAATGCTTATCGGTGAAGTATCCCTTTAAGAGAAATTCTATTTTGCAAACATTACAGGAACATTACTTTTGAATGTTCTCTGAACGTTCTGAAACAAGTAGTAACAATTCCCCCTGTGGTGAAAATCAAGTTTTTAATGTTGTTAATATGACTATGTGGTGTTTTTAATATGCTTTAAGACAAACCATGTGTAAATTCATAAGTCGACACCATTGCTGAGTATTTCCTCCTTAAAACTGCAGTGAACCAAAGACAGTCTCAAAAACACGCTTTGAAATCGCTGGTGTTTCTGACGTCACAAACTACCTTGTAACCAATCAGATCAACGTGTGATCGTCAACCAGTGGATCTAAATGCGGCAAGAGTGTCGAGTTATATTCAAGATATTTTAAAGCATGAAGAATTTTTTTTCACAGAAAAAAACTTTTAAATATGTAATTTTGGTGATCAAAGATGAGTTTTAAGGGATAAAATTATTGACTACAGGGGAACTTATGTTAAAAAATGATTGATGAACGCTTGTTCTTAACTTCAGAGTTAGAGGAGTCAGAGTTCAACATTAGCCAAAATTCTGAGAATGTTCCCCGTTAGCTGCGTTTACAGGAATGAACAGGAAAATAATGATCAATTATGCAAACAAATTCTATGTAGCTCTAAATCAAAAAATAATCTGTAACTGGCAGTGGAGATTTTGTAGTTTGATGCTCTCAGAGCAATACAAAAATCTGAATAGGATTGACTAAATAGGTTGAATGGCTGTTTGGAAACATAAATCATGTTTGGCCTCTTTTAATTTTCTCCATGACAAGCATTTTTATCACAATGTGTCAAAAACAGTGCTGAATTTTGTGTACCAAAGTAACCGAGTATTTCTGCTTTTCTATAAGCAAATTGTGCATTTTCATTTAGCAATTTTTTTTCACATTGATCTGACCAAACAGATGACACTGGACAGAAGGGATAGGTGTTGCACGGCAGTATCTCAGTTCAGAAGCCTCAAAATAATGGGCGGCAGGCACAACAGTTCTCTCCAGTTTATATTCTACTGTAATGCTATTGTAAATGAACTCCTGCAACAGCTTTTCACGTCCCAAATTTCGTATCTCCAAATGAAAAGTTAACGTGTTGCTTCAATTCCATTGTATGTCAAATATGTCAAGTAAAAATGCATCGAGCTACATGGACAGTCTGTGGATAGTGTAAACCAGGCTTAAAGTCGACATGATTGACAGGTTTGCTATTGGTGGATCTCATGTGATTGACAGGTTGCCATCAGAGATGTCGTTGCAGGAGGGAGGGAAAGATATTTTGATTAAAGATTACAAGGAACATGGATAATAAAAATAATGATGTGCATGGATAAATCATTTGTAATAAATAAAGTCATAATATCCCATACAAAAAATAAAAACTTTCAATTTTGATTTCATGGTGACTAAATGAACGTTAGAAACAAACTGCAATGTGAGCACCTCTGACGATGGCTCTGATTTTAAGCGAAAACTCGCCAAGCTTTGACATATTTTTAAACTGTTTTTAACCGTTTAAGCAAAAACCTGATTCGCAAGGGGCAGTCGTGGCCTAATGGTTAGAAAGTCAGACTGGTAACCCAAAGGTTTCGGGATTGACTCTCAAAACCAGACTGGGGTGCCCTTGAGCAAAGCAACTAAACCCCAATCGCTCCCTGGGCGCCACAGCAAAAATGGCTGCCCACTGCTCTGGGTGTGTGTTTGTCAATAGGTTGCATTGCCTGTGTGTGTGGGATTATTACTCACCACGTGCACTACCTTGGATGGGTTAAATGCAGAGTGTGGGTTTCCATATAGCCTTCACATCATGTAAAAGTTCACTTTGCCTGTCACTCGTCTGTTTTTCACAGAAAGCCGCTAAGGAAACAGTATCACTCTCACAGCTTAATGCAGTTTTAATAACTCCTTTTATTATCGAGCACATCCTACTGTTTAGCAACAGTAGACTGTATTTTATGATCATCTCTGATCTAGCTGATTTAGACGTTGGGTTTGGGCTTTTAGGGAGGAAAGAAAGCGCACCGCTGTGAAGGAAAGAAATGCACTAAAATCGCACAGCCCTAGTTTCTTGCTGTCGTTGCGATGTCTCCACTCTCCTGTGATGGATTTTTAAATTAATCATAACTAACATTTATTTTTCTTGCAGGAACAACATTCATTTGTGACTTTGAGTGTGTGAGTGTAAAAATAACAAATATGGGAAATTAAACTAGACAGATGTCTAGGTTTGAAAACTTGTGATTAACAATGAAGTAATCAAGAAAACAGAGTTTGCTTCTACCTAGTAACAGAAGGGTTTGTCACTTTTGCCATGCTCCTATTCTATAAAAACTGTTGTATTCCTTTTGCGGGTGGGATTCTCTCTGAAATGTGTCTGAGATCCTCCGGCTGTGATTAAAGCATATTCTAAGGCATTGTCTGAAGTCTGTCTAGTTAATGCTGCACAGCAAGTTAGGGTTAGGGGACTCGGCCGACGTCGATGAGGAGACGCGCTAGAGTATAAATATTATTGAATGGGGACGTCGATTGAAGACGAGACTCAGGAACAGGAAAACTAACGTCGATTGTTGACGTTCGGGGACATCGATTGTAGACGAGACCCAGATACAGGAAAACTAACGTCAATTGTTGACGAGACCCAGATACAGGAAAACTAACGTTGATTGTAGACGAGACCCAGATACAGGAAAACTAACGTTGATTGTAGACGAGACCCAGATACAGGAAAACTAACGTCGATTGTAGACGAGACCCAGATACAGGAAAACTAACGTTGATTGTAGACGAGACCCAGATACAGGAAAACTAACGTTGATTGTAGACGAGACCCAGATACAGGAAAACTAACATCGATTGTAGACGTTCGGGGACGTCGATTGTAGACGAGACCCAGATACAGGAAAACTAACGTCGATTGTAGACGAGACCCAGATACAGGAAAACTAACGTTGATTGTAGACGAGACCCAGATACAGGAAAACTAACGTCGATTGTAGACGTTCGGGGACGTCGATTGTAGACGAGACCCAGATACAGGAAAACTAACGTCGATTGTAGACGAGACCCAGATACAGGAAAACTAACGTTGATTGTAGACGAGACCCAGATACAGGAAAACTAACGTTGATTGTAGACGAGACCCAGATACAGGAAAACTAACGTTGATTGTAGACGAGACCCAGATACAGGAAAACTAACATCGATTGTAGACGTTCGGGGACGTCGATTGTAGACGAGACCCAGATACAGGAAAACTAACGTCGATTGTAGACGAGACCCAGATACAGGAAAACTAACGTCGATTGTAGACGAGACTCAGATACAGGAAAACTAACGTTGATTGTAGACGAGACCCAGATACAGGAAAACTAACGTTGATTGTAGACGAGACCCAGGTACAGGAAAACTAACGTTGATTGTAGACGAGACCCAGGTACAGGAAAACTAACGTCGATTGTAGACGAGACCCAGATACAGGAAAACTAACGTTGATTGTAGACGAGACCCAGATACAGGAAAACTAACGTTGATTGTAGACGAGACCCAGATACAGGAAAACTAACGTTGATTGTAGACGAGACCCAGATACAGGAAAACTAACGTTGATTGTAGACGAGACCCAGGTACAGGAAAACTAACGTCGATTGTAGACGAGACCCAGATACAGGAAAACTAACGTTGATTGTAGACGAGACCCAGATACAGGAAAACTAACGTCGATTGTAGACGAGACCCAGATACAGGAAAACTAACGTTGATTGTAGACGAGACCCAGATACAGGAAAACTAACGTTGATTGTAGACGAGACCCAGATACAGGAAAACTAACGTTGATTGTAGACGAGACCCAGGTACAGGAAAACTAACGTTGATTGTAGACGAGACCCAGATACAGGAAAACTAACGTCGATTGTAGAGGAGAATCAGGTACAGTAATTACACAGTGATACCATGGTCATTGAAGCAGGTTTTGGTTCTTTTGGCAGTGTGGGCAGGTGCAAATCCTGCTGGAAAATGAAGTCAGCATCTCCATAAAGCTTGTCTGCTGGAGGAAGCATGAAGTGCTCTGGAAATGTCCTGGTAGACGGCTGCGTTGAGTGGACAGCACAGTGGACCAACACCAGCCGATGACATGGCTCCCCAAACCAACACAGACTGTGGAAACTTCACACTGGACTTCAAGCATCTTGGATTGTGTGCCTCTCCATTATTCCTCCAGACTCTGGGACCTTGGTTTCCAAATGAGATGCAACATTTGCTCTCATCAGAAAAGAGGACTTTGGTCCACTGTGCTTTATTAAATCCAGAGTCAACTCAGCCGTCTACCAGGACATTTCCAGAGCACTTCATGCTTCCTTCATTTTCCAGCAGGATTTGCACCGGCCCACACTGCCAAAAGAACCAAAACCTGGTTCAATGACCATGGGATTACTGTGTAATTACTGTGTGATTTCATGTAATATTCTAATTTTCTGTGATTTTGATTTTGTGGATTTCATAAACTGTAAGCCATAATCATCAAAATTATAACAAATAAAGGCTTGAGATATCTCACTTTGCATGTAATGAGTCTATATAATATATTAGTTTCACCTGTTAAGTTGAATTCTTGAAATAAATAAACTTTTTGATGATATTCTAATTTTATGACCAGCACCTGTATAAACTCGAAATTACCTTTTTATTGTTTTATTACGTGGCTTCCATAGAGTGCTACTCAGTGCTCGAAGTGGGGCGGTACTCGCAGTACCGGCACTTCTGCATTTTACTCCAAAGCGTACCTGCACTTTTTCTTGCGTAGCCTACCGCTACTTCTCGCATGTAGACGGTACTCTACCACTGACAAAAAAAGCGTCAGTGTCACGCCCATTTCACATATACTCCGTTTGCAATGCGTATGCCAGGGTTCACCAATCTCGGTCCTGGAGGGCTGCTGTCCTGCAGAGTTTAGCTCCAACCAGCTCCAACACACCTGTTTGAAAGTTTCTAGTATGCCTAGTGAGACCTTGATTAGCTGGTTCAGGTGTGTTTAATTGGGGTTGGAGCTAAACTCTGTAGGACATCGGCCCTCCACTTTTCCGCACCCATATTAACAGGTTAGAGCTTTCACACTGCACGCGGCGGTCCGGCAATGCGTTCCAGGAGCGGTGTGTATACAGCAGTCCAACGATCGTTTCCACACCAAGTCTATTTTCGCTGTGCTGCACGCGCTGAATTAAAGTGACAGCGCATGGTTCGTGGTCAAAATTAACAGAGAATATGACATGAAAATATAATAATCTCACTATAAATGCATTTAATTAAATAAAATGTAGTAATCTCACCATAAATGTATTTTTGGACTTGCAGACGAGTAGTTCCGTTTTCACACACACACGCACGCACGCACGCACGCACACACACACACACGACTTGTTTAAATACATTTATGTTGTTAATAAATATCAATAAATTGTTGTTGTGCCAGCAATATCTCCAAGTTTTGTTTTTCACTGTAGAAATCTCAAATGTCATGATTACTTGCCAATGCAAGAGAGTACCGGCACCTTTTTTCCCCCACTTCAAGCACTGGTGCTACTGCAGAACTGTCATTTTCTGCAACCAGGCTCCGCCCACAAAACACGTCATCGATCTTTGCAAACACCCAAATGGTCTTTGGACACTATGAATCACCCGTTGTTCAAGCCAAGTTTGGCAGGTCTGCGTTTTTTTTCCTACACCAAACATTACTTGTTTGTTGCACGTCTCCCATCCAATAATCTTACTTGTGATAAGAAACAAAGTATCTGCTTTAAATTTTGTCCGTTTTCACGAAATTCAAACAATAAATGGCGTTTTGACGCTCTTAAATGTGACAGATCGCTGTATCGCCTCAGTTCAGACAGCGTCTTCTTTTCTTCAGACGTCTTTGCTTCCACTTTACTACAAGATATAGCTCGAAAAACATGAACGAACATCAGAAGGTATGTTGAAAGATACAGTAAAACTTACCGAAATTAAACATGTACTCGCTCAATCAGTGTTTCAACCGCGGAAAGACGTCAATAAAACAGCTTGTGAACAATGTGTTGCTTTTACCTCAGGAAAGTTATCCAGTGTTGACAATTCGGTATTTAGCTATATAAAAAGACAATAGAGATGAGCTTATTTACTGTTAATAATATAGGCTATGTTTGAATAAATTTGCCACCGAGACAATTATTTATGAAAACTGCCTAATTTTTATTGTGTAATTATTTGATCTGAAAATAAATAGCAATATAATAGCTCGCTGTAGTTAATTTTAACCTCTAATATTATAATAATGAACTTATAGTAATGTACCAAATGAGAGGTTTCCATGTATAGTTTGCAGCATTATTTGGGAGAGATTTTATTCCTTAAGAATATCAAACTATCGCGCTATCTGTATCGGCAGATTTCATTCGGAATAGTTGGTATCGACTGAGGAATTTAGAATTTAGTGACATCTATTGATGGGATTTACAAATGTGGGACATGGCAAGCTGTTTGTCTTACCCTTGTGAAAAATAAGTTTATTCAAGTGTTCTATTAGTAGGCCTATACTTCTTTTAAACTAAAAATAAGAAAGTATACTTTCAGTCTACATTTTATATAATTCTCTAAAATATACTTTATGTACTTCTAAGAAATATACTTAAAATTACACTTAATTGTACTTGACTTACTGAGAGAAATGTATATTCGGCCTGTACTTTTACTCTTGTACTTGAAACTTACCAACATTCAAGTGTTGATAAAAAAGGATGCTAGCTAATAAAATGTTTTTTTAAGATTAAAGTACAGTTAAAGGTATTTTTCAAGTATAAAACATAATATCTACATTTGAACATAGTAGGCTAGTATACGCAAGTGCAAAAATAATATATAAATAGTAAACTATAAGTGTAATGTTATGTTCACTTAAAGAAAACGTACAAGTATACTTGCAGTATAAACTACTAAACTAGTAATTTACTGAGAGTACACTTCAGTGTGTACTTTCATAAACTAAAAAATTTACTAGTATTAAAATAGTAAACTATACTTATAAGTTCACTTGTAGTACAGATGCATTGCAAATGAGCAACCTAGTTGTGTACTTAGTTTACTACTCTTACACTTATAGTACACTTAAACGTATACTTGTTTTATATACTAAAATTGGGCCAATTTAGTCCCAAGCAGTATTGAAATAGTACACTTACAAGTTTACAACAAGTACACATTGATATTAGTATACTTACTACATAAAGTATACTTAAAAATATACTTGAACATTACTTAAGTATACTTCATAAAATTAACTTGAAGTATACTTCTTTTTCGTAAGGGTAGGAGCCAACAATATTTACAGTACAAAATGGCAAGTTTTAAGTAAAGTGAATAGACGATGAATCTTTTGGAAAGTGGCTAAAATAAGTGTTTAAATAATAATTTAGTCATAACAACAATCATTTGAGTGATTAAAAAGGCATTATTGGGCAGGGGAAATTGCTGCATCCACAGCAATGAGAGATGATAGAATTAAAAAACGGAGAGACTTTTTTTTTTTTTTTGGAGAGAAACAACAAGAACACAGGATTAAAAACTTTCAAGGAGAACCGTCAGGAACTTGGAAAAACTTTCCCCACACACAGCTTTGTTAATTTTCTGTAGCAAGTGTGTGTGTGTGTGTGTGTGTGTGTGTGTGTGTGTGTGTGTGTGTGTGTGTGTGTGTGTGTGTGAGAGAGAGAGAGAAAGAGAGAGAGAGAGAGAGAGAGAGAGAGAGAAACAGCCCACGACTCATTTGTTTTTATCTCCTCAGAAGCTGCTTCAGCAAACCATGCTGCTGTCTCCAACTCAGCAAACCCTGAGAATATGCAATGCTTAACGGTGAGTGCCAGCTTTCCCTTTTTCTGTTGTGTGTGACTTATGGTCTGAGATTGAGCCTAGAATGTTGATTAAGGTGCACTGTTAAAAATTTACTGTTTTCCAAATATTTTGTTGAACAAATACTCTGCAGCTGCCTTGATGAATGTATTGGCTAAATTAAGCATTGTTCGTAGTAAATAAACAAGTTGAAACAACAAAAGATGCATGGACCTTCAACCACATGTAAACCCACTGATCGGCTTTTACATTGCAAAAAAAAAAAAAAAGGAACTCTTCAAGGAATTCAAATTCTCTCAGTCTCAACTATTGTCTTCATTATTGGCACATGACTCAATTGAGTAAAAACCTGTCACTCATTTACTCACCCTCATGCTTTTCCAAACAAATTTTCTTTTTTGGAACACAAATGAAGCTATTCACTGTTTTTTTTTTCAGACAATGAAACTTACAGTACAGTGATCAGTGGCAGTCAAGCTTCAAAAATGACAAAAAAGCACCACAAAGGAAACCCATATGACTCATACGTTGCACAGTGGCTTTATGTGAGGAACAGGCAAACATTTCTGTTAATATTCTCTGTCAACCCTGGCCTCTATTAGCTCTCAAATCTCATTTGTACAACCGTGCTGTATATTCAAATATTGTATGACATACAGTATATTTACACACTATATGAACAAAAGTATTGGGACACGATATTATCAATGATCGAATTCAGACCCATTGCCACAGGTGTATGAAATCAAGCGCCTAGCCATGCATTTACAAACATTTGTGCAAACAATGGCCTTGTTTACAGTGCAGGTCTTGATGCCCAATTCTCATTTGTTGCCTTTATCCGATTTTTTTGACCGTCCGTTTATACGTTCTTTCAATTGTGACCCATATCTGATTGATGTGTTTACACTTGACATACTATCTGAAACATTGCGCATGCTTAAAGGGTTAAATTATCTTGCACAGATGGACGAATGCAAAATATGCTTGATGCTAGCTCTGTGATAAATGCAAAGTTCGCCAAACATCACCATGATCATGAGGCGGAGGAGGACGAAAAGTGCCATCATTGCACATATGCTTCAGTTATTGTGTGTGAGAGAGATCTCAGGACTGGTGGGAGCATATTGTGGCGGGCTTTAACAAGAAGCAGTGGGTCTTTTATTTTAGGATGAATTTTTATTTTAAATTTTAGGATGAGCAAGCCAACCTTTGATATGTTGTGTCAACGTTTGTCCACATTCCTCTCCTACGACGACACAACGTTTAGTCGGGCCATCCGTACCTTTGCAGATGCGCGTCGGGGTTTCTCTCGACCACGGAGACGTAGTCTAATGCCTCAGAAAATCCAGTCTGCCTGTTTACATGACAGTCGCATTGGCACATATCCGATTTATATCTGATTTATTTCCACATATGAATGAGGCCTAAAACCGATCTTGAAATATCCGAATTCATGCGTTTTTTTCCTGTTTACACGGTCATAGAACACATCCGATCTGTGTCACATATGAGCAAAAAATCGGAATTGGGTCACATTTCACTGACAGTGTAAACGAGGCCAATGGGTGGTTCTGAAGAGCTAAATGAATTCAAGTATGATATTGTGATAGGATGCCGCCTTTGCAATGTCACTTCACGGTCAACTGTAAAAAGTGTCAGCTTCGAAGCAGAAGACCATGTAGACTCGCAGGGTGAACCGGTCACTGTGTGCTGAGGCACATGGTGTGTAAAATACGCCAACGCTCCGCTGATTCCACAGCCGAAGAGCTCCGAACGTCCACAGGCATTAATATCAGCACGAATACTGTGTGGCGGGAGCTTCGTGGAATGGGTTTCCATGGCCGAGCAGCTTCATGCAAGTCTCACACAATGGCTTTGTTTACATGCACACCTTTTGTTTCAGTCGGAATGAATTAATTCCGACTGATGAATCCAGTGTTAGTGTTTACATGAACTCTAAATAAAGTGATCGGTTTGATGCGTGCATTTATATAACACAAGCTTCTAATAAGAATAGATTTTTTTTGACATGCGCACACTGAACGAATATACAAACCCAGTGTTTGCACATACTATTCTCCTGCATTGATTATTTTCCTTGTTTTAAAGAGCAGACTTAATATTTATTTATTTCGGGTCCTGAGTAGGAGACGACGAGCACATGCTTATATTTATCAATCAGTAAAAACACCCCTTCCCGCGCCCAAAATGAAGTGTAACTGAGTGGTTCTGCTCCTCTTCACAGACGATGAGTGGTAGGAGAATTCTGACATTTAATTTAACAACAAATGCAGCTCGCGCGTCATACGTCATTGCACATGTGCAGTCCTTTCCAGTTTCAGTTTTCAATCCAATCCGAAATTTCATTCGGATCGAGCTCAATCAGATCGATAATGGTGTTTACATGAAGGCTTTTCAGTCTGATTGAACCGTCAATCCGATTACCAACAGATTATTTGTTTGCATGTAAACGTAGCCAATGATAAGCGTCGGATGGAGTGATGTAAAGCACACAGCATGACTATATATACAGGTGCTGGTCATAAAATTAGAATATCATCAAAAAGTTGATTTATTTCAGTAATTCCGTTAAAAAAGTGAAACTTGTATATTATATAGACTCATTACATGCAAAGTGAGATATCTCAAGCCTTTATTTGTTATAATTTTGATGATTATGGCTTACAGCTTATGAAAACCACAAAATCAAAATCTCAGAAAATTAGAATATTGCATGAAATCACACAGTAATTACACAGTAATCCCATGGTCATTGAACCAGGTTTTGGTTCTTTTGGCAGTGTGGGCCGGTACAAATCCTGCTGGAAAATGAAGTCAGCATGAAGTGCTCTGGAAATGTCCTGGTAGACGGCTGCGTTGACTCTGTATTTAATAAAGCACAGTGGACCAAAGTCCTCTTTTCTGATGAGAGCAAATTTTGCATCTCATTTGGAAACCAAGGTCCCAGAGTCTGGAGGAAGAATGGAGAGGCACACAATCCAAGATGCTTGAAGTCCCGTGTGAAGTTTCCACAGTCTGTGTTGGTTTGGGGAGCCATGTCATCGGCTGGTGTTGGTCCACTGTGCTGTCCACTCAACGCAGCCGTCTACCAGGACATCTCCAGAGCACTTCATGCTTCCTTCAGCAGACAAGCTTTATGGAGATGCTGACTTCATTTTCCAGCAGGATTTGTACCGGCCCACACTGCCAAAATAACCAAAACCTGGTTCAATGACCATGGTATTACTGTGTAATTACTGTGTGATTTCATGTAATATTCTAATTTTCTGAGATTTTGATTTTGTGGTTTTCACAAGCTGTAAGCCATAATCATCAAAATTATAACAAATAAAGGCTTGAGATATCTCACTTTGCATGTAATGAGTCTATATAATATACAAGTTTAACTTTTTTAACGGAATTACTGAAATAAATCAACTTTTTGATGATATTCTAATTTTATGACCAGCACCTGTATATATATGAACTTTTAATGCTGTGTGGTTTTAAAAAACCTTAAAAAGGGTAGGTTGGTTGGGTTAGGGTAGACATGTAAGTTAAGCTGCTTCTGGATCTGTCTAATTGTATAATATATTTAAGTTAAGACAACTCTCAAAGTAGATTTAAAGAGGATTTACTGAGATAATGACAGTGGAGGAGGTGCTTCTGCTCATTTCATGTAAGAGAGGTAAGAGACATACTGCAGCTACAGCTCAACTAGAAAACTAGAAAACCTCCAGCATGAGGCAGATCTGTGGTAGAGGATAGACATTATATAACACTGCAGGGGTGAGTACCAGTTTTCAGTGTTTTGACAAAAGGATATGAGATTGTGTTGCGTAGAGGTGTGTGCCTGCGCTAACTGAAAATGAACTTAATATTTTTAAATTTTTGAACTAACTTATGACAATTATGCAGATAATAACCAAATATTATGTAGTCCCCATGGGCAAGTGTCAATCCCGAAGTAGAAAAATGTATAATTATTAATAATTAATAAGGTTGCTTTTTTCACAGCTTGACCATTTTATTTGCAGTGTTATTATTGATTGTTTTCGAGTTTAACTTGCTGTTTTAGGAAGTCTGGAGTTCTACTCATTCAGACTCAGAAATGATCCATTGATCCTTACAGTGTTTTATGTACCAAGTATTGTGGCATGTGTGTTTAACTTGGTCTCTTGTCTTCAAAATATATAAATAATAGTCTATATACAACTATATAGTTTTGTCTCACAGATTGTCTCACCAGGCCTGTGCCAGAAAACACATTTTATGGAGGCTGCTGGTTCAGGTAGACATTAGCCGCGTTTCCTTTACAGATTTGCGCAAAACTTAAAAAAAAACTATTGCGAAATAACTGATGTTATGTGACTAAAATGCCATTTTTTTCTGCGTGATAAGTCATTCCAAAAATCATGGCAACGGATGCTGGTAAGTTTATTTATATCCCAGCCATTGCACTAGCCATTATTTTTAATGGAAGGAGACGTTGGCGTGTTATCCAACATTAATGGCAAGGAAAGCCACTTATACTTGGGACTGGCACATAATTGTGACCCTGGACCACAAAACCAGTCACATGGGTAATTTTTTTTTAAATTGCGATTTAAACATCATATGAAAGCCAAATAAATAAGCTTTCCATTGATGTATGGTTTGTTAGGATAGGACAATTTTTGGCCGAGATACAACTATCTGGGATGAAAATCTGGAATCTGAGGGTGCAAAAAAATCGAAACATTGAGAAAATCTCCTTTAAAGTTGTGCATTTATGTTGGCGATTGTGCTGCATTCACTCACAAAAATAAATGTTTTATATATTTACAGTAGGAAATTTACAAAATATCTTCATGGAACATGATCTTTACTTAATATCCTAATGATTTTTGGCATAAAAGAAAAATCGATAATTTTGACCCATACAATGTATTGTTGCCGATCACCACAAATATATCCGTGCGACATGTGACTGGTTTTGTGATCCAGGGTCACATTTGATTGGATGGCAGCAACGAGAGGTCTTTCTTCAGCTCTGATTCTCTGGCTGCTCAAACATAAATCCCCGTAGGCTCTCTTTGTTTTTGTGCCGGCATCTTCATGGTTTTTGTGCATACATTGTATGACAGCATTGAACACTTCTGAGCGTTCTCGTCCCGCTGGACGATAACTGACTCTGACTTCAGTCGGCAGTTGTCCTGTTCAACTCTGAATCACATGTGCAGCTGCACATCAAAACCAGACTTTGTTGACAAGAGCCTCAGGTGTATTTGGTTCAGTGCCTGAGAGTCCTTGGTTTTCTGAAAGTCTACCTCTGTTAACACCAGGTCGTAGGATGTTTTTTCAATACTTCAATGAAAACGCTTTCAACAGGATCTTTCAACAGACACCCAGCAATTGCTTGTGATCAACTATTGATTAATTACGACTCTGTTTACTTTGTGGTGTTTTTACTGTAATATCTTTTAGATGGTTTAAAGAGTGCATATTTGATCTCTTTCATCTGTTTTAAAGAGCCGCTGGAAGTAGTAAAGACATTTCAAAGTAAGATTCCTGGTGTATTTCGGCTTGTTTAAAAGTTCTGCATTATGCAGAACATTTTTTTTTTTTTCTGGTTAATAACTACAGCTTTAAACAGAAATATTTATTTGCATTCAAATAAATTAAATCATTTTGCTTTTAAATGTCTCCACGAATCCTTTTATTAAAGCTGCAGTCCGTAACACTTTTAAGTTAAAAATTATCCAAAATAAATTTGAGCGAGTACATAACCAGCCAGTGTTCAAAACTCTCTGCTTGCCGTAGCTCGATTCAAAACGGTAAGCTTGTAATAATGTTTTTAACTCCAGTGGTACTGGTGGATTTCCGCGGGAAATTCGAGCATGTCTTTGCGTCATTACGTCACATCTGGACACATAAAGAAGAGTCTCGGCTAGTCGGCTATGAGTGTGAGGATGTTGGAGGTGGAGATTTATAGCCTTTTCTCACAACACTTGATATAATTAAACTTATCAATTTGATGGCGGATCCAGAAAGGTTCAAACGACAATCACCAGTGACAACTAGAGATTCACTCGCTGTAAAATGCAAAAGACTTCGGAGAAAAAGAGAGACTGCAACCGGCCAATGCGAAAACAAGGATAATTTCGGAAAGGTATTAATGTAATCACGCAATGCTGATGTTGTTATCATTAACAATTTGAGAACAAAGTATAATTTGCACGGTTTGACGTGATATGATAAGCGATCGTTAGATTTAATCGGTACGATTTACTGCAATGCTTTTTTTCTCTTAGTTGGTCAGAACAAAAGTGGATGTTACTTGTTCAGATTTCACATTTTCCGGTGAAAATTCTTATGTTGGTCATATTTCCGAAAAGTAGAATCTGTGATTTCGAATGCCAGGATCCACACCGGCGTCGACTGACAGCCGCACATTCTCCTCAAAACATCGGATTCATCCGCGCTGTGCCGTGCCGAGGCACAACCCACGTAAAGTTGATAATTCCGCGAATTGCAATTGCAGATTTCGAACAGAGATGGCGACAAAGAGGAATGCACTCCTATGAGGCGCCGTACAAGCCAAAATCCATTCTTCTACTCTCACACACATACATTCTCCTCTCACATACATACATTTCTATACGCACACACACACACATTCTCCTTTCACATACATTCATTTCTACTGTCACACACATACATTCTCGTTTCACATACATACATTTCTACTGTCACACACACATACATTCTCCTTTCACATACATACATTTCTATACGCACACACACACACATACATTCTCCTTTCACATACATACATTTCTGCTCTCACACGCAGAAGTATGAAGTACTTTATGCGCTTCTAAACTTTTTCAATTATAAGTATGAGCTTCTTGGGGAAAGAAGTAAGCATCAAGCCCTGGAAATGTGTACATTATAGCTGATAATATGCTTCAGTTATTCACTATGCTTCAGCTCTTGCATCTGTGATCTTGGGCAAAGAAAAACGTGACAAGTCACCCGCATTTAAATGATGTGATAGTCACGCGATGACAAAATGATGACCCACTGCTTAATATGTGCAGCTGCAAAGGTCAGTAGCAGTCTTTGATCAGTCATTAGATTGAACTGTCTGCCCCAAAGATATTGATGGCATTTTTTTACTGCGTAAGACTCAATGCTTCTATCTTGAATTGTGAATACATTTTCTCTGCTGGAGACGGAGTATTGTATGTGATTTATATGCAACTGGATGATCTTCACCATTTGGTTTTATATTCTGAGGGACTTCGCCAGTTCCATAAGCTGAATCATCAAATGCTAGATTTTAGATTTTAGATTTAGAGACAAATGACGATTACAGTGAACTACTTTTGTCACTGGTCGGCAGTTCTTTGGAAAGCACTTTGCTCTTCTTTATTCCAACTCTTGGCAACTTGCTCTTTTAGAAATCTGTAACTGGTGCCAAGATTGTACTTAGGTGTGGTGTGAAGCGTCCACCGAAATGTGCACCAAAATATTTGTTTTCACATTCACACACAGTTTTAACTTCTCAAATGTCCCTCTGTAGGGACAAAACTGGATGTAGAGACTTTCTGGTGAACTTTGAAACTTTGTATGCACTGCAGATGGGCAGGGGTGAACTAATTTCAAACTATTAAAACTAATAATTTAAACTAATATATACATTCCATTGGTAACTACTTAAATTACATACACATTGGGAAACCTAATGGCCGAATAAAATTGTTTGTATTTTTATCACTTTCAAATTGACGCTTTCATCAGGCCGTTCCCTACAATAACTATGTCTATGGTTTACCCTGAGAAGCAAGG
The DNA here is from genome assembly GCF_949319135.1 of Squalius cephalus. Classification (NCBI taxonomy): domain Eukaryota; kingdom Metazoa; phylum Chordata; class Actinopteri; order Cypriniformes; family Leuciscidae; genus Squalius; species Squalius cephalus. Next base: position 3,214,614 of record NC_137126.1, on the reverse strand, counting down.
CCGTTCCCAATCACTCTTTCTGCCGACTGTTTCCAAAGTTGTAAGTGCTTCTTCATGCATGGCTAACAGGAGGCAAACCTCCTCCTCTAATCCCACTTTTTAAATGAAGAAAGGAGAGAAAAACAGCTTCTGAATTCCCAATTGAGGTGAAGTGACGGATTGAATGGACTTCACTGCCCGATTGATCCCCTTCTGAGATCAGTGTTCATGTGGTTTTTAAGGTCTTGCCTCTCCTTGGATTTCTGTTGCACAGCTTTAAAAAGAAATGTGCCCAAAAACGTAGACTATGAACTCATCAGGGTCGCCGGGTTACCAATGCATGTAGAAGTTTTGTCTTCCCGTTTTTTTATTTTATTTAAATCAACCTCTCACTTTGGTTGTAAAAAGTCCTGTGCAATAGAGTCTTTGAATAGGTTGGCACAGAGTAAGAGGGTGGTGTCAGAATCTTAGAGCAGAACATTTTTGGTTTTTATCCTAGTGGTAATTTGGCAAATATCCCTGATGCTGCTGTGAAGTTAATGGTGTTGTTAACATAAAGTGAGCACATTTGTTTTTGAGCATATATGCCCTTACAAAAATAGTATACTTCAAGTTCATTTTATTAAATGGATAGTTCACTTTGAAATTAAATTTTGGTATGTTTTAGCTTACCTAAAGGGCATCCAAGATGTAGGTGTCTTTTTTTCCGCAGTAGTTTCAATTTTGATATTTTTAGGTCAAACCGTTCTTGTTTGTCAGTCATTTAATGCAGGTCTATGGTCACTGTCTCAAAGAGCATGCACAGAGTCCAAATTAAAACAATTCCCCATCGTCCAAATTAAACAATTCCCCATCGTAAGTACACATTGATGGCCTAAGACACGAAACGAGCGGTTTGTGTGAGAAAACGAACAGTATTTATATCGTTTTTAGCTTTTGTAGACAGCCACGTCCGAGTGATCTGAAGGCGCGGGCGCTTCCTATTGTGTGACGTGTGCGCAGACTGGTGCAAAGATATATATACACTAGATGTCGCCTCGTTCCAATGAACTGCCGTAGCCAAGGCAGAATCTATTGTATATATCTATGCACCAGTCTGCGCACACGTCACACAATAGGAAGCGCCCGCGCCCTCAGATCACTCGGACGTGGCTGTCTACAAAAGGTAAAAACGATATAAATACTTATAAATATATAAAATTCGTTTTCTCACACAAACCGCTCGTTTCGTGTCTTAGGCCATCAATGTATACTTACGATGGGGAATTGTTTAATTTGGACGATGGGGAATTGTTTAATTTGGACTCTGTGCATGCTCTTTGAGACAGTGACCACAGACCTGCATTATCTGACTGAGAGACAAGAATGGTTTGACCTAAAAATATCAAAATTGAAACTACTGCGGAAAAAAAGACACCTACATCTTGGATGCCCTTGAGGTAAGCTAAATCATACCAACATTTAATTTCAAAGTGAACTATCCCTTTAAAGGGATAGTTCATCCAAAAATTATGTCATCATTCACTCACCCTCAAGTATTTTTTTTGTCCATACTATGGAAGTCATTGGTGCTCCATTACTGTTTGGTTATAAACATTCTTCAAAATATCTTACTTTGTGTTCAGAAACGAAATTCATACAGGTTTGGAACAACTTGAGGGTGAGTAAATGATAGAATTTTCATTTTTTGGGTGAACTATCCCTTTAAGGATATATTTTTATTTTTAAGGATAAGTATATTTTTAAGTATAATTTATGTATTAAGTATACTAATATCAATGTACTAGTATACTTGTAAGTGTACTATTTCAGTACTACTTGGGACTAAATTGGCCCACTTTTTAGTTTATAAGTATACTTTTAAGTATAATTTAAGTATAACAGTAGTAAACTTTGAGTACACAACTAGTTTTCAACTACACTTTTTGTTTTTACTGCAACTCGTGAACTTGTAGGTATACTGATAGTTTAGTCAAATACTTGTAGCACTTTTTTTTAGTTTATGAAAGTACACTTTGAAGTTAACTCCTAGTTTAGTAGTTTTATACTGCAAGTATACTTGTAAGTTTTCTTTAAAGGAGTGGTATAATGCCCTTTTCACAAAATGTAAAATAAGTCTCTGATGTCCCCCTCAAAATACCCCACAGATATTTTATACAGCATGTTAAAATTGTCACTTTTTGAGGGTGAGCAAAAACGCACCGTTTTGTGTCTGTCCCTTTAAATGCAAATGAGCTGCTGCTCCCGGCGCAGGGGGTGGAGCTTCAACAGCTTGTGTCATTTTACCTCACACAGACATGCACTGAAAATCTCAAAAACTTTTAGTCTTTTATGTTCAAACCGGAGTCAGACAATGATGGAGAGACTCAAGAAGAAGTGACAACATGTAGAAGCAACAGGACATTTCTGAATGGTTGATGAATTTATGAAGCTGATGTGTAGTTATCTTCTAGTCACTGATTAGCATATTCTGTCTTGATAATCTATAAATCGTGTTCAGGGGCGGGGTTTATGTAAATTCAACGGTTGATGATGTCACTAACCCAGGAGGAATGTTGTGTAGTCTCTACCAGCCGTTTGTTGTAGTCCTTAAAAAGCAAAGCATAAGGGACAAGTGTTCTTGTCAACTTTTATTCTCTCATATCCTGTAATTTTCTCCTCTTTACTCCTCTCATTCTATCATCTCCTATTCACCTCTCTATCCCCCCTTTCTCTCTTTTCCCTCTCTCGGTTTAATCCAGATTTCTGCTGTAATCCCTTCATTTCATGTAAGGATCAGCCATCACTCATGGGCTTAAACACCCTCTGCAAATGTAGTGGATCTGCTGTTTGTGGACTTCTCACACCCAGCGCCGGTCCTCACATTTTGGGGGGCCCTAAGCAGATTTTTAAAACCTATGCTTTCACCTTATAACCCCCATCCACCAACATACACATCCTACACCGAAACCTTATTGCAAAGTTTTACCAAATTGTCGACCTTCCGTGATTAACTTGATTTAGTGCAACATCTTTAGCCCCTTTCACACAGAGATTCCGGAAAATACACGGATAATGTGTCCTGGGATTTGTCCCGGGATCATTTGATTTGGGTTCATTCACACTGCCAGTGATTTTCCGGAATCTGTGAGTGCGTTCACACACATCCCGTAAAGACACACGGCAATTTTACGGCAATTTCCCGGGATCAACGCGCTGTGTGAAAGGGGCTTTTGTCTATCCTGGAACAACATTCCAATCAACCAATCAGATTTGAGGGACAAGTTTACAGTTTATGTCAAGCTTAGGCTTACAATCAGGTTTGGTGCTTCTACTTCAGTGTTATTCAACTATCATTTCCCTCTGATATTTGGGATAACTTATGGGTAGGGTTAGGTTTAGGGGTAGGACTACATTTTTCGACAGGAATGTTGTTCCAGGATCAACAAAATATGTCTTACTTGGCAAAATCACGGTGACCCTTACTCAGCATATGTTTCAAGATATAAATCTGAAGATATATTCACTTATAAGCAAACTTTTACCATTTTAAAAGAGTTTGCTCTCAGAGAAATGTATCAAAGTTTAGTGAGAATAATGCTTTAATAAAGCAAAACACCTGCCAATATGAAAATTAAAATAGAGAATAATATTGTCACTCGTAGTGACCAGTGCACATCGAGCAAACAATCCTTTAATACATAAATCCAAATGGCACAGGTAAACTCAGGGAACGGGTATTACAACCACGTTACAAACAATTCAGGACAAAGAACTGACTGAAACTGAGGGCTTAAGTACAAGGGCAAACAAAGGAGCTAATGAGTTAATTAATGAATGGGATGAATCAATGAAACAGGAGAACTTGGTCAAAGGAAAACAGCAACTTTGACACTTCAAAAAGTTCATAAAGAGTTCGTAAAACTAATCCATACGAGTTGAGAGGTTTAGTGCAAATTTTCTGAAGAGACTCGATCGCTTTATATGACTTTTATATGGCTTTTATTCACATATAAACAGGGCCTAAAACTAACTTTTTGCCACACCTGCCAGTGGCCGGTGACTCAATAAAATTTATTTTTTCAGTGGCATTACATTGGTTGTAATTTTTATATTAAATGTGCAAAAGTTCTGATGCGATTTATCTTTGTTTAATTTTTTCATTACAAAGCCCAGCGGCTTTAAGAGGGGTTTGTATACTTTTTATATCAACCGTGTCCATTATATCCTGCAATAATATTAGATTGTAGAATTCTGTTATTAACAAATCAGAATATAAATAGGCCTTCAACTAATCTAGAATCTAAATACTGCTGAAATATGCAATTTGAGTAACAGCTACACTATTCAGCAAGCAACAGTGCAGCACCCATATTGGATAATAATTATGTATATACAGTGGTGTGAAAAAGTGTTTGCCCCCTTGGTAAATATGATCAAATATGGCTGTAAAAAATAAATCTGCATTTTTAATCCTTTTGATATTTTATTTAAAAAATGTGCAAAAATCTAACCTTTCATTGAAGTAAAATAATTGAAAGTGGGGGGAAAATCACATTATGAAATAAATGTTTTTCTCCAAAACACGTTGGGAACAATTGTTTGCCCCCTTTTATTAAATACTTTTTGCAACCTCTTTTTTCCAAGATAACAGCTCTGAGTTTTCTCCTATAATGCCTGATGAGTTTGGAGAACACCTGACAAGAGATCAGAGACCATTCCTCCATACAGAATCTCTCCATCCTGTTCTCCGTTATAAGATTTCTAGCACAGGCTGTCAGGTTTAGATTTTTTATCTGTTGGTATTTGATCGAATTCGTGATGCCATGTACCTGAACAAGATGTCCAGGACCTCTGGCAGAAAATTAGGCCCACAGCATTAAAGATACAGCAGAGTATTTCATTTTACACATGGGCTACTTTTTTTATCCCTGTGTGCACCAAACCCATCTTAAGTGTTTGCTGCCAAAAAAGCTAATGTTTTTGTTTCATCTGACCATGATCTCTTGTCAGGTGTTCTCCAAACTCATCAGGCATTATAGGAGAAAACTCAGAGCTGTTATCTTGGAAAAAAGAGGTTGCAAAAAGTATTTAATAAAAGGGGGCAAACAATTGTTCCCAACGTGTTTTGGAGAAAAACATTTATTTCATAATGTGATTTTCCCCCCACTTTCAATTTTTTTACTTCAATGAAAGGTTAGATTTTTGCACATTTTTAAAATAAAATATCAAAAGGATTAAAAATGCAGATTTATTTTTTACAGCCATATTTGATCATATTTGCCAAGGGGGCGAACACTTTTTCACACCACTGTATATACAGTTTATATTACTGCACAGCACACCCACTTAATGCATTTTCTTAATAAAATAAAGTAAGTTTTTTCTTTTAATATTTTTATTCACAGTATTCTTAAATGCAATGCAATACAACATTGTAAATATAGTCACTCCTCTGTGAGTCGAACCTTATATCGCAATTAGTTATTTTTACAATATAGCACAAACTTTTGTATTTTGCTGCTTAAGTAAATCTCTGTAACACTGAAACAAAAACATGTAACATGTTTAAACATGTTTAATTGCATGTTGGTGCTCCTCTAATGGGCAGCTGCAGTGTCGTACCTGTTCCAGCAGGTGGCAGTGTGTTGTACTCATGAGTGTGTCTGTGTGTGTGTGTGTGTGTGTGTGTGTGTGTGTGTACTTTAGGTGACCATTCTACGAGGAAAGGACGGCTTTGGATTCACCATCTGCTCTGACTCGCCTGTTCGTATACAAGCAGTCGATCCAGGCAAGAACTGCTCTGTGTCTAGTGTGTGTGTGTGTGTGTGTGTGTGTGCGCGCGCGCACTGTGCCAGAGGTGCTGCTGAACTGAAGGCTGGGAATGTGTGGTATTTCTGCGTCATGGATTATTAAGCATCACAGTCAAACATGGGTCAATGTGAGTGTGAGTTTTAGGCTACATGAGTCACAGCTGAGTAACACTCACTGTTGTCTTTATAAATGTTGTGTGTGTGTGTGTGTGTGTGTGTGTGTGTGTGTGTGTGTCCTCAAAGATAGCAAAATCCGAAATCCTTGTCCTTGTGGGGACATTTTTTGGTCCCCATGAGGAAAACCGCAGTTTTTTTTTTGAAAATGTAAAAATGCTAAGTGTTTTCTGTGATGGGTTTGAGGATATAAAATACAGTTTGTACAGTATAAAATAATTTGGTAACACTTTACTTGAAGGGGTGTGCATAAGACTGACATGACACCTTCATAATCATGACATGACACATGTCATGAATATGAAGGAGGGTTTATGCATGTTTATGACAACTGTCATTAAGTGTCATTCGCTCAATTATGACATTTTTAATGCAAATATGACATTGTTTGAGATGTCTTTGTCATGACAAAGTAACTTGACATTACCAAGACAACATAACCTGTCATGAATATGTCATAAACATGACATAGCAGATTAATTATCAATTATTAATAATTAATTATAAAACTTGATAAATTAATTATCAAACTTCTACTTAGTAGAAGCTAACTACTTAGCTTCAATCTACTTAATGTCATCAAATGACATTTTAATGACAAATTCAATTGTTCCATTGTAGTTGAGGTCAACAAATATATTCATGACACAGTTATAATTGCCTCATGACAGCCAATGTCAAAACCAACCACATGACAGTTTAATGTAATGTTGACCCACAAAGCTAAGTGGTTTCTTAAGTTTGATATTTAATCTGCTATGACATGTTTATGATATATTTCTAATAGTTTATGTTGTCTTGGTAATGTCAAGTTGTCATTACCAAGACACTGACAGGTTATGATGTATTGGTTCATCTCAAGTTGTCACAACAAAGACATCTCAAACAATGTCATATTTGCATTAAAAATGTCATAACTGAGCGAATGACACTTAATGACAGTTGTCATAAACATGCATAAACCCTCCTTCATGAAGGTGTCATGTCAGTTTAATGCACACCCCTTCAAGTAAAGTGTTACCAATAATTCTATGTCTATGGAAAGTCCCCATAAAACCCAACATGTGTGTGTTTGTTCTCTCAGGTGGTCCAGCGCACCAGGCTGGTTTGCAGCAGTTGGACACTGTTTTGCAGTTAAACGGTCAACCTGTCAAACATTGGAAGTGTGTAGATCTTGCACATGCTATTAGGTACAAATAACACTATAGTTGTGAAGATCAAATTATTCATAATAAATTTACTCAGGCACACTGTGCACATAAGCTATTGTACAAAAAGAAATGCTGTTTATGACCTTTACCTGATTAAAGACCCTTGTGAAAAAGTACATACTTCAAAAAAACACTTATTACAGAAATACTATACTTTAAAGTAATACATTTAAGTGCAAATTGAATGTTATGTTTTTTTGAAAACATTTAATTGCTATTAAATGAAAATGTAGTATAGTTTAAATTTAAATTAAACACCAAATTTGACCAAATTAAATAGGTCTCATGTATTTCATAATTAGCTACTTCTGTTGCCTTTAAAATACAGTTTATGGGCCCTATCTTGCACCCAGCGCAATTGACTTTGTACACCGACGCATGTATCATTCCTATTTTGCACCCGCGCAAAGCGGACTTTTCCCTCCACAGACGCACGTCGGTTAACTAAGAAATACACTTGCACTCACCGGGGCGGTTCAGCGCAAAGGTTCCCTCATGCTATTTTACAGGTTTAGAAAACAATTCCGCCACTGACTGAAAAAAAAACAGTTTAAAGTCAGTGGCGCGTTGCGCATGTTATTCATATGCTATTTTAAGGGCGCATGCTTGGCTATAATCAATGTAGCGTGTGCACAACGCGCATACACTTTGATTCTCTCATCTACACACAGACGCAGCAGGTTTCATTTTTGCAAATCATACATTATTATGATAGATAGATAGATAGATAGATAGATAGATAGATAGTTTATTATAAAAGCATACATCTAGCTTACACATTTACACAAATTATCATACGCCTGTTTAACCGAAGTTAATTTTGGTGTGTTTCTCCATCCCCAACGTCACTTCTCTGTGTTTTACGGCCCTGACGAGAACGTCGGTCTCCTCGGCTGTGAACCGCTCCTCGCGCGCGCCTGGCAAATCCGCCGTTATAATAGGAATCCGCTATAGAACAAGCGCACCTGCTCTTAAAGGGAATGTGAGATGACGCTCTAATTGGTTTATTTCACGTTACGCCCAAACCACACCTATGAGTAATGAAGCTACTTCAGATTACTTCAGATCCCTTTTAGATTTGCGCCGGGCGTAAGAGTTATTTATCCCGCCGGGAAAATAGCAACAGCGCCCAAGACCCGCCCACAAAGTTACTTGCGCTTTTGCGCTTGACACTTGCGTTTCAGATCGTTAAAATAGGGCCCAAAGTGTGCTGACAAGCATTTATGGTAAACTAAAAAATTAGGGCTGTCAAAAGATTAATCGCGATTAATCGCATCCAAAATAAAAGTTTGTGTTTACATAATATGTGTGTGTGTACTGTGTATAATTATTTTGTATGTATAAATACACACACATGCATGTATATATTTAAGAAATATTTGCATACATATACTGTATATATTTATATATAATTTATATTATATATAAATATAATTTTTTTATATATAAATTACACATTTTTCTTAAAGGAGTCATAACCTGCAATTTTCACTTTTCTACGAGAATCAATGTATGTTATGATTGCATAATGATTATACACTGGCCGGGAAGCCGATATTTAAAAGTGAAGCGATTGTTTACCTCAGGGTTTGTAAAATAGCCCACGTGCACGCGCACTAAAAAACGAGATTTTGATTTCTGCCCCGTCTTGACGTCAAGACGGGGCAGGATATACCATATATGGACACCGCAGCAGGAAGCCCGCCCTTCCCCTCTCCCCCTCATATTCAGTCGCGAAAGATGCAGAAACGTAGTGCACACGTGAGTTGCTCTGTGGTTGACTGCCAGAATCAACATGTAAATGTGTTTTCTCTACCAAGAACGGACCAAGCTATCAGGGACCAGTGGATTAAATTCATTTTTAATGACGCGGTTCCTTCAACCCTTCCCACTGGCTTATCGTTAGGTGTCTGTGCTGTGCTAAACATTGTACGCCGGAATCCTTCACAAATTTGGGGCAATATCAGGCGAAGTTGGCATCGAAGCTCGGGAAAAGCGCCATTCCAACAAAATTGCCTGCAATTGAAACGGTAAGACTGTGTTTATATTGCTCTACTGTGTGTAACAAACAGCAGCTAACTGCTAATGCGGCTATTGTATGCTATTGCGTCTGTCACTAGACAAATAAACGAAAGACTCGAGGTGAAGTAATTATTTATGTTCCCTGTAAACGATTTTTGACTGCATTATAATGATTTCTTAATTCAGAATATGATCAAGATTGCGTAGGTTGATGTGTTCGGGGAATTTCCCAGTTAATAGTAACATTTAAAGCCCCTTAAATGAACGAAATGACTCGAAAAAAGATTTGTTCATTTTGATGAACGAGATCGAACAAGAGAGTCAATGGACACTGGTGGCTGGTGTTGCCAGATTGGGTGTTTTTCCGCTACATATTAAGGCCGGTTTACGGTGTGTTTTAGGTGGGTTTTCGCCTGGAAGGCTTTATAGAAATCTGGCATCCTACTGAACGAAGTTAAACTGAGAGAGCGTGGCGTTCACAGACAACAGAATGAATGAGTTCACAGTAACGTTCATCAGGCAGTAATGCGGTACGTTCAGTTCACGTTCGCCCAAAATATGAACGAGTTCATGCACAACACTGGCGGGAGTATTAGCTTCGAGGTAAACATGGGGAATGGCTGCTAACGTACTTTGCAAAAAACAAATGACTGAGATCATCATGAACTCGGCTATTGTATATTGATTGCCTAACGCTTATACACTGGCCGGGAAGCCGGTCGCGGCCAGGTCGGGTTCATTCACAACTTGTGCCATGATGTCATTTTGGAATGATATGCTAAAGCATTACCTGCGGTGTCAACCCCCCTCCTTCCTGCCACCAATCAACGCGGCCCTCATTTGCATTATTAAAATGACCGTCCACGACAGCCAAAATATCGCATCAGATCTCGCGAGACAATAATGCCTTCAGAAATAAGGGTCTGAGGAGCTCTGTGTTTATTTTTTTTCCACTTTTCTTTTTTAGAAGGGCCTGAAAGACTATAATACAGCAGTAGGTATCCAAGGTAATACTAGTTTATGACTCCTTTAAATATATACAAGCATGTGTGTGTTTTTATATATACAAATTTAATTATACACAGTACACACACATATATTATTTAAACACAAACTTTTATTTTGGATGCGATTAATCGCGATTAATCTTTTGACAGCCCTATAAAAAATACTTTAAAGTAATTTCTTTTGAAATCTGTATATCATGTATTTTAAATATATTAGTAATTACACATTTGCAATGATGCAGTTGTAATTTTAGTACATTTAAAATATATTATCTTTAAATGCCATAGCGAATAAGACACTACAGTTAAAATTATAATCAAGTACTTTATATGTTAGAACACATCAAAATAAGTGTAAGCACGCAACACTTTAAAGCACAACAAAAGATTAAAACAATTATTTAAAATGTACTTTTAAGTCAAAATTTTAACATGATTACAAAGTGCACCTTTTAAAAGTGCAAGAAACATAGTCCTGAAAGTGCACTCTCTTGAGGCCTTTCATTTCATTAATATTTTCTGCAAATAAATTGTTTTCAAAAATATACTTTTAAGATTTGAAGTACACTAAAGTGTATATTTAATTCAACTCAGCTCATGTCTTTTTAACAAGGTGAAACCTGTTAAAGGTGTTGACACAATCTTGTTTGATTATTATTACTAAACTAAATCTTCGCTCATAAACACACTCAATAATTAATAAATAAATCAACTCTTCTTTGTGTGCTTCTCTACGTTTGTTCTGTTATCTCTCACTCTCTCCAGAAATAGTCTAAGTGAAATCACAGTGGTAGTTTGGCGTACGGGACCCTCTGCGAAGTCCAACTTTGAGCGACTGATCCATCATCCTACTTACAAGTCCTCTAACTATGACACTCCAGTTTCCCCGGCTAAAAGCAAGAGGGGGGACCATCCGCCCCCGCTCCCGCCCCTGCCCCCCCACCACAGGGTGTTAGTGAACGGGTCCGACGGGCGGGTCGGTGCAGGGAGAGGATCGGGAATCCTGTGGGGAGAACGCAGGAGTGCAGTGGACGGCAAGCCCGGCACTCAGACGCTTCGAGGGACGCGTGTGAAAGCATCAAACGGGGACGATTACATCATCCTGTCTCCTGTTAATCCTGGAAGCCAGGTAGAGCCAAGCTTTGTCCATCATTATGGTGTCTCACAGCTGCTTAAAGGGTTAGTTGACCCAAAAATGAAAATTCTGTCAGTAATTACTCTCCCTCATGTTGTTCGAACCCCGTAAGACTTTTGTTCATCTTCGGAACACAAATTAAGATATTTTTGATTAAATCTGAGAGCTGTCTCACTCCTCCATAGACTTCTCTGTAATTGAAACTTGCCGGCCCAGAAAGTTAGTAAAGACATCGTTAAAATAGTCTAAGTGACTGCAGTGGCTCAACCACAAGTTTATCAAGCGACGAGAATACAAAATGAAATACAAAATGAAAGTAAAAGACAGCAGCCCCTACCGGACGACTGCTGTCACATATAACACAACATAAGTCCAGGCCTGTTCCTCTCTTGATCTTCACTGTCGTCGCTCCTCCTTTTATGCTTCCGCTCCTCCGTGAGAGATACGAGACCGGTGCGTCTCACAGGTGTCGCTCATTATCAATCACGCCACCGGCCTCGCGCCGTTCTCCTACGGCCCTCAGCCTAGTCCTGCTTGCCACAATAGACACACAAACAATATTTAAACCTTGAATTTCACCACAGGTGGACTTAAAATATCATTGTAGACAGATGCTGTACCTACTGTAAAGGCACCCAAAAGTTTAAAATCCTTATATATAGATATAAACAGTAGGGCTGGGTATCGATTCAGATGTTACAATTCGATTCGATTTCGATTCTCAAGCTCTCAATTCGATTCGATTTCGATTCTCGATTCGATTTTCGATTTCGATTCTCGATTCGATTTTCGATTTCGATTCGACTCAATGAATATTTAATACAAATCCTATATTTATTAAAAAAAGAAAAAGAAAAGAAAAGAAAAGTGAACATAAGTTTTCAAGTGTTTAATTAATAAAAAGAAACTAAGAGCTACAAACCTGTATATTAAACTCTTTTTATTTGAGGTACTTGGGTACATAAAAACAGAACCCAACTCTATATTTCAGATGCATACAATGAATAGACAGGATTTTGATGCAAGATGAAAAATCGATGCTGAAAATTGGACAAGTCAGAACAGTCGCATGTCTTGATCAAACAGGTTAACAATCCTCACATAAACCCATAAAAACATTGCATATAATTTTTATCTGTAACAGCTAGGCCATATACAGAAATTGAATAAAGTTATTATCAAACAGTCTGCGCTGCATTAATTATAAATTATATATAGACTAATCAAAGTTACAAAAGTTCTTTAGTCAAGAGTTGTGAGAGTTTTTCTCTGTTCCCTTTGTTCTTTGATTAACTTTAACGACAGAGATAATTAGTGGCTACTGTGTACTGTCCCTTTAAGACCAGCCGCTGTTGACAGAGACGCGGATCTCACACGCGCCTCATTCTCTCACAAGTCACAACTCTTCACGTTCATCATAAGACTGCTCTTATGTTATGAAAATACTCAACAACAAGACATTTTGGCATAATTGTGTGTGTTATTGTTCGTTCAAGCGCGAAAGATAACTCTATTCTGGGCTGTCTTGTGCGCACGCACGATATCATCACAAGTTTTTCTGTCACAGTCACGACATTCACAGGCAGCGAGCTCTTTTTTGTCTTGTGGCGCATGAATGGTTTAAAAGCATTTGCATGAATAAGAGCGGGATCATGTAACACTAGCCAAAGGATGACAAAAAAATTAACAGATGCTGCGTTAATTGCGTTAAAAGCCCAAATTTGTTTATTTCATATAAAATCGCAGCATTTTGCGTCATAGCCTAATTGCGTATAGGCTTGACATCGCGATTGCGATATGATTAAACGTGCAGCACTAATTGAGGTTATTTTATGATTTAGATAAAACTAACATAAAATCTCACAGCATTAGATATAAAATTGAGTTTGCAAGCCTATGAACAGTGGAGGAAAACTAATACTTGGGTAATAGATAAAGATGGAAAAAAAAATCGATTCTTGGCATTTGAGAATCGATTTTGAATCGACCACATTTTAAAAAACGATTAATCGAAAAATCGATTTTTTTGCCCAGCCCTAATAAACAGCAAGATTCTCAATTCCAAGTGTTCTCAAGAAATGCCAAGCAATGCCAATTGGGTCATCATCAAAATTGAAACACAAGAAAACCTTTATATTTAAATGTTTACAGAGTTTTGTGTATGTGGTGTTTCAGTAGGTTCTAAATTTGATCTTAAATGTGGAATCAATTTTAGTGTGAATTTATTGGTGAATCAAGGTTTGGATGCAGATCTTAGTGAATGAGACCCATTGTTTCCATTGAAAAATATCTTTATAACCAACCATGTATCAGTAACTTATTAGGCTACTATTACAGGAAACCTGTGCTTTCATTTAAATCTGTACTTAACACAATACACGTTACACGTCAAAGAAGTATATTTCCGTTTGTTATAATCAAGCCTACAGAAGTGGCCATAAGGTCTTTTACACACTGCACATGTAAGCAACACCAAACCGATCTCACGGGGAAACTTAAAGGAATAGTTAAATTCATAATGAAAATTCTGTCATCATTTACTCACCCTTAAGTTGTTTCAAACCTGTATGAATTTCTTTCTTCTGCTTAAAAAAACAAAGGAATATATTTTGAAGAATGTCGGTAACCAAACCCCATTGATTTCTACTGTGGAAGTCAATGGGGTCCATCAACTGTTTGGTTACCGCCATTCTTCAAAATATATTCCTTTGTTTTTTAAGCAGAAGAAAGAAATTCATACAGGTTTGAAACAACTTAAGGGTGAGTAAATTATGACAGACTTTTCATTTTTGAAGTGAACGATTCCTTTAACTATTTTTCAGGGTGGTAACGTCAAATGAATTTGTACGAATGAAGCCGAAGGTCCAACCAGCCTAAATATAGAGTGAACAGGCACACAAACAGTGCTTTCTAGATTGAGATAGTCCATATTATTTAACAGTTTATGGCTAAAGCTTGGGGTTTGGGTTCCACTACACTATGTAGATTGATTATCATTTGGATTTAAATGAGATTCACCTCCCCTTGTAAATTGCAGTTCACAACAATCTGGTTGTATTGCGAACTCCCGACACTATATTTATCACTATATTTTATGTATGAATGAAAATGCTTCCAGTGTAAAAGCACAACTTACATGTTGCTTGTGTGTATTGTGTGAAAAAGGCCTAATATTGTAATCATTGATTCATTAAAGTACCGTAGTGAGAAAACTCCACAGAATATCTTAACATGTACTTTGTCTCAGTGTCTTCACTTATTGACTCTTCAATATTTCCAGGGATTGGGCTCTGCCTATGGAGACAACCACAGGACATTAAGTAAGTTCCTCTTTACTTGTGCATTTTCTATTTGTGGTGTGGTACAGTGGTTAAGGCCCAGGGTTTGGAAAGTTACTAGCTTGAGCCCTACAAAAAGTTAGCCTTACATTGTGTCCTTGAGTAAGAGTCTTAAGGAGGGCAATGTAGGGTATTGCACTTTACATAATGGCACTTTATTTTAAAGTAATTGCTCCCGTTTGATGCTGCCTATTATTGTTTGTTTTAAGAGTTTTTGTTTAGTTCTTTAACTGAGATTCACCTGACAGAATTTCGTTGTACTATGTATAATTACAATACAGTCCAAGTTCAAGTCAAGTCAAGTCAAGTCAAGTCAAGTCAAGTCAAGTTAAGTCATTAGACTGCAAAAAACACACACAAAAAAAAAAAAAAAGTTTTGTGAATTTGACAATTTCATATGCGAATGCCCTTGTTCATGTTTTGTTTGATCCAGTGCACACATTATGGCTTCATTTCAATTAACTCATTACATTCATTTCTATCCATGCCTCTACTTCTTATTAGTAGTGGATACTGACATTGGAGACACAGACAATGACGATGATGTTTTCTCCCATATGGCACAACCTACTACAGAAATACTGACCAGAAAACATGGGATTTTCATCAAGGACCTGCTTACAGGTTCTAGGCCGGATTGTCGTATTGGCTCTTCTATACTTCTTTTTTTTTATTGCAGGAATACATACAGACATTTTACAAAATACACATATCAAAAAAACAAAAGAAACAAAACAAAAGCTGCATTGCACCGGGCCCTATCTTACACCCGGTGCAATGCAGCGCCAAGCACGACGCAAGTGTTTTTTGCTAGTTTCAGCCCGACGCAGTTATCATTTTTATGTCCTGTGCCACGTTGTTTAAATAGCAAATGCATTTGCGCCCATTTGTGCGCTCATGAGCTGCTGGTCTGAAAACGAGGTGTGTTCTGGTGCATTGTTGGCGCGAAATTGGTGCTATTTTGAGGAACTGAAAAATACTGAGCCATTGACCAACTGAAACCTGGTCTAAAGTCAATGGCGCAATATTTTTGTTATTTAATGAGCGCGTTAGCAATGTGCGCCTATAGGCGCGTCCACAATGCGTGTACACTCTGCTTATTAAACACACAGGGACGCACAGCAGCACACAAACAATATTTAAAATAAAATGATTACAACGTAAAAGAATATTATTGTGTACATAAAGATATGGTGGAATCCGGCTTGTCCCGTCGATGTTCTGCTTGCGTGCTTTTACCTCGCACTCTGGAGACGGCTTCGGTCTTTCCACTATCAAATTCCGTCATGTAAATAGCGAATCTGCCATGGTGCAAGGACAACTGGCATTTAAAGGAAATGGAAGGAATGGGAGATGAGACTCTGATTGGTTTAACGCATGTAAATCCCAAAGCACACCCATTACTCATTAAGAAAATAGGGACAACCCTTTTAGACCATGCACCGGGTGCGCTGACCATTTCTCTCGTCGTTAAACTAGCAAAAGTGGATTCGGACTAAGTGAAAATAGGGCCTTTTATGATTAATATGGCTATCTGTGCACATCCCCGGCGTAGACGGTGCCTCCCCCCCGCAGGGCCAGCCCGACCCAGACTCTTCTATACTTCTAAACCACAGAAAATGTCTTTTCATTTATCCATCTGATGTTTGACTGAAATCTCACCTACGATCTTTACTTTCTACCAGCTGGCCAGATGTTCCCCACACCTCAGACGCCTGTTCCTCCTCCTCCGGCCACTGGTTCCCAGTCAGCACCTGGACTGGCCAGCAGAACCTGCTTTCTGCGCCGCTCTGGCAACAGCCAATCCAAAACACAGCAAAGTGAACATTACCAACAGCCAACGACCACCTCAAACTTTGCCAACTACCAGAACTGCACCATTGTGAGGTCACACATGCCTCACGCCAACTATGGTACCTACGTTAAAGTGACACCTAAAATCCTCATCTTCCCCATCTTTGTGCAGGTAAATCTTCCATATCTTCAAAATAAGCACAAACATTAAATAAAAACATCTAGTGAGCTCTAGTGGTGATCTCTTCAGAACATAACATAGATAATACTGTAAAAAGCAAGTTGTCAACAGGGTTTGCTAATAGGAAACGTTCTCAGAACTGTTCTGGCAAGCTTCTCTCAAAATTATGAACAAACGTTCTTCCAGTAATGCGAGTAGAACATTTATTCAAAGTTATATGGTCTTTAATAATGTTCTCAAAACTTTAGCACAGAAACATTATTTTTTACATTGTTCATACCATTTTAGTTGGACGATCATCTAATGTATTTTTTTTTATGTTACTACTTGTTTCAGAATGTTCAGAGTGTAAATAACACTTGCCTGACTGCTCATGCTACTGCTAACCCGGATGTCGACGTCACTTCCGTGATTTGGGAAAAGCCTGTAAAAGTCCTGGCAGAAAGCGATGCAGGATGTAAGGATGTAGAGTAACGACGCACAGTTCTAGGAATGCACTAATATTTTGTTGGTAGTACCAGTTTGCAATAATTATTAGTTAACACTAAGTTGTCAACACCTCGGAAAAAAAATAATAAAAAATGTTGGATATACTGGCTTTCTGCCAGGACTTTTACATGCTTTTCCCTAATCACTGAAGTGACCTCGACGTGCGGGTTAGCGGTAGCATGAGCCGTCAGGCAAGTGTTATTTAAATAAAATCCTGATGTACTTACAAACTTTCCAATGCCTCGTTTTATGAGTACAGAACCTATTTGTACTACTGTAGAAGTTTGGTCCATTCTGGGCATTATCAGTGGGGTAATTTACCAGATACATACTAGGATCCATTAGCGCCTGCACTAAGCCATCTGGCTGATCTCTCTAAATAAGCTCTAACTTTAATAATGTTCAACCAAGGGAAAAAAGGCTTCTGGGGGGGGGGGTGTTTGGCTGGAGGTCATGGTGCAAAGGACCCTAGGTTGATTTTACTCCGAACCATCCCTTTAACGACTGCATAACCAAGAATGTTTTTAAAACATTTAAAAAAACTGGACGTTTGAACAATCAGGGAACATTCAGAAATAACGTTAACCGGGAACATTAGCAAAATGTTCTTAGAACATAATATTTTTTAGCTGGGATAGATTTTTCATTGGACATGAAGTGGCAGCCCAACACAGCACTGAACTGGTTTATCGTCCAGTACACAAGTAAAAAAAAGTCCTTAAAATCAAACCTAAAATTCATTAATATTAGAATGATCTGCATATGGCCAACAATATGAACAAATATGCATAGGAATATGAATAAAGTAAGTGTAATCTCAAAATGTTTCATGTTCTCAACAGCCAATCAAAACACAAACCATATTTATTCTTGTTGCAAGTGAATCAGTATTTAATGTAATATTTTTGTAGTTTTTTTTCATGGTTTTTGTTGATAGACAGCATGTCACACAACCTGTCCGAGGTTGTCTTTTGCATACTTAAATACAAACACAATTGTCGCATGTTACTGTGTACTATTGAGTACTCTATAAAACACAGTACTTCTAGTTCAGCATTTTCTTCAATCAAACCAGTGAATATTATATGAGTTATTAAGCTCATTAAGTTGGAGTCAGAGTCTGTTTCTCTCTTTTCTGAAGCCTATAGATCTGTGTAGTCCAACAAGAGCACTGGTGATCTCTGAAGAAATGATCCTACATGAGAGCAGGCACTTCTCTATCAAGGTAAGAGATACTCTACATACTGTAGTCTGCATGTGTATTTAGGCCATTTCACACTTGAAAAGTAGTTCAGTTTTATAACTTCATTAATGTGGGGTCAAGTGCTTTTTACTGGAATAAAATGAACTCATAGATAATTTAAGATTTATCTCTCTTTTCCCTCCTCGACAATGTCTAGTGTAAACTTCTGGAACTCTCTATTGTCCCTACTTGAATGGGAGAGTGCTGGGTCTCTCTCATGCAGTCAGTAAAGCTTTAAAGGGGTGGTATGATATGTAAAACAAGATGTAAAATACTGTATGTCTTTGATGTCCCCAGAGTGTGTATGTGAAGTTTTAGCTCAAAATACCCCACAGATATTTTTATATAGCATGTTAAAATTGTCACTTTTTGAGGGTGAGCAAAAACGCACCGTTTTGTGTCTGTTCCTTTAAATGCAAATGAGCTGCTGCTCCCGGCACAGGGGGCGGAGCTTCAACAGCTTGTGTCCTTTTACCTCACACAGACATGCACTGATTATTTAAAAAACTTTTAGCCTTTTATGTTCAAACCGGAGTCAGACAATGATGGAGAGACTCGAGAAGAAGTGACAACATGTAGAAGCAACAGGACATTTCTGAATGGTTAGTTGATGAATTTATGTAGATGATCTGTAGTTATCTTCTAGTCATTGATTAGCATATTCTGTCATGATAATCTATAAATTGTGTTCCCGGGGGGTGGGGTTTATGTAAATTTTATGGTTGAAGATGTCACTAACCCTGGAGGAATGTGGTGTAGTCTCTACCAGCCGTTTGTTGTAGTCCTTAAAAAGCTATTTCTTTAAAAGAAAATATCTCCCTTTGCTTTGAACTTTGAGCATCGTAACTTTGCAGATGTTGTTTATGCTCAAACAGCAACATTACACACTAACTAAAGTTAGAAAAGTGAAATCATAATCAACCACCCCTTTAATTGTGTGACATTGCATTTAAAACAATGCATATTCAGCACTTACAGTATAGTACCAAGATTAACATTGGAGTACAATTAAAAATATAAAATGTAAAATGAACAAGGTACTAAAAACTAAAATTTGTGAATAAAGTTTATGAAAATTTATGAAAAAGTCATGTTAGACAATAGGAAAATTGATAATGAAAATTAAATGTAACTTGTATTTAAATGTGGTTGTGTTGTAACTGATCAAGTGATTAACTGTAATTCACTTATGTTTCTTACTGAAGTTCCAGTCTACACACACTTTTGGCACGTTATTACACTGTTGCTTCTTCAATATTGGTTCAAGTCTCTTTGGGTAGGTTTAGGGTTTAGTGTTGGTATACGTTATTTTAAAACGTGATAAGCATTAACATTTTAGCGACACTCCCTGGACATTTCAATTCAGAACTGCGATCATATGTACAACAACCAACATAATAAAACGTTGCCAGATTCACTTTATCTGTTTCAGAGAGAACTGAACACTCTTTTAGTGCCACTCACTGGACATTTCATGTTGAAACTGTCGCGAAACGTGCAAAACGCGATGTAATGTCATTGTGCAGAAAAGTCGCCACAGGCATGTTTTTCTAATGAGCCTGGGTTGGTGAAAAGATATCCATCTTGGGATAAATTTGGACCAAATCAGACCCAACTATTTTAGGGCTAAATAAAGACGGGCTGTGACGGGCCGACCTGATTTATTCTTGCACACTGGAATCATGTTTTAATAACGCCGTTATTTTCTTACTTTCCAGTTCAAGCACTGGCCGCACGTATCAGACTAATCTTCTGAAACATTTGCATTTGATCCATTTCTGCTGAACTCTCTCACTTTCGCTCTCTTTTTAGGTAACAATCTTTATATACTCCGATCTGATGTTGGTGACCAGAGAGGATGAACCGGGACGATGTAATGTCCTGCAAAACCCACTGTACCTCAGACATCTGCAGCTGCGGGATGGTGAGTGACAACTGCTTACACATTCACACACAAAAATCTGTGTTTGAGTTTCTGTGTCACACAAGTTCTCTTCAATAGATCATGAGTCTTCGACACAAATGCGATTCATCCACATTGTGGGCCCTATCTTACACCCGGCGCAATGCAGCACCAAGCGCAATGCAAGTGTTTTTTGCTAGTTTCAGCCCGACGCAGTTATCATTTTCACATTCTGCGTCACGTTTTTTAAATAACAAATGCATTTTTGCATAAAATACAAGATTATTATTGTGTACATAAAGATATGGTGGAATCCGGCTTGTCCCGTAGATGATTTGCTTGCGCAGTTTAACCTTGCGCTCTGAAGACAGCTTCGGTCTTTCCACTATCACATTCTGTCATGTAAATAGCGAATCTGCCATGGAGCATTTAAAGGGAATGGGAGATGAGACTCTGATTAGTTTTACGCACGTAAATCCCAAAACACACCCATTACTCATTAAGAGAATAGGTACAACCCTTTTAGACCATTTTTCTCGTCGTTAAACTAGCAAAAGTGGATTCGGATACGCCCTAAGTGAACTTAAGACCATGCGCTTAGATCGTTAAAATAGGGCCCTGTGAGTGTAACCGGTCTTGCCTTTACTTTAACTTTAACAGCTTATAGAGATGCTTTTAACTCACTGAGAGCGAAATAAAACCAGTGCCAGCGCAAGCCCTCTTTGGCCTTTAAAAACTACTGTCAGGATTTGCTAAAGACACGCAGTGAAAAATTAGCGCTGAAAAGGCGTGGACAGTTATTTTTGCGGCTGACCTTATTGCATATGCATTTGTAGGAGTTTCTCTTTCAGATGCAAAATTTATTGGAGGAGAGAATTTAAATAAATCTTGCAAGGTGATTTACTAAGGTTTGTGCCATTATTTAACACCCCAAAAAAGCATGTCTTAAACAAGACCCTAATTTACACTGTTCTTGGTAGATTGTGTTTGTCATGATAATGATCCGGCTGTGTCTGTGTTCTTTAATTTGCGTGTCGACAGTAGATCACGTGCAAAACTTTCAGTTTTTTTGGTTTTGCGCTCTCACGCTAATCTTTAGTAAATCTGGCCCTGTGTGTTTTATTAGACAGGTGAGAAACTGTTTGCATACCTTTCTTGACAGAGAAGTGATCAAACGCAACTGTAACAAAGTTCAGGAAAGAAGAATGTGGATGTTAAACATAACTTTAATATAAACATGAACAACAAAACGAAAGGAGCGGCAGCGGCATATAAATATTTTAAAAACTGCAACGTAAAATGTCCTAGTCTGCCCCCGGCTTCAAACCACAGTAACGTTAATAAAACTTTAATACAGTGGGAAAATTCATAAACCAAGACAACTTGCAATAATATTGCAACAAACAAACAAACAACACAAAACGACACCAGCCGTATCTCATCACTGAACATTATTTCTGCCTGAGTCCTGTCGGACTGCTTTTCATCGGCAGTGGAGGTGAAGACAACAACTCCCATGATTCCACCCTCATTCACAGCGTCATAAAGCTGCGCCTTCGCTGCTGTTTTGCATAAGCGACCTCTAGCCGTGAAACTTGCATACTGTGCCTTTTAAAAGCTTAGAAGGAAAAAAAACAAGTAGAAAGATACAGCTCATTTAACTCACGACATGCCCTGTTTTATATGCTTTTCAGCAATATCAGTAGGATCATGCATGAAATGGAAAAGATCATACCATTATCAAATCACTGTTTTGCCCATTAGATATTACGGCAATTAATCAATTCAATAATAGATTGGATTAATTGAGAAATAAATGAAAGAAAAGGACAATTGTCTGGGATAATTGTTTGCTCAGATTGTTGCTGTGTCTTTTCTCAGGAGATTTTGCCGAGATATAAAATGAATGTTTGCTTAGATGTCCTGAATAATTTAGTGAGATCTACGCGTGTATGAGCATGTGACAGGATAACCGTCTCAGCGTAGCTAAAGATCCGGCAGGTGTCTGCACTGTACAGGACTGCACAACTGTCTCCTCTGATAACTGGTCAAATAATGGCATTAGAGAATATGAAATATTTGATCAGCCATGTTAGATTGGTTTCTCACTTCCCTTATGGGTGATATGGCAGGGATCTGCAGTTTTGCTCCAAACCTGTTATGTTGCAAACTCTGTTGAGATTTGTGTTGCCTTTCTCAAAGCATTTTATGACCTTAGCATGTTTGTTTCCTCAGATCACAGTGAAGATCTGCAATTCTACTTGATCCACATGACAGAGGTGAGTTACAAAAAGGTGGTGTGCCCTCACGGAACAAAAATATATGGGAATATACTGCAAAATATAATGTGATATATTACATAATACATTTCCATATATGGGAAACTAGTGTTTTAAATAACAATAAGTGTATTACTGAATATAAAATGACATACATTAAATGATATACAGGTGAAACTCGAAAAATTAGAATATCGTGCAAAAGTTAATTTATTTCAGTAATTCAACTTAAAAGGTGAAACTAATATATTATATAGAAAATTATATGCAAAGTGAGATATTCCAAGCCTTTATTTGTTATAATTTTGATGATTATGGCTTACAGCTTATGAACATTTTCAAAATTTCTGAGATTTTGAATTTACGGTTTGCATAAGCTGTAAGCCATAATCATCAATATTATAACAAATAAAGGATTGAAATATCTCACTTTGCATGGAATGAGTCTATATAATATATTAGTTTCACCTTTTAAGTTGAATTACTGAAATAAATGAACTTTTGCACGATATTCAAATTTTTCGAGTTTCACCTGTATTATTGTTATGATAATATATTATTGATATAATAATTATATATTATTGCCACATATTTTTTCAATATATGAAAAGCATCAATTCCTTACCAATTCAATATATTATAATATATTAACAATATATTATTCTGTATATTTTCAAATATACTGTTAAACCATTTCATATATTGATCATTCATATATAGGGAAATAAGGGTGGTGTTCAAAATATACAGCTAATTAAATTATTTTCTTTGTTTACATGTTTATAAGTGATAAACAAACTTTTTTTTGTCCCCTAATATGATTTTCGCAACCCAGGCTCATTGGAAATGTACTAGACTCTGGCTACATTTCTGCAAAACTTCCAAACACACCTATACATATAAATCAGTTTCTACCTGAAATGAACACTAGTGGCACTAACTTATTTTTTTTTAATACACAAATTATGATTACAAGGGTACAGTAGATACAATTCTATGACCTGAAAATACTTTTACCACAGCGCATGATTTATAAACTAATGCATTTTAATGTGTGTATCACACAATCTGTTCCATTTGTATGTCTTTTCTGATGTAGTAAACTAGCTTGACAGCTCACCTGGTGTTTGCTCAGAGCATTGTGAAACTGTAGGCGCGTTCCCATTACAGATTTGCGCAAAACTTTTGCAATTTTTTTTCTAAATGTCGACAAAAAACTATTGCAAAATGACAGCGTTTCCATAAACCAATGTTATGCGACTAAAACTTCATTTTTTCCTCTTGCGATAAGTAAAATCATTCCAAAAACCATGGCAACGGACTTTGGTAGGTTTATGTACTATATCCCAGGCACTGCACTGGCCATTATTATTAATCGAAGGAGATGTGTGTGTGTTTTCCCAGCATTAATGGTAAGGAACGACCCTTATTATACTTGTGAGCGGCACATATGAGGTGTTTCTGGGTGATTCTCCCTCATATCTGCTTCGAGGTCTTGATTGTGGCATTTATTTGAGGTTTAGAATCCATTATTCCTGTAATTCTTTTGTCTTATATGAATTTAATAAAGAACTCTGTCTCGTATTCTGAACAAAAACACACCATCATCTACGTCAGCTGACTGTAAATGTGAAAAATTGTTTCCATTGCAGTTTTGCGAAAAATTTCTTTTTCGAGTTGCCTGAAAAACCACCTCATGCGAGCGTAAAAACTTTTTTGCGATAAATGGGAGTTTTTGCGAAATTGACGTATTGTTTCTATTGGGCATATTTACGATTCACAATTTCAGTTTGCGCAATTTGAAGGAAAATGGAAACGCGGCTAATGAAACACGAGTCATGATAAAAGATCTCAAAGACTTGCTTGGCATGGTTACTTCAGCAAATGTGTTTTTATCGCACATTTGCTTTTGTTGGCACTATTGGTTTGATTTAGTGCAGAGTTTAGTGTAGGTGTTTTTTAAAAATGCGACAAAGCATTAACCTTTTAGCGCCACTCACCGGACATTTCAATTCTGAACTGGAGCGACTGGTACTACAACTAACAGAAAAAACCTTGCCAGATTCACATTCATCTGTTTTTGATGAAACCAAAAGCACTTTTTGTCCACTTGACATTTTACTTTCACAGTGTCATGAATCCTGCAAGAAGCAAAAGAGGCCTAATATAGTTTTGCAGAAATGGCATGTTTTTACAATGAGCCTGGGTTGCAGATGTTTTGGTGTAACTTTTTAAAAACATACGAATATGTTGGCTGTGTTCAATTGCATGGCATAAATCTTACTCCTCTATGAATCTCTGCAAAACTTTAATAAAAAAAATAGTGTCTAAAATGTTGTACAAAAATAAAAACATTTACAAACGTAAAAAATGTAATGTGCCAGAGCCACACTTTTCACACAAATCTCTACAAACACTAATGATATCACATTGGAAATGCAAAGTGTGACCTCATATTTATGGTGTATAGTGCAAATGTTTAAACATTGTAGCTCAGAATTGATCAAATATACTGAATCACAGCTTTAATACAATTGCAAACAGAGAATCAATGCAATGCAAGTGTTTTCTTTTGAGTATGTCAGACCTCTAATTACATAGCTTAAAAAAATAATAGCATCCCTTGAGACTTCACCATGATTGTTAATGATTGCTAGTGATGTAATTACTAGCTCATTGATGATCACAAATTTCAGGGATAGGGTTGAGAACCGCTGATCTATTAGATCAATCAGGGATGTGTTTCTCGAAGTCAACTATGGTCGCAAGTTTCGTCATTACCAACACAATTCAACAGGCTAACGATGCTTTTGGGAAACGCACCTCAGGGCATCTGTTGTGATGTGATGGATATTTATCAGGCTCCATCCCTGAGTAATATAATGCAGGACTTTAATTAGATTCTTCTCTCTCCCGTGTCTCAGTGGACACTCGTAATGGTAGCTGGAGATGTCACTGACCAGAGAGAGAGAGAAACCCGGCCAACTAAGAGAAAAACAATCTCATTAGAGGAATAGCTCACGTGTCTGCATGTTTTTCACTCACTCCCGGCTTCCTTGTGCAATCTGTGTCCAGGTAGACATCTCTCTTTCTTTTGACAAGTATGATGACATTGAGGCTGTGCAGTGACTAGCAGATTCATATGTAGGAACAGGGAAAAAAATGAATGTCAGTTTTTTAAGGACACGTTCCTTTTTTTTAAGTGGATTGTGTGCATTAACCGACTTTGCTTGAACTCTGGTGCCATCTGCAATTGGTATGAAAACTATTTGTCCTAACATGCAAAAGTATAGGCTGACCCCCTGGTTATTACTCTGTTGTGGGATATAGATGTGATTTTTGCGGGACAATGCAGGATACGTGTGAGAGAGATAAATGTACCACTATTATACCATGCAACTATTGATTTACTGAAGTTGGAAAGCCTACTTGCCATCACGATGGATGATGACATGTTTTAAATCACCTATAAGCTCTGTTAATTGTGACCGGCTCTGTGACCGGCACTCAATTTGCCCCGGTTTGAGTGCTTTTTGTGTAACAGCAGCGGCTGCGGGCACATGATCTAAAGCTCAACTGTAATTGGTCGGTCCATTTCATCGCAGGGTGATGGGGAAAAAATCGCTGATTGATTGCGATCGGTGTTGATAGCTCTATACTATAGGGATCTATGGTTTTGATTCAAGGACGCGTGCTCAGTGTGAAAGGCCCTTATCTGAAAATGTTTGCTTTTGTCTGATGCTGCATTCACTCTTCTAGGTCTCAGTATATGATAAGTCTAAGTTACTTTTCTGTCAGGACCACTATCGTCAAATACAATTGACAATTAGCATACAGTTTGGATTGGCGGTGTGGTTCCGTTCTGGGCAGCCTAGCATGGATAAGAGCGGGGAGAGCAGCAATAACCCCCCCTTTGGGTAAACAGAACAGAACCAACATGAATATATGCAAATATATTTAATTCAAGATATTAAAGTACAACATAATTCGAGAATTTATTCTGATTCAAGGGGAATCAGAATGCCAAATCCCGACTGGGCGAGAGGAGGAGCTGAGGATGGAGGAGGGTAATTCGCTCCTGAGAAACGAGAGGAGCTGGGGATGGAGAAGGGTAATTCACTCCTGAGAAACGAGAGGAGCTGGGGATGGAGGAGGGTAATTCACTCCTGAGAAACGAGAGGAGCTGGGGATGGAGGAGGGTAATTCACTCCTGAGAAACGAGAGGAGCTGGGGAGGGAGGAGGGTAATTCGCTCCTGAGAAACGAGAGGAGCTGGGGATGGAGGAGGATAATTCGCTCCTGAGAAACGAGAGGAGCTGGGGATGGAGGAGGGTAATTCGCTCCTGAGAAACGAGAGGAGCTGGGGATGGAGGAGGGTAATTCGCTCCTGAGAAACGAGAGGAGTTGGGGATGGAGGAGGGTAATTCACTCCTGAGAAACGAGAGGAGCTGGGGATGGAGGAGGGTAATTCGCTCCTGAGAAACGAAAGGAGCTGGGGATGGAGGAGGGTAATTCGCTCCTGAGAAACGAGAGGATTTGGGGATGGAGGAGGGTAATTCACTCCTGAGAAACGAGAGGAGCTGGGGATGGAGGAGGGTAATTCGCTCCTGAGAAACGAGAGGAGCTGGGGATGGAGAAGGGTAATTCGCTCCTGAGAAACGAGAGGAGTTGGGGATGGAGGAGGGTAATTCGCTCCTGAGAAACGAGAGGAGCTGGGGATGGAGGAGGGTAATTCGCTCCTGAGAAACGAGAGGAGCTGGGGATGGAGGAGGGTAATTCGCTCCTGAGAAACGAGAGGAGCTGGGGATGGAGAAGGGTAATTCGCTCCTGAGAAACGAGAGGAGTTGGGGATGGAGGAGGGTAATTCGCTCCTGAGAAACGAGAGGAGCTGGGGATGGAGGAGGGTAATTCACTCCTGAGAAACGAGAGGAGTTGGGGATGGAGGAGGGTAATTCGCTCCTGAGAAACGAGAGGATTTGGGGATGGAGGAGGGTAATTCGCTCCTGAGAAACGAGAGGAGCTGGGGAGGGAGGAGGGTAATTCGCTCCTGAGAAACGAGAGGAGCTGGGGATGGAGAAGGGTAATTCGCTCCTGAGAAACGAGAGGAGTTGGGGATGGAGGAGGGTAATTCACTCCTGAGAAACGAGAGGAGCTGGGGATGGAGGAGGGTAATTCGCTCCTGAGAAACGAGAGGAGCTGGGGATGGAGGAGGGTAATTCGCTCCTGAGAAACGAGAGGAGTTGGGGATGGAGGAGGGTAATTCACTCCTGAGAAACGAGAGGAGTTGGGGATGGAGGAGGGTAATTCACTCCTGAGAAACGAGAGGAGTTGGGGATGGAGGAGGGTAATTCGCTCCTGAGAAACGAGAGGAGTTGGGGATGGAGGAGTGTAATTCACTCCTGAGAAACGAGAGGAGCTGGGGATGGAGGAGGGTAATTCGCTCCTGAGAAACGAGAGGAGCTGGGGATGGAGGAGGGTAATTCACTTGGAGGAGGGTAATTCGCTCCTGAGAAACGAGAGGAGTTGGGGATGGAGGAGGGTAATTCGCTCCTGAGAAACGAGAGGAGCTGGGGATGGAGGAGGGTAATTCACTCCTGAGAAACGAGAGGAGCTGGGGATGGAGGAGGGTAATTCGCTCCTGAGAAACGAGAGGAGCTGGGGAGGGAGGAGGGTAATTCGCTCCTGAGAAACGAGAGGAGCTGGGGAGGGAGGAGGGTAATTCGCTCCTGAGAAACGAGAGGAGTTGGGGATGGAGGAGGGTAATTCGCTCCTGAGAAACGAGAGGAGCTGGGGATGGAGGAGGGTAATTCACTCCTGAGAAACGAGAGGAGCTGGGGAGGGAGGAGGGTAATTCGCTCCTGAGAAACGAGAGGAGCTGGGGATGGAGGAGGGTAATTCACTCCTGAGAAACGAGAGGAGTTGGGGATGGAGGAGGGTAATTCGCTCCTGAGAAACGAGAGGAGCTGGGGATGGAGGAGGGTAATTCGCTCCTGAGAAACGAGAGGAGTTGGGGATGGAGGAGGGTAATTCGCTCCTGAGAAACGCAATAGATGCTGATAATACTGAAGGAGCTTATATATGTATACAGTGATAGGCGTCGCATCGCATTCCTATAGGTAGACGTGGATCAGCTGAGAGTCAGCTGATGCGAGCTCGACTAACGTGACCTGCTAGAACTAACTTGCTTGATTATTGCCATTGGACACAATTCAACGAAATTCAATGTGGCAATTCTCAAAAAAACAACAAAGAACACTTAAATATTGCATTTAAAGTAAATAATATAAAAAGTGTTAATGTCATGAAACCCCGTTTCATCACTGGTCGTTCACAGCTCAGATTTGAAAAAGACTCAAGAAATGTCCGTGTAAAGTTGGGGAAAAGTGGGAGTGTAGAGGATGGGAAAAGGGGAGAAAAATATGAGCAGAGAAAAAACATACAAATAAACAAACAAAACAAAAAATATAATGACAATAAACTCTTTATACTACTACCACCAACTATCATAAACAACTACGACATGCATATCTGAAGGACAACAACGCAAAGCTGAGCGAACAGCGCTGAAATGGTCTTTTGTGACTTATGAATTCTCCACTGTGATTGGATTAAAAAGAGTTGATTCTCATGAATAATGCAGAGAAAAGCTCAGAAATGCATGACGTAGACACATATTCGGCCATGGCAGCCAAAATAACATACCTCACTTTTCATGACGATGTTTCAACTTTGCTTTTGCATTTTAAACCGGATGAATGAAATGGATCAGAAAAAAAAAAACAAAAAAAAAAACAACAAAACAAAACAATTTTCCCTCAATAATAAACATAGTGAGTGCTCTAGTTGTTTTCATTGACGTGCAGTCTTTACATATCTGTTGATATCTAAAAAAAAACGACACTTTAATAACAGTAAGAGACTGTAAAATATGTATATTTTACATGATAGACCCCTGATGGTATATTGATGCACATTGATAATAAAATCACAGAGTGCTTTTTTCCTCACTTTGAGGCGCAAAAGAGGATTTGAGGATACTCGACTGTTTTGGTCTTCAAAGTGAGCAGAAAAAAGGTTCATCAGGGAGAAAAGGGTCATTGCTAATTAGTGGGGGGGAAATCCTAATGGTCATTAAAGGCTTTTATCACTTTCCACATGTTAGAGCAGTTTCAATGTGGCCTTCAATATGCCTTTTATACTTATGCTTTATCTCTCTGATGCCTGATCTAAAGGCTGGATCCCGTTCTTTGAGCAGAAACTGTACTTTCCCTTCGTGGCTTCTGGTTAGGGAACACTTTGATGCTTTTTGTTGTTAAAAATCTTCATTATTTGTTCATTTCACCTACTTTTTTTTTACAATGGCAGCCTGGCAGGAGAGAAACATCCTACTGCACACACTAACCAAACATACACTACATTCAAAGACACACTACGGAAGCCCTGAACCGCAACGTAAAAAAAAAAAAAATCCTTAAAAAAAATCTAGCATTTCGAGATTAAAATTGAAATATTTCAAGAATAAAGTCAAAAATATTTCGAGATTAATGTCGAAATATTTTGAGAATAAAGTCTTCCGTATAAATTGCGTGTGTGCTTGCCGTTATTTCACATTGCCACACAGGCATTCATGCGTGTGCGTGCGTGCGTGTGTGTGTGTTTGTAAACTGGATCTACACAAAATAATAGCTTTTTACTTTTATCTGGGCTTTCAACAAAAGGAAATTCTACAGGTCTACCAACATGGCATTAGGCTATAGGACGTTATAAAATATACTGCGCTGGAATAGACTTTAGCCTACAGGCGAAAACTCTTTTCAGACTGGATCAAGATATCCAGCTTTATGAATGAATGAATGCATGAATGAGGCATTTATATAGCGCTTTCATATGTCTACTGTAGGCCTACACTTAAAAGTGCTTTACAATCATTTCAGGGAATCTCTCCTCAACCACCACCAGTGGTTATTATATTTGAGGAAATCCGGGATCCGGCCAAATGATTGGATACAGAATGATGCACTTAAAATATCCAGAACGTATGGTGAAGAGGGAGACAGTGCGGTTACTGTTAAGTGTTCTCGACCCAGATAGTGTTGCCTATTATAGACGAGCACGAAAACACGTCAAAACACTGCCACATAAAGTTTCGACCAGGTTGTGAACCTACTCCGGCGGAGTCTGTGTGCTCGTCTATAGGCAACGCCATGGTAATGCATGTTGGTAGATTGGCACCTGTCGAATTTTATTTTTGTTGAAAGCCCAGATAAAAGTAAAAAGCTACTATTTTGTGTAGATCCATGTCCGAGGCAGTTCGACTTCACAAGCGCATTTCTTTACACAGACACACACACACACACACACACACACACACACACACACACACACACACACACACACACACACACACACACACACACACACACACACACACACACACACACACACACACACACACACACACACACACACACACACACACACACACACACACACACACACAAAAAAAATCAGAATTGGAAACACGCCCTCTGCGCCAGTGGACGCGCGTCGTTATTAATGCACACACATGCAACTTTTACGGAAGTCTGTATTCTCGTAATGTTTCGACTTTATTCTCAAAATGTTTCGACTTTAATCTCGAAATGTTTCGACTTAAAGGGCCCTACACACCGGGACAAATATCGGCGCGCGTTATTCGCCAGCGTTTTTCAACGCGTTTTTTGTGTTCACACCCAAACGATTTTCGCTGACGATGAGCCGAGTGAACATGCAAATTCATTCCCTGACATTAGATGGCGCTTAATGTAAAACAGAAACCACTCCATAACATTTCTCTTTTATCAAGATTTTTGTAGTCGCTGTCGCGTTTGTCATATAGTTCTTTATGTTCCGACACCAACGAGACCAGCAGCTCTACATTCATCTAGCCTTGCATCTTCCTCGTCTTATTTCTTCCCGGCAGTGTAGACGCTACGCGTATATCTTCTTCGCCGTTACGTATGTGTGCTCGGAAAGACCGTTTTGTGTTTGAGCGCCCCCAAGTTGTGTTTTACTGTAACTTCAGAAGCTCCAGACACGTGAACAAAAGCGCCAATCTCATTGGTCGGATAGTTTTTGACGCGGTGCGTCAAACCAAAAAAACGAACCCGAGGCGTTTTTTAAAAAAATGACGCTTTTACGCGTGCCGTTTTTCGCGCCAGTGTGCACACTCACATTGGCGCCCTTTGTTTAGTCACGAGGCGATAAACGTCGGCGAATACCGCGCGCGAAATTTTTCCCGGTGTGAACAGGCCTTTAATCTCTAAATGTTTCGAATTTAATCTCTAAATATTTCGACGTTAAAAAAAAAATCCTTAAAAAAAAAAAAAAAATCTAGTATTTCGAGATTAAAGTCGAAATATTTCGAGAATAAAGTCGAAATATTTCGAGAATAAAGACGAAACATTTCGACTTTAATCTCGAAATACTAGAATTTTTTTTTTTTTTTTAAGGATTTTTCTTTTTTTAACGTTGCGTTTCAGGGCTTCCGTAACACACAAATAAAATATTGAAAAAATATTGAAGAAATAAAGAGCTTTCTTTTCAAGAATTATTTAAAGTATTCATTACCAGTATCATAGAGAAAGAAACAAGAGATAGATGTGTCAGTTATTTCTAAAAACCATAAGCATTTCTTTCTTCTGGGGACATTAAGGAAAATATATTTAGATGGTCTATGTTACAGGTTGATATTGCAAAGCTTATTTAAGATAAACTGCTGTTAATCCTAACAAAGATGTGTAAATAAATATATTTCTGTAATGACCACTCTCGAAGTGTTTGGCATGGTAATGGATATGACAGTGGATATGTATGTTTGTCTTGACGAAATAGATCTGCTGCTGCTCTTGTTAAATACACAGACACGCTGCGGTGAGCAAGAAAGACATTCTGCTGCTGCACAAACAAACATAGCACGCATGAATTAGCCGTAGCAGATCTGTACAGGTGGAGCTGGGGAAGGGGGAGGGTTTTTGAGAGCACTGCACTGCCACAGATAATGCTAACCAAGTATTTGAAGGTTGAGCAGCGAGCTCATTGGCTACTGATACAGCAGGAACCAATCAGCTGTGCCAATCAATCAGCTGTGCCCTATAGACCTTATGTAGCTCCGCCCCTTTTCAGCTCTGTGCTTGTTGTCTTTTGTCTTCCGGTTTGTATTTCCACAGCGATCTTAAGAATTTATGAATGAAATGTCCATTTTAAAATCTTCCCGGTCTACTGACATATGTTAAGACATCTCATTTAAACATTACAATGCTCGTGATAACTTTCGTTAACTCTACAATAGATTGATTGAGATTGATAGATTGAGTTAAGGGCCTATCAGCCAGCGCTATCTTAAGTTTTATGACAGAATTTTGCATTTCAATGAAATGCACGCCTGGTTTGTAGTAAAGGCCATTTAAGAAGGCAATGATGTGTTTAACATGGGACATCAGCGCTTGACATTACCACCCACCAACAAATGCGGGTGTATTTCAGCAGTGTGTAACGCAGTCACTCCTACTAGACACTTTGATGGGTTGAATTTTATATATAATATATACATTTTTCAATTGTAGTCTTTTAAAAGGGCATCTGAAATAATAAACTAAGTGCAATGTAGTGTTTTTAAAAAATATTGATACTGAAATATCTGAAACGCTTGCAATAGTCATTTTTCGCAGAATAGATACTCTCCGACAGCGAGTGAGGAGAGGCGGGTTTGTGTGTAACTCATTTAATTTGCTCCGGATGAATATTGTTGGTGTTTCAGGGCTTGAATTTCGGCATGGGATTGCTTTTATTGCGCATCATTTTACTCATTCCTGCAGATTTGTGTGCAGAACACAGTCAGTTATGTTTTAAGTGAACGTAGACAGAAAACGCATGTGTAACAGTATAATAGATCCGTGCGTCAGGTCTTAAAGTGACAGCAGCCTAATATACGTGATGCCAAATTATGAGATAATATTAAAAACATCTATATGGCAGTTTTTCATGATATTAAAAATCTAAATGTTCAGGGCAGCTTTGAGTACTTTTTTCAATTAACAGCAAAATCGTAGTTTGTACAATATGCTTTTTTTTAATTTTTTTAACTGACATTGTTAGAGCAGTACTTTTACTTTACTTTTACCTGTAAATTTGTAAAATCCTTCTTTACAGCCCTAAAATAAACCCTGGCTGTGATATCGAAAGAGTTTGTCGTGGGTTGGATTAAAATGGATTACACAATCCAAAAGATCATCAGATCAAAATATGCTCTGACATGGACTGCAGAAGTCTGACTGGAAACACATTTCCTCGGCTGGGCTAGTCGTTTGCCTCTGAAGGCCTGGAGAACGTGTGTATGTGCGTGTGTCGTCTCCACCCCCTGACTCTCAGATGCTGCGGTGTAAAGCCTGCGCTGATCCCTCACTCCAGGCTGACCGATGAGGATCTGCAGACGGGAGGTAAGAGGCATCTGTTGGTTTTCACGTGTTGACGAGGACGTGTTTTCCCTGGAAAAATGTGCACTGCTGTCCGGGGGCAGACTGTGTGGAGGATGATTGGGTTTACAGTTCAGAAATGGGAGACATTTTTGTGTGAAAACCGATAATATTTGTGAGTATTTCCACAATTCTCAAGTTCTCCTTAGCTTTTGGCGTTTGATTAGGTCTGATTATTGTGAGTGAGATGTAGTGTGACGGATTATGTTTGTAAGCACTGTTAGAGTTTTATGTTGTGTTATGTACAACACTTTGGTCCGTTTTTATGGTTTTGAAGGTGCTTTGTAAATAAATTTTGAGTTGAGTTGAGTATGCATTTGTAAAATCTTGACTTGATAAATGTTAAAAATGTATGTTAGTGAAAAGACCCAGAAGTGTTTTTGTTTTTGCACTGCCAAAAATGCTTTTCTTAGTATTTTTGTCTTGTTTTCTGTCTAAATATCAAATAAATCAAGATTCATTTTCTATACAAGTAAAATTACGTCGATATTATGTCTCATTTTCTTAAAAAAATAAATAATAATTCTAAATGTAGTTTTTGCTTAAAACAAGCTAAATTATCTGCCAATGGGGTTAGAATAATAATCTCAATTCAAACAGAAACAAGATTATTTTCTTATTCTTTACCCCATTATTCTATATTCTATATTATTCTTACCCCATTGGCAGATAATTTAGCTTGTTTTAAGCAAAAACTCACTTAATTTAGATTTGGCTCCCCCAGAAAACAAGACATAATATCTTATGCCATTTTACTTGTAAATTCATCTTGATTTAAGAATTTTTTGATGTTTGGACTGGAAACAAGACCACACCACAACTATAGAATCACTTTCAGAACGATTAACAATGACAGCCAATCAGAACCCACCAAACTTTAAAGAGCTGGAGCATTTGAAGCAGCAGATGACAAAACAGAATAAACAGAAATTCTGTCCGCTGGTGTGAACGCTAATATAGTTATAGTTATCTTTCATTCTTGGTGTGAATGGGCCTTTAGAATTAGTTGTTTTGTGCTATAAGTAACCTCAAGTTGTGTGGTTTGTTATACTGAGCTTTTTTGCTTGGCAAACCCATAAACTGACATTGATGGATGGATTTTTGCTGTATCTAGAGACCAAAATATCTAGAGACATGGGTGTTTAGATAGGCAAGCATCTAACACCATTTAATCGAAGCACAGGGAAGCACCACTCGCATTTTCTTCAGTCAATCTAGTTTACCTAGAAAGGAGCTGGCACTAAATGAAAAAATAAAAAATAAAAAATTAATCATTATGCTCACTAGAACTTTTTTCTGTAAAATGTCTAACAAAATAACCAGTAAAAGAGCAGAAATATTTTTTATTTTTATTTTCGCTCATTTGGACTCATAGCATACAATTTTATTTTGGTGTTTTTCATTTTATAGTTTTTTTATTTTTTTATTTTTACCTCTAGGTTAGTAGTTTTCTCCCAGGATGCTGCAGAAAAAAGATGATGCCAGTGTTTTTATATCAAGTTACTTGTCTAGAGTATTTTCCTTTTTTTTCTAGAAAATGCTCACTCACTCAGCGTTCCTCCAATGTCTGTATCCAAGATTCAAAAACAATTTAAAGTCAGCATGAAACAGAAGTTGCGATCGTCTTTTCTTCTCTGTTGTGACGTATATCGAGTGAAACGGCTTCTGGAACAAGAACAAATGTAGGGCGGGGCTTGATAATTTTAATGGGGAATTGACTGGATGGTTGTGGTTTGCTATTGGTTGATCTCATGTGAGTGACAGGTTGCCCCGCCCTCATCGTCAGAGATGTTGCTGCAAAAGGAAGGGGAAGTTATTTTGATTCAATGAGGTGTATGAATAATAATAAAAAAATGTACATGATAAACCATTTATAATAAATACTGCAATATTCCATGGAAATGTTGACTTCACAGTGACCTTAAGGGTTAAAAATGTTCCAGTGCTCTTTTGCTGTTATCTCTGCTTTTCTCAGAAGCATTAGTCTAATAAATGGATCTGATGGGCGTCTCTTATCTCAGGCCACAATCGCTCGGCACCCCACATGTATGCTGGCAAGCAGTCAGGTTATTTTAGCATCAGGAACAGGAGTCAACCTAGATTTAAACAAGACAGAGTTGGAGCGCAGGAGGAGTGAGAGTGCAGATTTGTTTTACATTTTGCTCTGTGTAACTAACTAAATTACATCATTAAATTACAGGACATTCAGTAGTGTGACAGCAGCTCAGCTCTCTTCAACATGTAGAGGTCTAGAAGCACTAAATGCTACTTTGCTGTTTTATGTATGTAGCTTTAGACAACATTTATTTGAGCTAACTGGTTGGTTCGTCCTGTGTGATCGATGAGGCTTCGGCAGTTAACCCTGCTGGTAGATGTAATAACTAATCCGTCCTTCGGATG
Organism: Squalius cephalus; assembly: GCF_949319135.1. Classification (NCBI taxonomy): domain Eukaryota; kingdom Metazoa; phylum Chordata; class Actinopteri; order Cypriniformes; family Leuciscidae; genus Squalius; species Squalius cephalus. The sequence goes on along the minus strand of NC_137126.1, from coordinate 3,178,155 downwards.
AGACGTTAAACCGAGGTCCTGACTCTCTGTGGTCATACAAAATCCCAGGATGTTCTTCGGAAAAAGAGTAGGGGTGTAACCCCGGGCATCTTGGCCAGATTTGCCCCTTGGCCTCTATCCATCATGACCCCTTAATCATCCCCATATATACTGATTGGCATCATCACTGTCTCCTCTCCACCAGTAAGCTGGTGTGTGTGTGTGTGTGTGCGTGTGGTGGGCGTTCTGGCGCAATATGGCTGCCGTCACATCATCCAGGTGATGCTGCACATTGGTGGCGGTTGAGGAGACTCCCCCTTCCATATGTAAAAGCGCTATATAAATGTAATAAATTATTAATAATAATAATAATTCGTTACATTTATATAGCGCTTTTTCTGAGACCTCAAAGTGCTTTACATAGATGGGGGAATCTCCTCAACCACCACCAATGTGCAGCATCCACTTGGATGATGCGACGGCAGCCATATTGCGCCAGAACGCCCACCACACACCAGCTTACTGGTGGAGAGGAGACAGTGATTAAGCCGATCAGTATATGGGGATGATTAGGAGGCCATGATGGACAGAGGCCAAGGGGCAAATTTGGCCAGGATGCCGGGGTTACACCCCTACTTATTATACACCCCTATTATACACCCCTACACCCCTTATAATAATAATTATTATTATAATTAATATGCAGAAAATAAATAAATAAATAATAGCTGGGCCTTCATTGATGCACTCTCAACCTTCACTTTCAACATTCATTCTCAACATGAAGCACTTTGTGACTGAAAGTAACAGATTATGAGGCCCTGATTGCTTAGTGGTAAAAGGCAACAACCCGCAGCTCGGCAGTGTCAGTTAATGGGTGGTCATAAAAGTAATCTTAGTAAGATGAGTGTTTGACAGCATCAATTATTCATTGTGTTCTGAGACTGTAATCTACCCATAACATCTAAGCATAGTTAGTTCGATAAACAGCTCTATTCTCCTGGGCATCTTTTTGCAGTTCAGTCAGCCTTTAGTGCACTGATATATTACAGATGCCTCTGGTTTTTTTTGCTTGTTAGGGGCCAAGCCCCGAAGGGGCTATGGCACCTATTGTATCTGTTAGTTTTCTTATTATTAGGGGCCAAGCCCCGAAGGGGCTATGGCACCTATTGTATCTGTTAGTTTTCTTATTATTAGGGGCCAAGCCCCGAAGGGGCTATGGCACCTATTGTATCTGTTAGTTTTCTTATTATTATTAGGGGCCAAGCCCCGAAGGGGCTATGGCACCTATTGTATCTGTTAGTTTTTAGGGGCCAAGCCCCGAAGGGGCTATGGCACCTATTGTATCTGTTAGTTTTCTTATTATTATTATTATTATTATTCTTCTTCCTCCTCTTGAAGTCTATGGCAGCCCTATGAACCATACATAGGAAAATGATGAAATTTGGCACACTTGTAGTGATGGTAATGAAAAGTAATTGTAGCAATTTTTGAGTCTCTAGGTCCAACTCTATAGCGCCACCAGCAGTTCAAAAATTCAACATTGAAATGGTTATAACTTTTGAACCCTTTGATCTAGAAAAATGAAACTTAGTACACCTGATTCATCTCATCATGCTGATTAGAACCAATATCTTACATTAAGACTCCGCCCATTACAGTAGTGGCCATTTTGAAAAGTACAGTATGCAGTTTTTTTGCTACTCCTCCTTCAAAATTGGTCTAATTTTGTCCAAACATGTACTCAAATGATCTTCGGACTGAGCCGCATAAAAGTACTGTCCCCGATTTTTTTTATTCTTCTCTGATCAAAAGTTATGACGTCGCAAACTTAACGAGGTCGACCCAAAATTGGTTCAGAAGCTATAGCTCGGCCAAACTTTGATCAATCGAAACGAAAATTGGTACACTTCATCGGAAGCATGATCTGAGGTTCCATGCCAAAGTTGGGAACAGCGCCACCTACGGGTCATGAGATATGGAAAATGCATATTTTGGCCAATAACTTATGAACAGTTTGTCAGAAAATTATAAACTTGGTGTCTATCGATTCCTTGGGTCATGACAAATCCGTAGATATCGATTTTGCCATGATGGGATGTACCACGTGTCCGCCATTTTGAATGATGTCATAATTTGCAATATCTTTTAAACTATTTGAAATTTCTTCACCAAATTTGGTATGGATCATCATTAGCATGGCCCGAAGGTACCTGAGAAATTTGATCACAGCGCCACCTAGTGTTCCAGAGATATCATTGTTTTTTGAAAAAACGCTTATAACTTTTGCTAACATTGCTTGAAATTTGATTTCTTTATGTCAATATATTCCTTGGCTTATGCCGATTTCAACGATATCTCATATGTTATTTATCAACAATGTGACTGGCCGCCATATTGGAGTGAATGTAAAACAGTTTTTTCGCTACTCCTCCTTCAAAATTGGTCTAATTTTGTCCAAACATGTACTCAAATGATCTTCGGACTGAGCCGCATAAAAGTACTGTCCCCGATTTTTTTGCTATACTGGAAAAAAAAAGTTATGATGTCGCAAACTTAATGAGGTCAACCCATAATTGGTTCAGAGGCTGTAACTTGTGAACAGTTTGTCACAAAATCATAAAATTGGTGTCTATCGATTCCTTGCGTCATGTCGAATCTGAGGATATCTATTTTGCCAGCATTGGATGTACCACATCATAAGCTATATTAGCATTAAGTTAGCTTAGCATGCTAATCTCGTTAACATGATTTTGTGTGCTCATTCACACACTGAAGCCTCTCCTCTGCAGCTTTGTAAAACATGTCCTCTGGGTGGCGCAAGTGGTTCAACCATGCGTCATGAATCCCGAACCATTGTGGTCGTGGGTTCGAGACCAGTGTGGGGCGACTTTGAAATTGTGTATAAAATAATAATTTAAATTCCTTCCGGCTCTGCACTGCTGTTGGTGCTTAAATGCTAGCTGTGCTGCTGTAATTGATGTGCTTACTGTGCTTGATGTACATTAAATTTCTGATGTTTTGCTCTTCTGGCTCCGCATTGCGCTACAGCGGCTGTTGCTTGCTCTGCCTTGCAGGGCTTGGCCCCGTATTGCTGCTTGCAGCTATATTCTTATTATTATTATTATTATTATTCTTCTTCCTCCTCTTGAAGTCTATGGCAGCCCTATGAACCATACATAGGAAAATGATGAAATTTGGCACACTTGTAGTGATGGTAATGAAAAGTAATTGTAGCAATTTTTGAGTCTCTAGGACCAACTCTATAGCGCCACCAGCAGTTCAAAAATCCAACATTGAAATGGTTATAACTTTTGAACCCTTTGATCTAGAAAAATGAAACTTAGTACACCTGATTTATCTCATCATGCTGATCAGAACCAATATCTTACATCAAGACTCCGCCCATTACAGTAGTGGCCATTTTGAAAAGTACAGTATGCAGTTTTTTTGCTACTCCTCCTTCAAAATTGGTCTAATTTTGTCCAAACATGTACTCAAATGATCTTCGGACTGAGCCGCATAAAAGTACTGTCCCCGATTTTTTTGCTATATTGGAAAAAAAAAAGTTATGATGTCGCAAACTTAACGAGGTCGACCCAAAATTGGTTCAGAAGCTATAGCTCGGCCAAACTTTGATCAATCGAAACGAAAATTGGTACACTTCATCGGAAGCATGATCTGAGGTTCCATGCCAAAGTTGGGAACAGCGCCACCTACGGGTCATGAGATATGGAAAATGCATATTTTGGCCAATAACTTATGAACAGTTTGTCAGAAAATTATAAACTTGGTGTCTATCGATTCCTTGGGTCATGACAAATCCGTGGATATCGATTTTGCCATGATGGGATGTACCACGTGTCCGCCATTTTGAATGATGTCATAATTTGCAATATCTTTTAAACTATTTGAAATTTCTTCACCAAATTTGGTATGGATCATCATTAGCATGGCCCGAAGGTACCTGAGAAATTTGATCACAGCGCCACCTAGTGTTCCAGAGATATCATTGTTTTTTGAAAAAACGCTTATAACTTTTGCTAACATTGCTTGAAATTTGATTTCTTTATGTCAATATATTCCTTGGCTTATGCCGATTTCAACGATATCTCATATGTTATTTATCAACAATGTGACTGGCCGCCATATTGGAGTGAATGTAAAACAGTTTTTTCGCTACTCCTCCTTCAAAATTGGTCTAATTTTGTCCAAACATGTACTCAAATGATCTTCGGACTGAGCCGCATAAAAGTACTGTCCCCGATTTTTTTGCTATACTGGAAAAAAAAAGTTATGATGTCGCAAACTTAATGAGGTCAACCCATAATTGGTTCAGAGGCTGTAACTTGTGAACAGTTTGTCACAAAATCATAAAATTGGTGTCTATCGATTCCTTGCGTCATGTCGAATCTGAGGATATCTATTTTGCCAGCATTGGATGTACCACATCATAAGCTATATTAGCATTAAGTTAGCTTAGCATGCTAATCTCGTTAACATGATTTTGTGTGCTCATTCACACACTGAAGCCTCTCCTCTGCAGCTTTGTAAAACATGTCCTCTGGGTGGCGCAAGTGGTTCAACCATGCGTCATGAATCCCGAACCATTGTGGTCGTGGGTTCGAGACCAGTGTGGGGCGACTTTGAAATTGTGTATAAAATAATAATTTAAATTCCTTCCGGCTCTGCACTGCTGTTGGTGCTTAAATGCTAGCTGTGCTGCTGTAATTGATGTGCTTACTGTGCTTGATGTACATTAAATTTCTGATGTTTTGCTCTTCTGGCTCCGCATTGCGCTACAGCGGCTGTTGCTTGCTCTGCCTTGCAGGGCTTGGCCCCGTATTGCTGCTTGCAGCTATATTAGCAATTGTTATTGTCAGAATAACAATTCTTCTTCTTCCGCAAATGGGAGTCTATGGCAGCCCTATGAACCGTACATAGGAAAATGATGAAATTTGGCACACTTCTAGTGATGGTAATGAATAGTAATTGGACCAATTTTTGAGTCTCTAGCACCAACTCCATAGCGCCACCACCAGTTCAAATATTCAACAATGAAATGGTTATAACTTTTGAACCCTTTGATCTAGAGACATGAAACTTAGTACACCAGATTCCACTCATCATGCTGATCACAACCAATACCTTACATTAAGACTCCGCCCATTACAGTAGTGGCCATTTTGAAAAGTACAGTATTCAGTTTTTTCGCTACTCCTCCTTCAAAATTTGTCCAATTTTCTCCAAAATTTGCTCAAATGATCTTTGGACTGAGCCGCACAGAAATGACTGAACAGAATTTTTTGCTATACTGGAAAAAAAAAAGTTATGATGTCGCAAAGTTAACGAGGTCAACCCAAAATTGGTTCAGAGGCTGTATCTCGGCCAAAAATCGATCAATCGAAATGAAAATTAGTACGCTTCATCGGAGCCATGACCTGAGGGTCCATGCCAAAGTTGGCAACAGCGCCACCTACAGGTCATGAGATCTGGAAAATTACTATTTTGGCCAATAACATTTGAACAGTTTGTCAGAAAATCATAAATGTGGTATCTATGGATTCCTTGTGTCATGCCGATGAATTAATTATTCGAGATCAGATGAACCATGTGTCCGCCACTTTGAATTGTGTCATAAATTGCAATATCTTTTAAACTATTTGACATATCAGCACAAAATTTAGTATGGATCATCATTAGTAAGTCCTGAAGGTACCTGAGAACTTTGAACACAGCGCCACCTAGTGTTCCAGAGATATAAGGTATTTTGCAAAAACGCTTATAACTTTTGAAAACATTGTTCAAATTTTGATTTCTTTATGTCATTATGTTCCGTGGCTGATGCAGATTCCGACGATGTCACAATTGTCATTTTCCAACAATGTGACTGTCCACCATATTGGAGCAAATGAAAAACAGTTTTTTTGCTACTCCTCCTTCAAATTTTGCTCAATTTTGCCCAAAATTTGATCAGATGTTCTTTGGACTGAGCCGCAGAGAAATGACTCAACAGATTTTTTATATTCACTACCGTTCTCGAGATATTTGTCTCCAAAGTTGACCTAGCCTGTGTTTTTTGCCTTATGCTAGTTAGCTTAGCATAATAATTGATTAGCATGCTAACCAGATGCCATTCTTTCTAATGTGACCCTTCAGCTATCAAGTTAACCATAAACAAAACTAGCATAGCATGCCAATCTGGTTAACATGCTTTTTTGTGCTTATTCTTACACTGAAGCCTCTCCTCTGCAGCTTTGCAATTCGTGTCCTCTGAGTGGCGCAATTTGCTAAACCAAGTGTCATGAATCCCGAACCATTCCAGTCGTGGGTTCAAGTCCTGTGTTGGACAACTTAAATTTTTTTTATACAGTTGTCATTTCAATTCCTTCCGGCTCTGCACTGCTGTTGGTGCTTAAATGCTCGCTGCGCTGCTTTGCTTACAGTACTTGCTGTGCTTGATGTACATTTACTTGTATATTAAATTTCTGCTCTTTTTGTTCTTCTGGCTTCGCACTGCTGTTGGTGCTTAAATGCTTGCTGCGCTGCAGTGCTTACAGTACTTGCTGTGTTGCTGTACATGATGTGCTGGCTGTGCTTGATGTGCTTGCAGTGCGCCATACTTGTTCTGCTTGCGGTGCCTTGAAGGGCTTGGCCCCTGTATTGCTGCTTGCAGCTATATTTATTATTATTATTCTTCTTCCTCCTCTTGAAGTCTATGGCAGCCCTATGAACCATACATAGGAAAATGATGAAATTTGGCACACTTGTAGTGATGGTAATGAAAAGTAATTGTAGCAATTTTTGAGTCTCTAGGACCAACTCTATAGCGCCACCAGCAGTTCAAAAATCCAACATTGAAATGGTTATAACTTTTGAACCCTTTGATCTAGAAAAATGAAACTTAGTACACCTGATTTATCTCATCATGCTGATCAGAACCAATATCTTACATCAAGACTCCGCCCATTACAGTAGTGGCCATTTTGAAAAGTACAGTATGCAGTTTTTTTGCTACTCCTCCTTCAAAATTGGTCTAATTTTGTCCAAACATGTACTCAAATGATCTTCGGACTGAGCCGCATAAAAGTACTGTCCCCGATTTTTTTGCTATATTGGAAAAAAAAAAGTTATGATGTCGCAAACTTAACCAGGTCGACCCAAAATTGGTTCAGAAGCTATAGCTCGGCCAAACTTTGATCAATCGAAACGAAAATTGGTACACTTCATCGGAAGCATGATCTGAGGTTCCATGCCAAAGTTGGGAACAGCGCCACCTACGGGTCATGAGATATGGAAAATGCATATTTTGGCCAATAACTTATGAACAGTTTGTCAGAAAATTATAAACTTGGTGTCTATCGATTCCTTGGGTCATGACAAATCCGTGGATATCGATTTTGCCATGATGGGATGTACCACGTGTCCGCCATTTTGAATGATGTCATAATTTGCAATATCTTTTAAACTATTTGAAATTTCTTCACCAAATTTGGTATGGATCATCATTAGCATGGCCCGAAGGTACCTGAGAAATTTGATCACAGCGCCACCTAGTGTTCCAGAGATATCATTGTTTTTTGAAAAAACGCTTATAACTTTTGCTAACATTGCTTGAAATTTGATTTCTTTATGTCAATATATTCCTTGGCTTATGCCGATTTCAACGATATCTCATATGTTATTTATCAACAATGTGACTGGCCGCCATATTGGAGTGAATGTAAAACAGTTTTTTCGCTACTCCTCCTTCAAAATTGGTCTAATTTTGTCCAAACATGTACTCAAATGATCTTCGGACTGAGCCGCATAAAAGTACTGTCCCCGATTTTTTTGCTATACTGGAAAAAAAAAGTTATGATGTCGCAAACTTAATGAGGTCAACCCATAATTGGTTCAGAGGCTGTAACTTGTGAACAGTTTGTCACAAAATCATAAAATTGGTGTCTATCGATTCCTTGCGTCATGTCGAATCTGAGGATATCTATTTTGCCAGCATTGGATGTACCACATCATAAGCTATATTAGCATTAAGTTAGCTTAGCATGCTAATCTCGTTAACATGATTTTGTGTGCTCATTCACACACTGAAGCCTCTCCTCTGCAGCTTTGTAAAACATGTCCTCTGGGTGGCGCAAGTGGTTCAACCATGCGTCATGAATCCCGAACCATTGTGGTCGTGGGTTCGAGACCAGTGTGGGGCGACTTTGAAATTGTGTATAAAATAATAATTTAAATTCCTTCCGGCTCTGCACTGCTGTTGGTGCTTAAATGCTAGCTGTGCTGCTGTAATTGATGTGCTTACTGTGCTTGATGTACATTAAATTTCTGATGTTTTGCTCTTCTGGCTCCGCATTGCGCTACAGCGGCTGTTGCTTGCTCTGCCTTGCAGGGCTTGGCCCCGTATTGCTGCTTGCAGCTATATTTATTATTATTATTATTCTTCTTCCTCCTCTTGAAGTCTATGGCAGCCCTATGAACCATACATAGGAAAATGATGAAATTTGGCACACTTGTAGTGATGGTAATGAAAAGTAATTGTAGCAATTTTTGAGTCTCTAGGACCAACTCTATAGCGCCACCAGCAGTTCAAAAATCCAACATTGAAATGGTTATAACTTTTGAACCCTTTGATCTAGAAAAATGAAACTTAGTACACCTGATTTATCTCATCATGCTGATCAGAACCAATATCTTACATCAAGACTCCGCCCATTACAGTAGTGGCCATTTTGAAAAGTACAGTATGCAGTTTTTTTGCTACTCCTCCTTCAAAATTGGTCTAATTTTGTCCAAACATGTACTCAAATGATCTTCGGACTGAGCCGCATAAAAGTACTGTCCCCGATTTTTTTGCTATATTGGAAAAAAAAAAGTTATGATGTCGCAAACTTAACGAGGTCGACCCAAAATTGGTTCAGAAGCTATAGCTCGGCCAAACTTTGATCAATCGAAACGAAAATTGGTACACTTCATCGGAAGCATGATCTGAGGTTCCATGCCAAAGTTGGGAACAGCGCCACCTACGGGTCATGAGATATGGAAAATGCATATTTTGGCCAATAACTTATGAACAGTTTGTCAGAAAATTATAAACTTGGTGTCTATCGATTCCTTGGGTCATGACAAATCCGTGGATATCGATTTTGCCATGATGGGATGTACCACGTGTCCGCCATTTTGAATGATGTCATAATTTGCAATATCTTTTAAACTATTTGAAATTTCTTCACCAAATTTGGTATGGATCATCATTAGCATGGCCCGAAGGTACCTGAGAAATTTGATCACAGCGCCACCTAGTGTTCCAGAGATATCATTGTTTTTTGAAAAAACGCTTATAACTTTTGCTAACATTGCTTGAAATTTGATTTCTTTATGTCAATATATTCCTTGGCTTATGCCGATTTCAACGATATCTCATATGTTATTTATCAACAATGTGACTGGCCGCCATATTGGAGTGAATGTAAAACAGTTTTTTCGCTACTCCTCCTTCAAAATTGGTCTAATTTTGTCCAAACATGTACTCAAATGATCTTCGGACTGAGCCGCATAAAAGTACTGTCCCCGATTTTTTTGCTATACTGGAAAAAAAAAGTTATGATGTCGCAAACTTAATGAGGTCAACCCATAATTGGTTCAGAGGCTGTAACTTGTGAACAGTTTGTCACAAAATCATAAAATTGGTGTCTATCGATTCCTTGCGTCATGTCGAATCTGAGGATATCTATTTTGCCAGCATTGGATGTACCACATCATAAGCTATATTAGCATTAAGTTAGCTTAGCATGCTAATCTCGTTAACATGATTTTGTGTGCTCATTCACACACTGAAGCCTCTCCTCTGCAGCTTTGTAAAACATGTCCTCTGGGTGGCGCAAGTGGTTCAACCATGCGTCATGAATCCCGAACCATTGTGGTCGTGGGTTCGAGACCAGTGTGGGGCGACTTTGAAATTGTGTATAAAATAATAATTTAAATTCCTTCCGGCTCTGCACTGCTGTTGGTGCTTAAATGCTAGCTGTGCTGCTGTAATTGATGTGCTTACTGTGCTTGATGTACATTAAATTTCTGATGTTTTGCTCTTCTGGCTCCGCATTGCGCTACAGCGGCTGTTGCTTGCTCTGCCTTGCAGGGCTTGGCCCCGTATTGCTGCTTGCAGCTATATTTATTATTATTATTCTTCTTCCTCCTCTTGAAGTCTATGGCAGCCCTATGAACCATACATAGGAAAATGATGAAATTTGGCACACTTGTAGTGATGGTAATGAAAAGTAATTGTAGCAATTTTTGAGTCTCTAGGACCAACTCTATAGCGCCACCAGCAGTTCAAAAATCCAACATTGAAATGGTTATAACTTTTGAACCCTTTGATCTAGAAAAATGAAACTTAGTACACCTGATTTATCTCATCATGCTGATCAGAACCAATATCTTACATCAAGACTCCGCCCATTACAGTAGTGGCCATTTTGAAAAGTACAGTATGCAGTTTTTTTGCTACTCCTCCTTCAAAATTGGTCTAATTTTGTCCAAACATGTACTCAAATGATCTTCGGACTGAGCCGCATAAAAGTACTGTCCCCGATTTTTTTGCTATATTGGAAAAAAAAAAGTTATGATGTCGCAAACTTAACGAGGTCGACCCAAAATTGGTTCAGAAGCTATAGCTCGGCCAAACTTTGATCAATCGAAACGAAAATTGGTACACTTCATCGGAAGCATGATCTGAGGTTCCATGCCAAAGTTGGGAACAGCGCCACCTACGGGTCATGAGATATGGAAAATGCATATTTTGGCCAATAACTTATGAACAGTTTGTCAGAAAATTATAAACTTGGTGTCTATCGATTCCTTGGGTCATGACAAATCCGTGGATATCGATTTTGCCATGATGGGATGTACCACGTGTCCGCCATTTTGAATGATGTCATAATTTGCAATATCTTTTAAACTATTTGAAATTTCTTCACCAAATTTGGTATGGATCATCATTAGCATGGCCCGAAGGTACCTGAGAAATTTGATCACAGCGCCACCTAGTGTTCCAGAGATATCATTGTTTTTTGAAAAAACGCTTATAACTTTTGCTAACATTGCTTGAAATTTGATTTCTTTATGTCAATATATTCCTTGGCTTATGCCGATTTCAACGATATCTCATATGTTATTTATCAACAATGTGACTGGCCGCCATATTGGAGTGAATGTAAAACAGTTTTTTCGCTACTCCTCCTTCAAAATTGGTCTAATTTTGTCCAAACATGTACTCAAATGATCTTCGGACTGAGCCGCATAAAAGTACTGTCCCCGATTTTTTTGCTATACTGGAAAAAAAAAGTTATGATGTCGCAAACTTAATGAGGTCAACCCATAATTGGTTCAGAGGCTGTAACTTGTGAACAGTTTGTCACAAAATCATAAAATTGGTGTCTATCGATTCCTTGCGTCATGTCGAATCTGAGGATATCTATTTTGCCAGGATTGGATGTACCACATCATAAGCTATATTAGCATTAAGTTAGCTTAGCATGCTAATCTCGTTAACATGATTTTGTGTGCTCATTCACACACTGAAGCCTCTCCTCTGCAGCTTTGTAAAACATGTCCTCTGGGTGGCGCAAGTGGTTCAACCATGCGTCATGAATCCCGAACCATTGTGGTCGTGGGTTCGAGACCAGTGTGGGGCGACTTTGAAATTGTGTATAAAATAATAATTTAAATTCCTTCCGGCTCTGCACTGCTGTTGGTGCTTAAATGCTAGCTGTGCTGCTGTAATTTATGTGCTTACTGTGCTTGATGTACATTAAATTTCTGATGTTTTGCTCTTCTGGCTCCGCATTGCGCTACAGCGGCTGTTGCTTGCTCTGCCTTGCAGGGCTTGGCCCCGTATTGCTGCTTGCAGCTATATTTTTTTTTTTTTTTTTTTTGCTTAGTTGTGTTTTCAGGGAAGTGTGTGGTTATTAGATTCTATGGCCCTTGTCAGCAAATTTGCCAGGTTGATGGTTGCCATCTGTAGTGCTTTGCCAGTGGAATGTTCTTGAGAACTCTTTTGCCCCTGTTTGATCCCATAGGCTTAGAAAGTTTGTCGTTTGGGGAAATATACCAAACTATCAGTCATATTATGTAATATAATGCCTTGGAAACACTAAAACTCTGTTAAAAAACCTAGTGAGCTTACCTTGCTGTCTACTGTGTACATTCTAAACTGAAATGAAACCTCATAATTCTATTGGTATGCAATTGCCTTTATGAATTAGAGTCTATTGGAATAGAGTTCAAACAGTGTGTTTTGTGTTTGCATGTTACCAAACTAGCAAGCTGATATTCTAATAAGCATAAAAAACAGCACATAACGGACGTTTAGGTTAAATGAGAGAGTCTGAGATTGCCATATGAAAGATAGATTCATTGATGCCTTATATATTGTGCAAAACAAGACACAGTGACTATAAAAAGTCTACACACCCCTATAAAAACAGCTGTTTTTTGAATTGTAAGAATGAATCCAAGATAAAACATTTTTTAGTTCAAATATGGACAAACCCGAACGTTGGGTTAAAAATGTAACTTAAAAATGTAACCCAATGGCTGGGTTTGTCCATATTTGACCCAAAGTTGGGTTAAAACAACCCAGCATTTTTTAGAGTGACTTAAAGTCCTGTAGTCAATAATTTTATCCCTTCAAACTTCCTTGAAAAAAAATTGTCATGCCTTTAAAATAGCTTGAATGTAACTCGACACCCTCGCCTCATTTAGTATACGCGGTTCTATGAATATGCAAATGATCCCCGCCTCCACTCACTCACTCAGCTCGGAGATCCACTGGTTGACGATCACACGTTGATCTGATTGGTTACAAGGTAGTTTGTGACGTCAGAAACACCAGCGATTTCAAAGCGTGTTTTTGAGACTGTCTTTGGTTCACTGCAGTTTTAAGGAGAAAATACTCAGCAATGGTGTCGACTTATGAATTTACACATGGTTTGACTTAAAGCATATTAAAAACACCACATAGACACATAAACAACATTAAAAGCTGGATTTTTACCACAGGGGGACTTTAACATCTTGATTTGTCAAGCTGTCAAGAAGGCTCCAGCATCTGCGCAACCATACATAGGACAAAATGGATGGATGTATTTGTCAATTTTTTCCCACTCTTCCTTGTAAAAGAGCTTCAGATCGATCAAATATCCTGTCTACAGCCTGTCTACACGTTTTTTTTTTCGAATGGATTTACATCTGGGATCTTACTCAGCCATTCTTCTTCTGAAGCAATGAACTAGATATGTGTTATGAAGCTGAACAATGAAATTCATATTCATCATCCACTTTGAAATGGAGGCTGGCAGAATTTGTGGCAAAATGGTCTGGTATTTGGCTTTGTCCATGATTCCTTCTATCTTGACTTCTGCTCCAGTTTCAGTTGAAGAGTAGCAGTGATTCTTGTCCCAGAATGCTTCATCATGAGTTTTTGCACCAGACGTTTTGGCCAAAACGTTTGGCTTGGTTTCGTCAGACCATTGGTTTTCCCAAAATGTAGGCGGGCTTAGATGATGCTGTTGTCTTGCCATCCTGCCCTATTTCCCAGACAAAGAATACAGGTTATTGTTAACACACACAGCAAGTGACCATACTTTCCTCTGCTGCTTTAATGTCGCTGTAAGTCTTTTGGCAGCCTCGCTGATAACTTTAAATACTGCAGTGCAGATCTTCTGGCCAACCTTTCAGTAAGCAGGAACTGCACCCTCTTTCCTCAATACACTCCGACAAGCGTTTGCTTCTTCCCGCATGTTATGGTTACTGAATGAACATAACCTGGATGTTCCTTCACAAAGAAACTTCACATGAGCTGCTAACCTCCACCTGATCTGCTGAGACCATCACAAATTTCTGAAGACATTGTGCACTATGAATACTTTTGACTCTTTTGACAAATTGCTTGTGATATTCCACACATTCTTATTTTTACGTTGTACTTATATTAAAAAATGCCTGCATGTAATTACATCTATAATTAGTTTCTGTAATTACATCTATAATTACACTATTGAGCCTTACCTTACTCCTTAACCAACCCTTTCATAAGATGTAAAATAAGTCTCTGATGTCCCCAGAGTGTGTATGTGAAGTTTTAGCTCAAAATACCCCACAGATATTTTTATATAGCATGTTAAAATTGTCAATTTTTGAGGGTGAGCAAAAACACACCGTTTTGTGTCTGTCCCTTTAAATGCAAATGAGTTGCTGCTCCTGGCACAGGGGGCGGAGCTACAACAGCTTGTGTCCTTTTACCTCACACACATGCATTGAAAATTTCAAAAACTTTTAGTTTTTTATGATCAAACCAGAGTCAGACAAAGATGGAGAGACTCAAGAAGAAGTGACAACATGTAGAAGCAACAGGACATTTCTGAATGGTTATATGATGAATTTATGAAGCTGATGTGGAGTTAACTATCTTCTAGTCATTGATTAGCATATTCTGTCTTGATAATCTATAAATCGTGTTCCGGGGGCGGGGCTTATGTAAACTTTAGGGTTAGTGTTATCACTAACCCGGGAGGAATATCGTGTAGTCTCTACCAGCCGTTTGTTGTAGTCCTTAAAAAGCAACTTCTGTAAAAGTTCTGTAAATATCTCCCTTTGCTTTGAACTTTGAGCATTGTAATTTCACAGATGTTGTTTATGATCAAACAGCAACATTACACACTAACTAAAGTTAGAAAAGTGAAATCATAATCAACCACCCCTTTAAACCAACCCATACCACCAAACCTGTGCCTAATCGTACCCGTATCCCACCTCAAAAGCAGCACAAGTGTTTTGCAATACAATATGAACACAATAATACTTATTTTTTTGATGCAAGTACATAGTAGTTAAGGACACCTCATATAAAGTATGACCAAAATACCATTGAAAACTTTTACCACCTGATACTATCACTGTACCATGGTACAACCACAGTACTATTTTGTAAGTAAAAAAAGTTGATGCTGATTTTAAAAGTGGTTCAACTCCAGCAGAGGTGACTTTCAAATATACTTGTATGATGTTCAAGCATTAGCTTGGCCTTGTTTCTAAAAGAGTAGCTACCTTGGAGACCAACAGCTTTAGCTTTCTGGTGAAATAGCCCACCACAAGAGAACAAAGTTCGTTTGTTTCATATCAAATGCTGTAGATGGACCACAGTGGGTTTTTTGATGGCCACTGTTACAAAATAATTACAAAACTGCATACAAGCTAACTTTGGGCTGAGGTACCAATGATTAGCTATATTGCATATCGATTTCCTTAAAGGGATGGTTCGGAGTAAAATCAACCTAGGGTCCTTTGCACCATGATCTCGAGCAAACACCCCCCCCCCCCCCCTCCCCCCAGAAGCCTTTTTTCCCTTGATTGAACATTATTAAAGTTAGAGCTTATTTAGAGATATCAGTCGGATGGCTCAGTGCAGGCGCTAATGGATCCAAGGCTGTATCTGGTAAATTACCCCACTAATAATGCCCAGAATGGACCAAACTTCTACAGTAGTACAAATAGGTTCTGTACTCATAAAACGAGGCATTGGAAAGTTTGTAAGTACATCAGGATTTTATTTAAAAAACACTTTCCTGATGGCTAATGCTACTGCTAACCCGGACATCGAGGTCACTTCAGTGGTTTGGGAAAAGCACATATTTACGTAATTTACAAGATACAACCTTGGATCCATTAGTGCCTGCACTAAGCCATCCGGCCGATCTCTCTCTAAATAAGCTCTAACTTTAATAATTTTCGACGAAGGGAAAAAAGGCTTCTGGGGGGGGGGGGGGGGGCATATCTGCATATCTGAATTTAAAAGAGTGTCCTACCCTCTTACATTGGAGTAAATGGATAAAAATGGTCTAATTTTACAGAAAACACTCTAAATTTTAACACAGTGGTGGAATATCACATATATTTTATTACTCACCCTCATGTCGTTCCAAAGCCACAAGACTTTCGTTAATCTTCAAAACACAAATGAAGATCTTTTTGATGAAATCTGAGAGATTTCTGTCCCCCCATTGACAGCTACGCAACTACCACTTTGACGCTTCAAAAAGTTCATGAAGAGATCGTAAAAACTAATCCATGTGAATTGACTTCTTGCAGAAGCTCAAAGGTGCTTCGTAACACGAGAATGAACCTCACTGGTTCTCACACGTCAAGCGAACATGCTTAGGCTTCTGTTGGTCTGATGTGTGAGCTGATTAACGTTTATGAGTGAATAAAAGCCTAAATTCAATCATACCTGTTTCTGCATCACACGGATGCTCATGAGTTGTGATTTAACAGTTATGCTAATGTGCCACAGCCGGTGTTCCCGGTCCAGGACTCTGGATGAAGGAACCGGCAGCAGCTGGGAAATGTTGAACAGAAGTCTCTTGGTCCCCGAGGCTGCCAGATGCAGTTTATATCTGAGCTGTGGATCTGGCTGATGGTTGTTCAGGAACACATTTCTGGGATAGGACGTCCCCAGTTACTCTGTTTTGGGACGGAGGCTGTGTGAATTTGCTAATCTTTTGTCATCTCAGTGGAATAGTTGGATGTTGGATGACTTCTTAGAGTCCTGTTTCATAAACCCCATTTCATGTAAAAGCATGTGATCATTTTATTAAAGTGTCAGTCAAAGCATCACAACGTGAGTTCAGATTTTTCCCATGTGATGGGACGGTTATGGTGCTTTAAAGAAGAGAATCATCCAGAAATGTCATCTATAAATCACTATCCACTTTCATTGTATGCAAAGGAGACATTTCCCTTTGTGAAAATGAATAAAATGACACAGGGATGAAATAACAGTTTTGTTGGTGAGTAAATGATTGTGTTTTGCGAAACTGTTCCCTGATTCTCTCAGAGATGACATCATCTGCACTGGGTATAAGGAGCTTTATAGGGACTGATGGTCTCTGGCCGCTTTATTAAGTTGAAATGATGGATTGAGGAGAATGACTTGTATTGATTTTGGTGTTGTGCTGAGAAGCCACTGCGTTTCATCTTTCTGCAGACAATAACAGATCAGCTTCCTCTAGCATCTGTGCTTTTCTTTCTTTTCTATCTGACAGAGGGGGGGAATATACAGTAAATATATCAAAACTTCATCCGTGACGCATGATCTGGTGTTAAGATCTAGATTGGATGATCTGAATACAACTGCTGAGGTGAGACACTGCAGTGTTTACACCTGGTACACTGAAAAGAAAAAAAGAAAAAAAAAAAACTTAAAAAATATGGTTGCAACATTTTAACTTTTTCAGATTTACCTCACAGTTTACAGTAAAAAAACAACGATATTTCATTAGCTAAAATAGTGTTAACCCTTTCATGCATGAATTATGATAACCTCAGTCAGGATTTTGCTCTTAGGGCATGAAAAACAAGATTTGATTTTTTATTCTTCATTTTACAAATTTTTCAAAGAGATTTTCAGATGTCCACTTGAGTGGACAGCATGCGTTTATGGTTTAAAATGAAGAGATATTGTATTAAATATAATACAATAATCAAACAGATAAAGTATGTGTAACTAATCAATAAAATTATATCAAATCATCTGAAAACTATAAAATATATACAAAAAATATAAATGCGAAATATTGCAAAGCCAATTGAACTTCATAAAAGTTCATACAACTTGTAAAATTTTACTGTGATATGACTCATTAGATATTGCTTGATGCTGCAATATTTTTTTTACCTACAAGAGTCTCCTAGGATAGAAGGAATGAGTGGATACTCCGGAGCAACTTGGCGTTTCTGACTGACCATTGGCCATCTTGGTTTGGAGGGGGAAAAAATCGACACACAACGGCTTGTGCACTTGGTGGCAATGTATAGGATGATGCACAAGAGTCCACTGTAGAGGTTGATGTGCAACTTTGCCATAAAAATCCATGCATTTGCAAAAAATGCTTTTTCACTGTAGTGACCACTATGCGTGAAAGGGTTAATATACCAAATTGCTAAAATCAGTTTTGTTACCTTTTGTCCTTATCAAGGTGGTAAAGAGAAAACCACATAATGAATCAAAGTTCATCACAAGTATTTCCACAAGCTAAATCGCTACAAATATAAATATTAAGGTGCATACTGTTACATATACACACAAATGCAAAACACATTTAACAATATAAGAAGTAACTTAAAACCCTAATGTACTGTACATAACTGATAAGAAAAACTTCTGGGAATGTCAATTTACGTTTTTTTTTACTGTAAATCATAAAAAATGTATGTTTAACAGTATTTTTCTGTAAATTTACATTTAATGTCTTATTAGATCAATTACAGTTTCTGACCGTTTGTGGTAAGGTCACTTAACAAGTTTTTACTGTAGCATTTTTACAGGCACTTACCATTAGAATTGCGATCTGACTTGTAATCAGATTTCAAGGAGTCGGTCTCTGATTTCTTGACTTTGTTCAGAAAGTAAGTCACTGTTACTGCAGATTGATAAAGCATAAAAAAAAACTGTTCGGTGAATCATTTCTAAATATCAATATCAGTTCCAAATATAGCCGAATTTAAATGCAAGCACAAAGTCAGTGTTTTGAGCATAATTAATATGTGTGCTTTAAATGATCTGCTTCTGCCTGTCGTTCCTGCCAAACCAAATACTGCAAGCTGCCCTTCCAGCCAGCACAACTAAGCCTCTGCAGATGATCCAGAATATGGCAGCGAATCTGATATCCAATAAACCAGAGAGACATGTCTCACCTCTCTTGTGTCCCAATTCACCTACCTATACTATGCCCTAAAATATGTAGTCTTTTTGTGAAAATAAAGTAAATACTTTTGAGTGTGTGTAGCAGAAGAATAAGCAAGCTTTGGGACCACGTCATAAAATTGCGTTTTTACCAATGAAACTTGTCGCGTGCATTACGTGCCTTCTGTCACCATAAAGCACCTGTCAATCATGGTCACCGGGATTTTGCCAAGACAGACATGTTCCTGGATCAACATATTTTGTTGATCCTGGAATAACATTCCTGTCCCAAAATTTAGTCCTTATACCCTATCCCTATCCCTACCCCTAAACCTAACCCTACCCATAACTTTTCCCTAAAATCAGAGGGAAATGATAGGTGAATAACATAATCATTTTTGGAACTTTTTGTTTTAGTCATATTTTAGCCATCTGAATTGTTTTAGTTTTAGTCGACTAAATAGCATAATATTAAAGTCCGCGTGAACCGGAAGTTGCAAACGACTTTTCTCCAGTGTTGTGACGTATTTCCCAGTGAAAAGGAATATTGAACCGAGGGCAGGGTTTTACTCTATCGCTCCTGCTCTCCATCTCTGCTCATAACAGACTAACGGTTTGAGGGGAGTGGTTAACCGTTTCCCAAACCAAGCCGTCAAACCTACATCATCAGAGAAGGAACGCCATTCCAGACCGGAAGTAACTTTTCAGACTTTGATTAAAGATTACGACGGCAAACATTTTTTTTCTGTGTATTAACTTGCACGGATTAATTTTTCACCACAAGACTAGTAATATGCGCTAACAAAGTAAATAGGGTTAATTTTGATTTCAGCTGGACTTTAACAGTAGTATTCATGTACTACCAACAGAAATTTATGTAAAAATGTAAAATAACAGTGCATAGTCTTCCTTGTAAAAACCCTTATTAAAGTTTCTAAAGTTATTCAGTCAAGAGCAGTGAGCGAATTTCTCTTTATCTTTTGTTGTTTGAATGAACAGTAAAGACCCAGACAGCTGCATATTTAGGCTACTGTCACTTTAAGAACTAATGCACACGTCCAAATATGTTTGTTCCCAACTGTTTATTTTCACTTCAGACAGAACCGACTAAGCGAATTCTCTGCAAAACGTGCAGTTTGATTTATAGTTTGTACAATACAAAAATCATTAGAATGGGCTCATAAAATATGGAAACCCAATGTGTGTGTGTGTCTGTGTATAGACATCAGTTAGCATTGTTATGACATCATCTTTCTGTGACAAGTGTATAAATGCACAGTTGGGGTCTTAAGATGGCTTTCATTAAAAAATGGATGATACCCATATCTCTAATCAGTTCTGGCAGGGATTGAAAACAGTTGATGAGACAAATAAACAAATTAAATATTTTATTTTTCTTTCTACTTCTTTGCACTACACTAGGATTATTTTTCTGCGCTTCACTAAACCACATAAACATTTGCATACTACAATATTCATCTCTGTCTCTCTCTGTCTCTGTCTCAGCAGAAATGTGATTGTCTTCTGAGTCTGAAAGCAAATTCTCTGGAGCAAAAAGCAAGAGTGTGTCAGTGTTTGAGCGAGAACATCAATAAACAGCTTCATCTGCACGGAAGACACACTTTCTGCCCATCTCAGCAGGTACAGTGCATGCTTCATGTTTCTCTGGACATTATCAGGACTTTAGGCCATTTGCTCCATCATTCCTATGTTCTTACCATATCTTACATTTGTTGATCATGTACGGTGCGGGATATGGAGCCAGATCAGCCTCAAAAATAATACATTTACAAAAGAAAAATTCATGAATGAATTTTATATCTGACTGTAGTTAAAAATTTACTCATACTCAACTGTTTACTCATTTACTTATTATTGACCATCTTGGCCTTTTGGTGGTTTGTAATTTTTTGATGAATATATGCAGGTGTTTTTATTTTTTATTTTTTATTTTTTCACTTCTCTGTGGTTATGTAATTATTGTGTTGGGACCCCCTCGAAATCGAGATGATACATCTCAAGGGGTTTATCCTAATAATAAACAAACAAACAAACAAGTCCAAATGCACAGCACAATTCACATTCACAAAATCCAATTCGTAAATTCAAAACACGATTTATAAATACACAAGTAAAAGCATAAATATTTCCTCCAAATGCTCACACAAATGCATCTTACCTAAATAAATGTAAAATGTTTACACAAATACACTCACCTAAAGGATTATTAGGAACACCTGTTCAATTTCTCATTAATGCAATTATCTAATCAACCAATCACATGGCAGTTGCTTCAATGCATTTAGGAGTGTGGTCCTGGTCAAGACAATCTCCTGAACTCCAAACTGAATGTCAGAATGGGAAAGAAAGGTGATTTAAGCAATTTTGAGTGTGGCATGGTTGTTGGTGCCAGACGGGCCGGTCTGAGTATTTCACAATCTGCTCAGTTACTGGGATTTTCACGCACAACCATTTCTAGGGTTTACAAAGAATGGTGTGAAAAGGGAAAAACATCCAGTATGCGGCAGTCCTGTGGGCGAAAATGCCTTGTTGATGCTAGAGGTCAGAGGAGAATGGGCCGACTGATTCAAGCTGATAGAAGAGCAACTTTGACTGAAATAACCACTCGTTACAACCGAGGTATGCAGCAAAGCATTTGTGAAGCCACAACACGCACAACCTTGAGGCGGATGGGCTACAACAGCAGAAGACCCCACCGGGTACCACTCATCTCCACTACAAATAGGAAAAAGAGGCTACAATTTGCACAAGCTCACCAAAATTGGACAGTTGAAGACTGGAAAAATGTTGCCTGGTCTGATGAGTCTCGATTTCTGTTGAGACATTCAGATCGTAGAGTCAGAATTTGGCGTAAACAGAATGAGAACATGGATCCATCATGCCTTGTTACCACTGTGCAGGCTGGTGGTGGTGGTGTAATGGTGTGGGGGATGTTTTCTTGGCACACTTTAGGCCCCTTAGTGCCAATTGGGCATCGTTTAAATGCCACGGCCTACCTGAGCATTGTTTCTGACCATGTCCATCCCTTTATGACCACCATGTACCCATCCTCTGATGGCTACTTCCAGCAGGATAATGCACCATGTCACAAAGCTCGAATCATTTCAAACTGGTTTCTTGAACATGACAATGAGTTCACTGTACTAAAATGGCCCCCACAGTCACCAGATCTCAACCCAATAGAGCATCTTTGGGATGTGGTGGAACGGGAGCTTCGTGCCCTGGATGTGCATCCCACAAACCTCCATCAACTGCAAGATGCTATCCTATCAATATGGGCCAACACCTGACAGGTTGAGATTCATAAATATCTTTTTGTTTTTGGAGGATGTTCTGTTTAGCCAATCGCGGTGAGCTTTTAATCCACCAATCAAAACGCTCCTAACTGAATAGACTCAAGAAGCTCAAGGAGGGAAGGAAGGTCTCAAAAATACCACACACAAATTCAAAGCAGTCCACGCACGTGTGACGATCCATAAATACATGTAACATCATTCATAAATGTGTGATGGAAATGAATTCAAGACCTTGATATACAGTGTGTGCAGAATTATTAGGCACGTTGATTTTCTGATCATATTTTTTTTCCAGTCACATTTTACCAATTCCAAAACACATTAATCTTAATAATTACTATTAATTTTGTATTTAATCATTTATAAGCTATATATAATTGTTCATGAAGGCTAGAAATGAAAAATGTCTTATATTCATGTTTGCAGAATTATTAGGCACGTTTTCTTTTACAGATAAAATAAGCCAAAAAAGAGATTTAACTAAGACTGAAGAGTAAAGGCGCTGGAGACTAAAGGGTTCCTGATGGTTTCACACTTAATTCGTCACCTTCATTCTTAATTCTTTTGCAGTTAACATGTGTCTTTTCTTCTCCACCTGTTTTTGTCTGACCCTGCTGACCCAATGAGCATTTCACTGTCCAATGGTCATGCCTTAACTGCAATTTCTAGTATTGCATTAGTATTGCATCCTTCTCATGGGCATTTAATAATTTTTGACTTTTCAGTTAAATCTCTTTTTTGGCATTTTTCATTTCCAGCCTTCATGAACAATTATTTATCACTTATAAATGATTAAATACAAAATTAATAGTAGTTATTAAGATTATTATGGTTTGGAATTGGCAAAATGTGCCTGGGCATAAAATATGATCAGAAAATCAACGTGCCTAACAATTCTGCATGCACTATATAGCCTACATATTTGTATAAATATTTTACATTTATTTAGGTAAGATGCGTTTGTGTGAGCATTTGAGGAAAATATTTATGCTTTTACTTGTGCATTTATGAATCGTGTTTTGAATTTACGAATCAAATTTTGTAAATGTGAATTGTGCTGTGCATTTATGAATTTTGTTTTGTAAATGTGTTATTTTTGAGGCTGCTCTGGCTCCATACTGGATGATTATCACAGTCCATGACTCCAAGATTACGGTCAACATACTGAAAACTGCAAGAATATTGCTCTGAATCACTGACATCTGCCAAGTCAGATCAAGTGACCTTTATTTATATAGTGTTCTGTACAATACAGAAAGTTTCAAACTCAAAGTAGCTTCATGGTAATAAACAGAAAAATAACATAATGAATGATGCAAACTTTATCAAATATGAGACAAATTCTACTGTAAAGCACATCTAGAGAAGACAATAGTGTCATTATTCAAGTCAAGTCAGTTCAGTGTTGGTTCAGTTCATTTCAATTACTGTGTAAAATTAATCAGTTATGAAATTAGTTAAATTCTACTGTAAAACACATCTACACTGCAAAAAATGTGTCTATTTTTGTCTTGTTTCCAGTCCAAATATCTAAAAATCCTTAAATCATGATGTATTTACTAAAGTTGTAAAATGACATGATGTTATTGAGTGATGATATTGAGTCTTGTTTTCTGGGGGAATTAATCAAAATTAAGTGAGTTTTTGCTTAAAACAAGCAAAATTATTTGCCAATGGGGTAAGAAAAATAATCTTGTTTTGTAATTTAGATTATTTTTCTTACCCCATTGGCAGATAATTTTGCTTTTTTAAAGCATCAACTCACTTATTCTAATAATGAATTCCCCCGGAAAACAGGACATAATATCTTATGTCATTTTAATCATATAGTAAACGCATCTTGATTTAAGAATTTTTAGATATTTGGACTGGAAACAAGACAAAAGTATTAAGTAAGAAAAGCATTTTTTGCAGTGTACGGAAGACAATAGCGTCATTATTCAGCTCAAGTCAGTTCAGTAACAGTGTCGAAATTCATCAATTATGAAATTAATTTGATTCAGCTATAAAGCAGCTCTGCAGAAGACAAAACTGTCAGTCCACATTCAGACGTCACAGTCTGTGGCACAAGAATTTTGCATGAACAAACTGGGAGATAATCTCATTCTGGATTGCGTCGCTCATCCAATCATCTTTCACCCACTCTCTTTCCAGATCGTAGGTACAGTGTGTTTTTACAGCATCAACAAGAACCACTTTAATTTTGCTCTGTTTATCACACAAAGTGATGGTGTTGCTTCAGAAGATTTGGATTAAACCACTGGCCCTTTTTGGAGATGTATGATGTCACGTGAACATGGTTAATGATAAACGTCGTTCAGTTTTGAAGAAAACAAGTCCATGTTGTGATACTAGATCTGTTTGTAGAGACAGGTGTGTATAAAGGCCAATGTCGGGCCGTCTGTGAGCGTCTGTCAGGTTACTTTTTGTGGTATGTCCCTCATGTTGTCTATAGTTCGACCGATTCAGCATGTTGAGTTGATGTCGGGGCCGTTGGTGAGAGACATCACTCCGATTGGCTGGTGAGAGAGATCACTCCGATTGGCTGGTGAGAGAGATCACTCCGATTGGCTGGTGAGAGAGATCACTCCGATTGGCTGGTGAGAGAGATCACTCCGATTGGCTGGTGAGAGAGATCACTCCGATTGGCTGGTGAGAGAGATCACTCTGATTGGTTGGTGAGAGAGATCACTCTGATTGGTTGGTGAGAGAGATCACTCTGATTGGCTGGTGAGAGAGATCACTCCGATTGGCTGGTGAGAGAGATCACTCCGATTGGCTGGTGAGAGAGATCACTCTGATTGGTTGGTGAGAGAGATCACTCTGATTGGTTGGTGAGAGAGATCACTCTGATTGGTTGGTGAGAGGGGTTGGTGAGAGAGATCACTCCGATTGGCTGGTGTGAGAGATCACTCCGATTGGCTGGTGAGAGAGATCACTCCGATTGGTTGGTGAGAGAGATCACTCTGATTGGTTGGTGAGAGAGATCACTCCGATTGGCTGGTGAGAGAGATCACTCTGATTGGTTGGTGAGAGAGATCACTCCGATTGGCTGGTGAGAGAGATCACTCCGATTGGCTGGTGAGAGAGATCACTCTGATTGGTTGGTGAGAGAGATCACTCTGGGTTGCGTTTCCCGAAAGCATCGTTGGCAACTATGGTCGCAAGTTCATCGCAATGTCCATTGAACTCTATTGGTAACGACGGAACTTGCGACCATAGTTGGCCAACGATGCTTTCGGGAAACGCACCCCTGATTGGTTGGTGAGAGAGATCACTCTGATTGGCTGGTGAGAGAGATCACTCCGATTGGCTGGTGTGAGAGATCACTCCGATTGGCTGGTGAGAGAGATCACTCCGATTGGCTGGTGAGAGAGATCACTCTGATTGGTTGGTGAGAGAGATCACTCTGATTGGTTGGTGAGAGAGATCACTCTGATTGGTTGGTGAGAGAGATCACTCTGATTGGCTGGTGAGAGAGATCACTCCGATTGGTTGGTGAGAGAGATCACTCCGATTGGTTGGTGAGAGAGATCACTCTGATTGGTTGGTGAGAGAGATCACTCCGACTGGCTGGTGAGAGAGATCACTCTGATTGGCTGGTGAGAGAGATCACTCTGATTGGTTGGTGAGAGAGATCACTCTGATTGGTTGGTGAGAGAGATCACTCCGATTGGTTGGTGAGAGAGATCACTTTGATTGGCTGGTGAGAGAGATCACTCTGATTGGTTGGTGAGAGAGATCACTCTGGTTGGTTGGTGAGAGAGATCACTCCGATTGGCTGGTGAGAGAGATCACTCCGATTGGCTGGTGTGAGAGATCACTCCGATTGGCTGGTGAGAGAGATCACTCTGATTGGTTGGTGAGAGAGATCACTCTGATTGGTTGGTGAGAGAGATCACTCCGATTGGTTGGTGAGAGAGATCACTTTGATTGGCTGGTGAGAGAGATCACTCTGATTGGTTGGTGAGAGAGATCACTCTGGTTGGTTGGTGAGAGAGATCACTCCGATTGGCTGGTGAGAGAGATCACTCCGATTGGCTGGTGTGAGAGATCACTCCGATTGGCTGGTGAGAGAGATCACTCCGACTGGCTGGTGAGAGAGATCACTCCGACTGGCTGGTGAGAGAGATCACTCTGATTGGTTGGTGAGAGAGATCACTCTGATTGGTTGGTGAGAGAGATCACTCCGATTGGTTGGTGAGAGAGATCACTTTGATTGGCTGGTGAGAGAGATCACTCTGATTGGTTGGTGAGAGAGATCACTCTGATTGGTTGGTGAGAGAGATCACTCCGATTGGCTGGTGTGAGAGATCACTCCGATTGGCTGGTGAGAGAGATCACTCCGACTGGCTGGTGAGAGAGATCACTCTGATTGGTTGGTGAAAGAGATCACTCTGATTGGCTGGTGAGAGAGATCACTCCGACTGGCTGGTGAGAGAGATCACTCTGATTGGCTGGTGTGATAGATCACTCCGATTGGCTGGTGAGAGAGATCACTCCGACTGTCTGGTGAGAGAGATCACTCTGATTGGCTGGTGTGAGAGATCACTCCGATTGGCTGGTGAGAGAGATCACTCCGATTGGCTGGTGTGAGAGATCACTCCGATTGGCTGGTGAGAGAGATCACTCCGATTGGCTGGTGAGAGAGATCACTCCGATTGGCTGGTGTGAGAGATCACTCCGATTGGCTGGTGAGAGAGATCACTCTGATTGGCTGGTGAGAGAGATCACTCTGATTGGCTGTTCAGCTAAGCAAACGAGTCAGTGCACGAGAATTAAAGTGAGCAAAGAAGTCAAGACAGCACAGACCTTCTGTTACATCAGTAACACTTTACAATAAGGTTCATTAGTTAACATTAGTTAACTACCTTAGTTAACATGAACTGAGAATGAACAATACTTCTTCAGCATTTATTAATCTTAGTAAATATTAATCAACTTGAACTAATACGTTATTAAAATCAAAAGTTGTATTTGTTAACATTAGTAAATGCACTGTGAACTAACATGAACAAACAGTGAACAGCTGTATTTTTATTAACTAACATTAACATAGATTAATAAATGCTGTAACAATAGCTCATTGTTAGTTCATGTTAGTCAATATATTAACTACTGTTAACTAATGAACCTTATTTCCAATTCCGCATTCTTATTTCTGCATTCCAATAGGCGAATATTTTCATAACAATATGAGAAAGTGATCAGCATGATTGATATTCAAAATGTTTAGCTAGCATTGCTTTGTTTACGGTTTGTATATCTGCAGTTCATCTTTTGAATAACAAATATAGACTATCGTTACCGGCCGACATAAGGAGCTTTTGCACTGGAGGAACCTTTTCATGGTTCCTAGAACTAATGGCGGAAGTACCCGCTTTTTGGCGCGTTCGCACCGCAGGAACTGGGAACGATTTCAGTTCTAGGAACTCTTTTGGAGGAACTAATTTACTCCTACTTCAGAGTCGGTCTAAACCAGCGCTATAGGAACTACCCGTGACGTTCGTGTTCGCTGATTGGTGAACACACGCGAAACACCAGCACCCGCCTTATTAAAAAAAAGGCGTGTACACACAGATTATAGCCTATATATTTACTCCAGAAACTAACACTATGAACATGGGAAACAGTGATAGATGGACCTCTCAAACTTTTGCGCTAAGGAGAAAATACAACGCGACTTTGAGGGGACCGGGTGAAACATGATTATGTATTTCTGCTCCGCTATGGACTAGGGTGGCCATTTCCATAATACCAAAAAGGAGGACACTTTGCGGCATTTAGTGAGGCAAGAATAATTGCATAGGACTCTGGCGTACTCGCAACTACAATACAATTTTGTCCATCATATCGATGATATCATGATACAGTGATTCTGAAATAGCCTACTCTATTCATTGCCAGATAATTTGACCTACGATATATCTTGATGTAGACCTATGTGTAACAGAAAAGGCAAAAAAGTGTTTGTTCACAGTATTTGTATTTATTCAAGACATTATGATGTCTGTTTCAAAAACTGACCACTGTGATGAACCAGTCTTGCAAAGTGCACAGTGCCAGAAAACATAACATTTCTGGACTTCTGGAAATAACAGAAATACAGTACATAAATAAACAAATAATGAATGCGAAAAATAAATAAATACTAGGGGTGTAACGATTAGTTTTAACAACGATTCGATTTGTATCGCGATTCGTGGGTGTCGATATGATTCAAGGACGATATTGGTTCATTTAGAACAATAGGATCCGAAACGATTCAGTGACTTGAAATCGATTCAGTGACTTTTTAGCCAAAAATTCTTGTAAGGGAATCAGGTATCAATTAATTATGGATATAAACAAACAAGTAAACAACAATTAATGTCAAATGCATTCACATTTTATTTGAATAAAGTAGGACTGCACGATTATGACAAAAATCATAATTGTCGATTATTCCCTTGAAATTGTAATTGTGATTATTAATTACGATTATCACAACATTGAATGATGTTTTGAATAGTTTGGCCATGGGACCCACATTTCCCCATGGTCATCAAGCCGCGACCCATCTTTTTAGGAATTATATAGGCCTATTATAATACATTTGTTTACACAAAAATTGTTGACACACAAGTTCTGTCCCCCTTTACTTAACATACAAAAAAATTGTAAGAATATGACAAATACTGATAAACAGTAGGCACAGCGAGGTTAAGCTATTAAATAGCAATCCCAAACTAGTTTTTGTTAATACA
Source organism: Squalius cephalus (assembly GCF_949319135.1). Taxonomy (NCBI): domain Eukaryota; kingdom Metazoa; phylum Chordata; class Actinopteri; order Cypriniformes; family Leuciscidae; genus Squalius; species Squalius cephalus. The sequence goes on along the minus strand of NC_137126.1, from coordinate 3,149,374 downwards.
ATCTTGGTATGAGCCACCACAGTCATATAAAAATATACAAAATAACCAGTAAGTGGCATTTTGTTATGGAAACAAACAACAATTAGGCTACCATGGTGATACACAATACTTAGAAGAACTGGTAAAGAAACATGGAAACTGCTCCTGATAAATAGCAACACACATGATGTACCAATAACATAATTTACTGGTATTTTACTTTTATTTCGTAACTTACTAATTTACGACGTTGCATGCTCGTATTTCTTTTGCGCTTTAGTGAAGTGATACAGCGCTCGCCGGCGCATTTGCGCGTGCATTTAAAGAGTATAACGATGACAGGACATGAAATTTCGTTTTTCTGAGACTTTATTTCGTTACAAGTTATGAAAATAATGGTAGAATAATGACACGGACATATAGCCTGACAACATCATCTGACCGCAGATACTGAATCTGGACAGCACAGGGTTTTTTTTCTAATTTAAAACGTAACGACGTTGCATGCTTGTAGTTTATTTTGTGCTTTATATATAGTGAAGCGATATAGGCCTACAGCGCGCTCCGCCGCATTTGCGCGTGCAATAAAGAGTGCGCGCTACTGCAGTGTAGCGGCTGAGAGGACAGGAAAGTCCGTTTTTCTGAGGTGAGAGACTTTACGCTGCTTGTTGTCTTTGCGCTGCTGCTGACGCGTCACGCATGGCGATGAATCGAGTAACGTTTAACACCTTTATCATTAAAAGTGCTAAGAAAAACATCCATATAAAGTCTGACGTGCTTAAATCCAATGCGTTATTTCCTAGTATCGATACAATCAATTGATTACCTTTTAAAACGATGTTAAATCGATATATGTCGTCCGGAAGGCCAACTTGCCGAGCACAGATCGATGTAGTTGGATCATAGGAATATAAATCGATACATCGATGTAGTTGATGAATCGTTACACCCCTAATAAATACACATTTCAGTTCTCAACAAAGAAGTTCCCCCTCTGCAGCAGCGCAGGCGACACCAGCACCTCTAGGGTCATCATGGCCAAATTCGTGCTCTTTTGTCCATTCCGGATTAAATGAGGTCTGAAGTTTCGCAATGTTAACGTTATGTTATGACGTAGCCAGTACGTGGACTCCACTTCGTGGAGGCTTGTTTACGTTTTTAACCAATGATATATCAGATATTTATTTCACACTGCTTTCAGTCAATCATTTGTTTGACCAGGGATCTTAAGGCATTAGACGCTATGCTGCTGCGTCCCAATAAAGATTCTAGAGCGGGGTTTTTTTTAGGCCGATTCAGTGCAAAGTTCAAAAAGGAGGACAAATGAGTGTCCGGCTTGAGGCTGCACCAGACGCCGGACAGGGGGCTTAAAATCCGGACTGTCCGGCCAAAATCCGGACGTATGGCCACCCTACTACGGACACTGAGCATCAACCAAACGGCAAACGTTAATACTTTTTCATATACTTTCTACTTTCTTTGTATAACAGTTCTATCTAATAACGCATAAGACAGGACTGTTAGTTCTCAGCGCCGTCAAAATAAAAGTCACAACAACAAGCTTGGCTTACGTCACTTCAGAGTTCCTACTGGCCGTGCGAATGCAACCAGGAACATGTTCCTAGGAAACATTTAGTTCTCAGGGAACCATCCTGGTGGCGAGATCCTAACTAAGTTCAAGTACCCGGTGCGAAAGCCCTTTTTTACATGCGGGCGCAGAACGCTCATGCTAGTTGCCAGTCAGCTGTAGTCTTTGAGTTGTGTTTAAATGCAGCATTTTGGCTTTCGTTACCGCTAGTTCTTTGACATCAGCTTGGTGTGTCACTGTCTTATAGAGGTAAATGATCCTCTCAGGTAATACCCGTATGCATGGTTATATGTTTCAGCCAGCAAAATATAGAAATATATGGTTGGAAGTCTGAGATTTCTAGTATAATATTCCACATAGATTGGAACACATAATTAGTCCAATAGGCTTTCATTCAGATCTCACACCTGCTATTATTTATTTCTCTGCTCTCCGTTCACATGAAAGAGAAGGTGTGTGTTGATCACAGATGCTTTTATCAGCCTTTGAATCAGCTTTCACTCTTTTTCATTCATTTTTTCCTCTTCTCTTTTGCTTTATGCCTCTCTTCACCTTTGTTTCCCATCGTTCTGTCTGTCTGTCTGTTTGTTTGTTCCGGTCGTGTCTTTCACTGCAGCTGTGCCATGTGCCAGATCCGTTTAAATGTCTCTCTGTGTGTGTGTGTGTGTGTGTGTGTGTGTGTGTGTGTGTGTGTCTTGGAGATGAATTAGGGCCACGGTTCTCAAATTGACCCAAAATAGGTTGCAAGTTTTGTCATATAGAGTCACAGACAGCAGGGAAAAAGCAATGCCAAAAGTAAATAAAAAAGTAAGCTAGCCATATAATCTATACTAAATAAACTGACCAATCAGCTTTTCAAAGTGAGGATGAAAAACGTCCCAGACTTTTTGCCATTGACGTCAAAAGGTGTGCATCCAATCAAACGACATCCGTCACTGATCACAGATTATTCACAGCTGTGTGATGTCCTCTCATTCTTGGAAAACTATGCACAAACATACACAATGAGAAACTCATGCTACATTTTTACATTATATTTGTGTTCAACGACAAGAAACATGAAGCACAATTAGCCTTCGCAGAGCCGAGATCCGTCGTAACACACAGTCTTTCTTGGTTTACGATGAAGTCTTCTATATCTCGGTAGGACAGAAATGTGTTTGCCTGCCATGTTTATTTTATTATTAAACTTTGTGAACATAAAAAAAATAAAATAATAAACAAGTACAAAATGCAAGTAATGGCGTCGTTCTCTCATGGCCCTCGTCCTGCTCGCCACACCTGTAGATTGCATTGTTATATATTTTATTGACAACTCATCAGTTAAATATTTACCATCTGCATAATTGGATGTTTTTAAATAAACACTGTCAAAAAACTGCAAGTTTTAGGGCTGGATGATATTAATATAATATAATATTAATATAAGTGATCACATGGATTTAGACCTACCTATATTGTATTTATATAAAGCGTTCACAGACAAATGTGCTTTATATATTTCCCCGGCGTTGAAATCAGGCTCATATAAATGTCAGGAAACACGATTCCTTCTGCATGTCAATATCCACGATCACTGGATCTTTGGTAAGTTGTAAGGAACACTATATCGAGTCCAACCTTTAGTTTAAGCTGACAATCCTTCGTTTTACTCTAGGGCTGCACAATATATAGAAATTATCGAAATATCACAAATGTATATATCCCGATATGCATATCGCAACGGCTTGTAATAACTGGGATCATGAACCAAAGACAAAGAGAAAATCACTCGCTGCTCTCGGCTGAATAACTTTTGTAGGTTTAATGAGAATCAGGATATATTTAATTCATACAGTGAAGACTAAGCAGTGTTTTATTTTTACATTTGATTATTCAGTTTCTGTTGTTAAAGGTATAGTGGAGGATCTTCTTTTTCCGGGTGGATCATCAAGACTATTGGTCCTCCTAGTTGTCAATCATTCTGGTGATATGTTTGCGTAAGGCCGTCGTACGTGCTCGTCCCTCGGTAGTTTTCGCTTTCTGTGCATGCGCACTTTCAGGTGTATATGTGTGGTGAGCTACGGTTTCAGCCATTCATTGAAGCTCGCCGTTCTCACCGGGTTTTTTCAAAATGTCTGAGGGTCGCAAGAGAAAAAGTGTCTACGAATTGTATGACAAGAAGAGAAAGGCCTCTGAAGAAAGAAACAAGACCAGAGTGTTTTTGGGAGAATATTTCACACGCTGGCGTGCGCTAAAAGCACAGGTTGGGCTTCCCACTGATGCCTCAGTTGCGAAGTTTCTACTCGACAGGTAAAGTTTGGCATGTTATTTGGAGAAATCCATTTAAAGTCACTGCTAGTAAAAGTTAATGTAAGCTATGATTTTTTTTTTATTTTTACTAAACCAAATTTATTTTATCCTATTTGAGTATTTTTTTTGTATCCTTAGTATGTTAAATGCATTTGCTATCTGATATGTATTTTAAACCCTGTTTTATTTGTACGGTGACCTTGGGTGTTTTGAAAGGCGCCTTTAAATAAAATGTATTATTATTATTATTATTATGATTAGCGATGCTAGCCCTGGCACAAGTCACGCACCGCGCAGACACGGTAAACATCTCAATTTGTCTAAAGTAGCCTTATGACCAAATGGTAAAAGGTATCACGCTGAAATGTCCTAAAACCTTGTGTGTTCATTTTTGATAATTCCAATGTGTTCACCATAGTATTTATTACACAAATGCAACAAGCTACTTCTCCATTGCAGATCATGTCTTGAGTCCTCACTCAATCGATCAGTATAATAAGTAAATAAAACACGGAAGGGCATTTGACATTTTGTCTTGCATGAATGTTTTTGAGTTAGTTTATAATTTGCAACATAATTGTGCCACCAAACGTGACTAGCCAAATAGGAAAGTAGGCTCATGCCGACAGCAACTTTTACCGAGGAGAACTAGGCTCGGGCATGCTCTCTCGTGCACACGTTTAATAGGCGTTCCCTATCGGGAGCAGGTAGAGTGTTGCGCATGTGCATTTTTTCAAAAAGTGGAGAGGGTGGTTCTTTTCTAAAATTCGGGAAAATCCTCCACTATACCTTTAAATAACCCTAATGTAGGATACCCTGAAACCCTAAACCCCGTGGTTTACACTGATGTTAAAATAGCACTTCTTATGCGACAGTAAAACACTGATGTTCACTGTCAGAAGTTTAGGGATGTTTTCTTGTCACACAAAGAATGTGAAACACGTGTTGGTTATATCATTTTAAATATATTTTAAAGATAATTTAAGTTTATTTTACACACTTTAAGCATTATCGTATCACATATCGAATATCGCATTATTTAATGAGTCATCGCATACCGCACTTTTCTTCAATATCGTGCAGCCCTACTTTAATCGCGTTTTCGCAGTTTCCTCTATTAAATCCAGTCACGCTGCAGCTCTTCTGCCACTCAGTCCGGCTGACGTCAATGCACACCCTCTATAGGTGTGGGAAGCCTGTACTATGGTTTGTACATATTTATGTGATTTAATAAACTCATAGCCAGTATTGAGTCACATTGTGTCAGGTATACGCCTGTGTGTCCGTTTGACACGGTGATGCTCTTGTGCGATTATAAGAGGAAATGATGAGACTTCATGAATCATACAGGCACACACACACACACACACACACACACGCTCTGACACCGACACGAGAGCAGCTGGATCAACGGCCATGTGGCGACTCACGGGAAATGTCATCTAACTGTCATTTCCTTCCATACATGTTTCATTTCATTGTGCGGTGTAATGAGGGCACTGCTGTCTGCGTCCCACAGGACAAACACAGTGTGCTCTCAGTGATCAGAGGCCCGTTACTCTTTTACTCTTTATTTCCCTCGCTTTTGCAGACACTAATCTCCAGGAAAAATATGCTGCACTTAAATTGCATTCAACTTGACACTGCATGCATTCTTTTGGAATTCAGTGATAAATGTTGCAACTCTAACCATTCTAATACTCTAAAAACAAATTCGTTAATAGAATTATTTAATTTCTGTTTCAGACATGCAACAGGTAATGAGATGAGGCATTTATAGGGAAAAGGGGAGGAAGAAGCATGCATGCATGAAACAAGAGAGATGATATACTGTATATTACAAGACTGTTCCCTTAATAGATGAGTTACTTTAATCTTTTATTCTCATATCATGAAATTATAGTTTAATTATCCCTAACACAACATCAAGTACACAACAAGTGGCAAAAGCAGCAAACATTGCTTCCAGAAGTCAGTTTTTGTATTTTTAGTTTAGTTTTTATTATTTTAGGCAGTTTCCACATTATGATTGATATTTTTCATTTCCCCCTTTTTCTAATTTGTTTTATTTGACTTTTTTTTTGGCATATTTTTATAGTACTTGTTATTTCTGCTTTTATTGTCTTTAGAGATGATAACTTAAAACATAACTTATGTTTTATGCTGTTATTTCTTAATTCAGTTAATGCATTTACCCAAATGGACCTTATTGAAATTAAAAGTTACTTTCAGTTCTGTGCGATTGACCCGAACATTTGCACGAACGCCAGGTTGTCTGTGGTCAACACACTAGTGTACTTGAACTAAATGGGTGTAAATGTCTCTTTTCATAGTTATTGTGTTGTAATATAGTAATTTGATTGGTCATGTATAATATTAATTGCATAGAAAACAATACAAGACATGTTTCAGATCACCATTAGAGGTGCTGTAAGAATTATTTTAAGGTATTTTAGCGTAACACTTTATTGTACAGTGTCCTTGTTACATATGTTACACGTACTTACCATAGTATTAACAGTAAATTATGCATAATTACATGCAACTAACCCTCAACCAAATCCTAATCCTACCCTAACCCTATAGTAAGTACATGTAGTTGTTTAATATTACTCAGTAGTTAAATATATAATTCCACTGTAACAATGACACCTTAAAATAAAGTGTAACCAAGAATTGTATAACGAATTGTACACAACAATGCCAGTTACTTCTTACTAAAGTATTGTACTGCATGTCCTTGCTGGATGTCTTTGGGAAAAGCTCTTACTGTATCACTGAGTTGTCAGTTGATCTTTTTATATAATGAGTATGTGTTATTTGGCTGCCTCTTCCAAGGCAAGGATATCACATGATGGACAATGATGTCCTGAACTTAATTTAACCCAACGGTTCCCTGTCGTTTCCATGCATGCCTCTTTGACCTCTGTGATGGATTCAGATAATGCCATAGTCTCCGCAGAGAGAAAACACTGCAAAATAATGGACAAAAAAAAAAAATGGTCAAAACACTAGTGATTCCACTGAACTGACCAACTTTGGGAAAATCTTGTAACTTTCTTCTGTAAAGTAAGCCAATCAGATAAGAACTTGCCAGAATGATAAAGTGCTTTCCAATTTTGTGTGCAATATTTCTGTTATGGTAAGGGGCGGGACATTTTCCAAACACACTGGAAGCGCTCGACCAATCACAACACACTGATCCAGCCGACCAATCAGAGCACAGTGTGCTTTTCAGAAGGAGGGGCTTCATAGAGACAGGAACTAAACTGTGGTGTGTTTCCCGTACAGCGCTGTAACTCGCTGCTGAACTACTATAGTACGTTGAAGAAATCAACTAGCTAGTCACGACTGTTTCCCGAAAACATATTGTCGCAAATTGGTCGTTCAACCACGTTGGTTAATGACGTCACACAGGTGGTGGAGAAATATCTACTTTTAATGAATCTGTTTGAGATTGAATTAACGCTAGATGTTTTCCTATAAATTACAGACATGACATCTGAGGACTATTTCTCATTTTTCTCAGTTAATTTTGCTTTATTTCCAGATTCAATTATAGACTCGTTCTTACACACTAGAGCACGTTCACACATGACAAAAATAACGCTTTAAACCTCTTGACAAACTAAAAGACGTAAATGACATTTGTATGTATTCTAAATAAAAGACACAGGTTGTACTGAATGTCAGCTTGCTTATTTGGCTCAAGATAAGGATTTATTGAGTCCACATGTCATGCAAACTAGAAACTATTCAAGGTCGAGATCTGTCGCTCCAAACACACAACTCTGCGATGCTGTTTGCAAATGTTTTGGGAAACACGGACTCGTTGAACTGCTGATAACAATGGAACTTGCGAACATAGTTGGCTAACGATGCTTTCGGGAAACAACAGACTGAGAAGAGAGGAGCTGCAACAATGGAGAATATGTGAAAAATAATGTTTTTTGAACATTCAAGCATGAAAACCTATTCTAGAATCCAAAAACAAAATCAAGACTTTGTATAAGGTCTCTTTCATTGTTTAATGTGTGTTTTTGTGTTTAATGAAGCTCAATAGTCTCTGAACAGCAGCATGAGGTCATGAGTAATTCATAAACACGCTGTAGTCTTTTCGATGTGTGATGTCCCACGTCTGACATGAGGAGTTTTATGTCCAGGATTATAGAAACATTGTTTTCTGCAGTCGTTGCTCTGTGACACTCCTGGAAGAGGCTAAAAATAACCCGGCCGCTCAACGGTTCTTGCGTCATACTGGACACTCAGGGACTATCTTTACCTCACACTGGAGCGCGTGTGCACACACACACACACACACGCACACACACACACACACACGCGCACACCTACTGTCTATCATTAGTGTGTGCGTGATAAGATGGTTAAAAGCAGCTTGTGAGCAGATAGAAATGTTTGTTCATGTTATTATCATTAAAAAAAATTGAAGTATTGGTATCAGTACTGGAATAAAGAAAAATATAGCATTTAACAAATATTGGTGACACTTTATAATAAGTATACATTTACAATTCATTTGCAAACTACTAGTTTATAGTTAATTCATAATATATTGTAGTCCCTACACTTTTAAAATATTTATAGCCTATATACTGTGGCTATGTGAGTTCTTCATTCATTGTCACTGTAATTAACCAAATAATTACTGTTTAATTAGCTCTTTTGTAAAGAGTTAGATAATGTTTTTTTTAATGCTATCTTATAGTTCTCACATTCTCACATAAAATCATTATTTCTATGGAAAGTCCCCATAAAACATGGAAACCCTACGTGTGTGTGTGTGTGTGTGTGTGTGTGTGTGTGTGTGTGTGTGTGTGTGTGTGTGTGTGTTTTGTGTTTGTAAACATAAAGAACACTGAATTTGAATACAATTAATGTCCAATAAAGGTTGGTTTAAAGCACTTAATTAATTTTTGGATTTCCCATGACCAAATCTAAGTGAAGATTATTTACTTCTAATAACAATTAACATTCTTTTACTGCTGGTTTAAACACTGTTCACCATTTATATGGTTAATAAGTTGTTTACAAAGCATAAAACATATTATCTAACTATTTTTATGAGCTAATTAAATAATAATTATATTTTAATTACTGTACTGTGACAATGAATGAAAAACGTACTTTTCGAATATAGCCTATTATTATTTTAACAGTGTAGAGACTACATAATTTATGTACAAAATAATTAATGATTTTGTATGTACATATTTATGATAACACATTTTAAAGATGCGATTAATAACAGAAACCTGTGCAATTAATTATTTTTAATTGATTCGCCACCCTATTGTAAATTTTAAGTGCAAATATCTACAGTTGTATTCAAACATTTTTGCACAATCTGCAAAATGTCAATTTTTTGACAAGCTTATTGAGAACCCATTATTACAAACAAGATCAAACATGAAACAAAAACATGGCATGAAAACTCAAAATGAAGCCAGGAACATGAACATTACAACCAGTGTTCTACAGGAGACAAAACACCAGACACATGGCAAACATGAGGGCTTCAATACACAGACTAATTACAAGACAAGGAACACCTGTGAACAATGATCAGACAATTAACCAATGACAAGACGCATGGCAGGATCACATGACAAACAGGGAATCACTAGCCTGGATGCCAGCCGAACTTGGCCCGGCCCACAACATTTTTAGGTCGGGAAGTTCGGTCTGGACTTGATCCGTTGTGGAGCCATTATGCCCGAACCAGAGCTGTTCGGACCAATCATATGGTCAGGGCGGGCTTTATACGATGATGGACAGATGATCAACAGTAATGTAATCATCCACGTCACCAAAGAGCGCTTGGGTTGAATTCGTTTACTACAAAGATGACTGCCGCAGGAGAATTGAGATTTCACACTTACAAATAAGTCAGATAGAATAAATGCATATTTGGCGTGCTGTCCGAGGAGAGGCTCCGGGATCGGTATTCGGCCCGAACCCAAAGTACTCCCCCCGTAATCCTGGCTGTGGAAGAACAAGCCGAGAGTGAGTGGAGGGATGCTGAAAACTGTCAATGAATGTTGGGTGAGTTGACAGAGTGAATATATAAATGCTTCCTCTCATGCTGATAGGGTAGACATGGTAATAGTTTGATGAAGTTGACTGGATTGATTATTTGAACGTGCTCCTCCCGAACTCTGTTCATGAAACATCATGTAGATTCCGCCATCGCGTCTGTTATAGAAGATATCGACAGCGCATTCATTTTAAAAGAGGAACAGAGAACCGCGATCAAGGCATTTGTCGTTTGGAAAGAGGACTGAAGAACATACGTCACTTACTCCGTTGCTCTGATTGGTTGTAGGTCTATCCAGTTGAGTGCAGAGGCATTTTCTTTCCTGGTTCGGTTGAAACGCCCCATAATCACATCCCAATGGAGCAGATCAGGCTCACATTCTGACTAGAATCTGAGTATGACGACGTCAGGCTAGGGAATCACATGACAAGACACAGAAACATGACAATGACAAAACCAAAACGTGACATCCACAAGACAAAAATAAAAGCTGAATTTATAAAAATAACCCTGTTCATAAGTTTACATACCCTTGAATCATAATACTGTGTGTCCTTGGATGACCAATGACTGTTTTGTGATATTCTGTCCCACATTTGCCCTGATGTTCCTCAGATAAATCCTCCAGATCCAGAACGTTCTTTGGTTTTCCAGCATCTTCTGCATATTTGAACCCTTTCCAGCAGTGACAGATCCATCTTTTCACACTCGAGGGACTCAAACACAACTATTACAAAAGCTGCAAACTGATTCACTGATGCTCAAGAAAGAAACACAATGCATTCATTTCATGCTTGAATGTTCAAAAAACATTATTTTTCCAATATTCTTCATTGCTGCAGTTCCTCTATTCCCAGTCTGCCAGTAACGCTTTTAGTTCCTGTCTTCTAGAAGACCAAAAAAGTACACTTTACCCTAAGCATATTAAAAAAACTATACACATATCAATGCATCATGTTGCCTTCTTGAGCATCAGTGAGTGTTTGCAGCTTTTGTAATAGTTGTGTGTGAGCAGTTTACTATTTACTATAAATAATTACTACAAAGCGTTGTTGGAATATTCAGTTCGGCGACATCTGATTATTTGTTAATCTTGCCACTGTAAATAATAATTTAGAATAACAATATTCTAAAAACCCTTTGAGTTTTAGGGCCCTATTTTAACGATTTGAAACGCAAGTATCAAGTGCGAAAGGCAAGTAACTTTGTGGGCAGGGTCTTGGGCGCTTTTGCTGTTATACCGGCGGGATAAATGACTCTTGCGCCCGACGCAAATCTAAAATGTGTTGGTCTGAAGTCGCTTCATTACTCATAGGTGTGGTTTGGGCGTAACGTGAAATAAACCAGTCAGAGCGACATCTCACATTCCCTTTAAGAGCAGGCGCGCTTGTTCCATGGCGGATTGCTATTATAACGGCAGATTTGCCAGGAGCGGTTCACAGCCGAGGAGACCGGCGTTCTCGTCAGGGCCGTAAAACACAGAGAAGTGACATTGGGGATGGGGAAATACACCCAGATTAGCTTCGGTTAAACAGGCGTATAATAATTTGGGTAAATGTGTAAGATAGATTTATGCCTATTTTTTCACATCTTCATGGACACCACAATGATTTCCCTCGTGTGGAATATTTTTCCTTGTAATAATGTATAATTTGTAAAAATGAAAACCGCTGCTTCTGCGTAGATGAGAGAATCAAAGTATGTGTGCGTTGTGCACACGCTACATTATGGCCAAGCATGTGCACTTAAAATAGCATCTGACTAACGCGCCACTGACTTTAGACGAGGTTTCTCCTGGTCTGTGGCGTAATTGTTTTCTGAAACTGCAAAATAGCACCAGGGAACGTTTGCGCCGGAACACGCCTCCTCTTTTCGCTGAACCGCCCCCGGGAGCGCAAGTTCATTCCCTAATTTACCGGCGTGCGTCTGTGGAGGGAAAAGTCTGCTGTGCTTCGGGTGCAAAATAGGAATGATACATGCGTCGGTGTACAAAGTCAATTGCGCTGGGTGCAAGATAGGGCCTTTAGAGTCTGCAGCCTTACATACCAACGCTATCTCACGACCAATTCGTACAAATTCGTACGAGTGATTAAAAGGTGGCTAATTCGTACGAATTTGTACGATTTGTCTAAACCCACGTGATGGGTAGGTTTAGGGGCGGGGTCAGGTGTAGGTCATTCGTACAAATTCATATGAATTGGGCAACTCGTAAAATATGTACGATTTAGCAAAAATCGTTAGAATTTGTACGAGTGAGGTCGTATGAATTTGTACGAATTAGCCACCTCGTAAAATTCGTAATCGGGTTGGACACACTGTTAAAACTACTCATGATCACCCTTACACAAATTTATCACATTTTATTGTATTAACATGTTGTAGTTACTATACAGTATTTTTTAGGTTATTTTTTTTTTTATAGAAAGTACTATAGATTGTTTGGTTACACTTTATTTTAAGGTGTCACTGTTACAGAGTAATTATATATTTAAGTACTGAGTAATATTAATGAACTACATGTACTTACTATAGGGATAGGGTAGGATTACGGTTTAGTTGAGGGTTAGTTGCATGTAATTATACATAATTTACTGTTATTACTATAGTACATGTAACATATGTAACAAGGACACTGTAAAATAAAGTGTTACCGGATTGTTTTTTAAAATAGATAAACATTGGCCTATAAGTATGGTAATGAAGAGCCATCAGTGGTCTTATTATAGTTTTAGCAAATGCCACAATTAAGAACTATGGCACTTTTTTACAAGGGGTAGTTCACCCAAAAAAGAAAATTCTGTCATCATTTACTCACACTCATATTGTTCCTAACCTGTATGAGTTTCTTTCTTCTGTCGAACACAAAAGAAGATATTGTGAAGAATGTCGATAACCAAACAGTTGTTGGACCCCATTGACTTCCATAATACAGGGGAAAAAAACTATGGAAGTCAATGGGGTCCAACAACTGTTTGGTTACCGACATTCTGTGTGTGTGAGTAAACAACATGAGTGTGAGTAAATGATGACAGAATTTTCATTTTTGGGTGAATTATCCCATTTAAGAGCTTTAAAGTCCGGACCTTCATGAATTATGGACCAAGCTAATTTTCTCCAACATGTCTTCTGCTCTAATGATGATTGATATTAGGGAAAAAAAAACAACCTCTTGCTAGATTTAAACTGGATACTCAGCCTTTGATGGATCTTGTTTGGTTGTCTTTAAAGAGAGGACAATAACCATTTATAACGTTAATGTTACGTCAGTCCTGCATGGCAGATATGTTTTATGGTAATGGGTCCTGAGACAGTTTCGTTTATTGCTTTCTGACGAATGAATTTATTTCAGCAGAGTGTCTATGAGACTTTAATGAGACTGATGTGCAGCCATTAGAACTGACAAGTTTGTAACTCGGTCAAGTCTCCCCAAATTGCAAATGCCTTTCCAGGCTGGTTTTAACTCTGTGATGAATGTGACGTCTCAGATCGAACTGATTGTAGGAGGACTGAAGGTGTCCCTTGCATTGGGATCTATCACGTATTATAGATCAGACGGCTTTATCTCTGGTCATTATTACTGAATAGTCTGTTTTGACAATAATGTTTAGCATAAAACCTTAGTTTATGAGAACACAACGCACAGCCTCCTTCAGTAATGACCTCTCAAAAATAAAACAACTTGCAGTTTTAATGCACCAGGGCTGATGAAATGTGCACAAATACCTGTGTGGACTGTGTGTGTGTGTGTGACAGAGATCTGCTGGCGTATGACATGTGCCTGTTTCTTTTGCGAGCTTTTGATTCACGACTCGGCCGCTTCTAAAAATAACAGCAAGCAGTGCGGGACAGCGGCCTGTCTCGAGAGAGAGAGAGAGAGAGAGAGAGAGAGAGAGAGAGAGAGAGAGAGAGAGAGAGAGAGAGAGAGAGAGAGAGAGAGAGAGAGAGAGAGAGAGAGAGAAAGAGAGAGAGAGAGAGAGAGAGTGTGTGTGAGAGAGAGAGAGAGAGAGAGAGAGAGACAGGACATGTGCAGTCTTCTCTCTCTCTCTCTCTCTCTCTCTCTCTCTCTCTCTCTCTCTCTCTCTCTCTCTCTCTCTCTCTCTCTCTCCAGTAATTTTGTTCAGCAGCACAGTCGCGCCTCAGAGCAGCCGCTGACACACACATACACACACACACTCACTCACACAAACACACACACACACACGTACACACACACACACACATACAGTCTGCAGCAAATGTAATAAAACCGTGGAGAGAGTGAGACAAATCCACACAGAGAGAGCGAAAGAAACAGGTAGAACAAAACAGACACAAAAAAGGGAACTTGCATTTGTAGACAGAAGTGCAGAAGAGGCGCTTAACGTACAGGACTGAGGATCAGCACATGTGAGAGAGCGGACAGATGCCTGTCTTCAAGGTACACCTGCTTTACACCTAACAGTGTGTGTGTGTGTGTGTGTGTGTGTGACCAGGAAGACGGGAATACATTACCTTGTTATTTTATCAGTTTTATTTTATTAAATGTGTAGCTGACATTGACATGGATGTGCAGTTTCACTGAATATCACAATGGGTTTCAGTAAAGATTACATTTCATATATATGTTTTAAATTTGAGTTTTAGACAAAAAATATGCGGTTTCTTTTTAATTGCTTGAAGTTTTTCTAATGCAGATTTATTTCTAATGCAAGTTTCAATAATTATTTTAGATTTTTAGTTCAGTTTAATATAGTTAAGTTGGTGTCTTTTGATTCCTTATTAGGTTTTCTGATGCATATTTTATTGTTATGCATATTCTAACAATGATAAGCTTCATGTATACGGACAGTATACGTATATTTTGTGGATATTATTTTGGATTTATATTTCCTTTTTAGGAGGTAATATTTTATGATGAGTGATGATTACCATATATGAAATGTTTAACATGCTCATATTTTATGTCTGTGTGTGTGTTTTATTGGTTATAAATGGCATTTGCTGAGATAAGCGAGTGAAAAATTGTTAAATAAAGTGTCTTGCTCTAGTTTTCACATACAGCAAAGCATACGCAGAGAGAGGCGACTTGCGTTATGATAGATTGCTGTATGAGGTTTATATGACTGGACAGCCGCTGACTTGTACATTTCCCACAATGCTCATGGAGGCGAGGTAAACTGTAACTGTATGAGACAGACGTGCGTGTAAATGCGCAGGAAACTAAGAAAGCGCACTCATTTGAAGAGGAGATTTCTCAACTTGTTGTTCTCAAACACTTCCTGCTGTTGTGGCATTTGAGAAGAACTTTAAATAGTTTACCCACATAATCCGTCATCATATATGTCGTTTCAAACTGTATTCTGTGAAACACAAAAAGAGAAATTTAGCAAAGTGTTCATACTGCTCTTTTCCATACAAAGAAAGTGCTATAAAAGTACAGTAGTTCATATGACTGGTGTGATGTGTTTGAAGCCGTTCAGTCGTTGTTGTGTGAGCAACAAACTCAATAATTAAGTCCCTACTGATTACAAATCTTCCCTTTCATTGCTTGCACACATTTAAAGATGGCGTGTGTCAAGATGTGTCATGCAAGGTTTCACGTCAGTGATAAGACAAACTCAGTCAATGGGGTTTGATGCCGGCGATGTCAAATATGGTGTGACGTGTCCTATTAGAATGAATGAAAAAGTAGATTTAAGAGCTGCTTGTGTTGCTTTTTTTGTCATTTCAGTTGTTGCACGTAGAATACATTTACTTTTGTGTGTAAGAAACCATGTACGAAACCATGTACGAAACCAAACGAAAGAAAGACCAGCAAACCCTTGTTTCTTATTTCCCATGGGAAGGAGGAACCATTAAGGTGCAAAGCAACAGTAATGGTAAAATGAGATTAAAGTGAAAATAAAACTCACACGTACCAACAGCGTAGACACCAGGGTTTCACCATTCAGAATACTGGAAATACAGTCACACTTTAATTTTGCCTCAATAAACTCCTAATTACTGTTTATTAGGTAGTTGTTAAAGGGGTGGTTGATTATGATTTCACTTTTCTAACTTTAGTTAGTGTGTAATGTTGCTGTTTGAGCATAAACAACATCTGCAAAGTTACGACGCTCAAAGTTCAAAGCAAAGGGAGATATTTGCTTTTAAAGAAATCGCTTTTTAAGGACTACAACAAACGGCTGGTAGAGACTACACCACATTCCTCCCGGGTTAGTGACATCACCAACCCTATAATTTACATAAACCACACCCCTGAACACGATTTATAGATTATCAAGACAGAATATGCTAATCAATGACTAGAAGATAACTACACATCAGATACATAAATTCATCAACCATTCAGAAATGTCCTGTTGCTTCTACATGTTGTCACTTCTTCTTGAGTCTCTCCATCATTGTCTGACTCGGTTTGAACATTAAAGGCTAAACGTTTTTGAAATAATCAGTGCATGTGTGTGTGAGGTAAAAGGACACAAGCTGTTATAGCTCCGCCCCCTGTGCCGGGAGCAGCAGCTCATTTGCATTTAAAGGAACAAACACAAAACGGTATATTTATATATACAAAATAATTATGCACAGTACACACACATATATTATGCATATATGCATATTAAAAACACCACATAGTCATATAAACAACATTAAAAGCTTGATTTTCCCCACAGGGGGACAGTACATTTCTTTTTATTGACCATGGGTCAAAGAATGTTTCATTTCAAGGAATGCTCTAATTTACTCATTGTTTTATATTCAGTAGGCTACATTTTTATGTGAATATATATTTTTAGAAAATTATTTCAAAACAATATGGTGGATTTCTATGGTGGCGAATGGCAAATTTAATCTGTTTTGATGGCTTTGTTCATCCCTTACCCCAATTCACAGTAAGTCTACATGTTGGATCTGATTTGGTGGAAAACACACAGTTTACGTTGTTCGGTTTATGTCATATCTGTGAACATAGAAAAGAAGGTCTTAGTGCAGTATTGTGGCTCATTGCTACAGTAAATAGTGTTGTTGCACTGAATATAGGTTGCTATCTACCATGGACAGTTTTAAACTGCTGTGCTTGTGTTATTTTTCTAATATCAGCTTGGTTGGAAGTGCTTCTCAAGGGCCCAGTATACTTATGGTAAAGTTTGTCTTCGTTCATCGCTTAGGGGTAAAAAGAAGTTTGAAATACCTGACTAAAATGACAGCGGTGAGAAAACAGCAGTTCAGAAAGCATCTGATCATATAGTGATGTGGATGTTTGCACAATCTCTGCAATTCAACACTCCAGTCACATCACTTTTATTTATATAGCACTGTATACAACAGATTGCTTAAAAGCAAGCAGCTTTGCAGTAGTAAACATGAAAAAACTTTAAATTAGAATTAACTTCAGCTTCTACTATAAAGCAGCTCTTCATGTTTTTCCTCACGTCTGACGTTTTAAGAAATGAACTGGAGATTTACACGTCAAAGTAGGCGGAGCCTCAGAGCCACGCCCACCTATTACACCATCACCACAGATTATGGTAGTTTAAAGGTGTTTACCAGTTGGAGCGAACTTTTCCCGAAAGTTTGCTTTGTTAAGCTGTTTCGAACTCTCAATATGAACTCCAAACAAACTCCTTTTTGGCATGACTTTGTTCAAAACGACGTCACACAGATTTCGCTTAAACTGTTTTGGGGCCTTTACTGTCCGTGGATCTCGGTGCAGAATTCCTCAAGCCATCAGATATAAATCATCCTGCAGGCTGCGGTGGCCAATTCTATTCAAATTCCAGTTTATTAGCTTAAGATCATAATAAGTCCACTGGAACAGAGGAATCAAAAACATCCCTTCTATAATAATGTGTGACAAATGTTCTTATGATCACAGTGTGTGCCTTTGTGTATAATATGTTTGTTTTTAAGAGAGGAATCATTGATTTTGCATGCTTTACTTCGTAGCTGTAGTTTTTAGTAGCAGTTCTACTAGTTTGCGCTTGTTTACCATTCTTACGTTTCTGCTTTTCAGGCCATTTTGAGCAGCGCAAACAGAGCAGATAGGGCTACTGTGTGTGTGGTGGACGTTAATGAGTGTGTGTTCAGTTGGACATAGAAGTCCAGCCAAGTGGCATGATGTCTTGAGTGAGGCTAGGGTGAGCGATCTGCGCTTAATGATGTGTTTGTGAAAGACTCACTCACTCTCTCTCTCTCTCTCTCTCTCTTTTCCTTCCACTCATGATGTGTTTATGTGAAGAGGGTGTCGCCTGTCCAACCACTAGATTCTTCCTGTGTCTATTCTTTCTTGCACTTCTTGTGATCTTGCAGAAGAACTGCATGCACTCTAACCTGGTCTGACACACACACACACACACACACACACACACTGATGCACATGTGACCAGGGTCTGATTCTCGTGTCTTGGCTGTGTATTCGCTCTGATGGTGAGTGTGTTGATGGTGCGCTTTATTTCTTTACTAGTGTTTGCGAGTATGTGCGTGTGTATGTAAGTTTTATTCCTTGTTTGAGAGTAAAATGGTTTTGCTCTTTTAAATCTCGGGAGGCATCAACTTTGTCTTGGCTAACTCTTGAAAACTGAGGCCAAATAGAACTATAAAATAAATGTGGTGTTGAAAGTATTGAGTTTGTATTAAGAAATATGGCTTCTGTCAAGCTCTTGGCAAATCTGAGCACAGTTTGAGACATTAAGATCTATTCTGAAGCTCTAGCAAAAGTCTCTTTAATTTCATTGCTGTCTAAGAGCAACAACTGTGAAGTAATTACGTGCTTATGTTGCTTAAGACAATCTTTTAAAGGGGTGGCATAATGCCATTTTCACAAGATGTAAAATAAGTCTCTGATGTCCCCAGAGTGTGTATGTGAAGTTTTAGCTCAAAATACCCCACAGATATTTTTATATAGCATGTTAAAATTGTCACTTTTTGAGGATGAGCAAAAACGCACTGTTTTGTGTCTGTTCCTTTAAATGCAAATGAGCTGCTGCTCCTGGCACAGGGGGCGGAGCTTCAACAGCTTGTGTCATTTTACCTCACACACACATGCACTGAAAATTTCAAAAACTTTTAGCCTTTTATGTTCAAACCGGAGTCAGACAATGATGGAGAGACTCAAGAAGAAGTGACGACATGTAGAAGCAACAGGACATTTCTGAATGGTTAGTTGATGAATTTATGTAGCTGATGTGTAGTTATCTTCTAGTCATTGATTAGCATATTCTGTCTTGATAATCTATAAATCGTGTTCAGGGGCGGGGTTTATGTAAATTCAACGGTTGATGATGTCACTAACCCGGGAGGAATGTCGTGTAGTCTCTACCAGCCGTTTGTTGTAGTCCTTAAAAAGCGATTTCTTTAAAAGCAAATATCTCCCTTTGCTCTGAACTTTGAGCGTCGTAACCATGCAGATGTTGTTTATGCTCAAACAGCAACATTACACACTAACTAAAGTTAGAAAAGTGAAATCAGAATCAACCACCTCTTTAAAGTTCTGCAGTATTTGTAAGTCACTAATGAAATCGAAATAAGTTTGTGGCATTGACCATGTGAGCTCGTTAGTATAGACGGTTAGATAGAGAATAATTGATCATCATCAGATTTTGCACAAACGTGTGCAAAAAGTCCATGCAAGCTCAAGTTGTCATATTCTTGCAGGCTACACAGACAGAACAAGTTGAGAACCATTTATGAATTTGATTATTGCGTTTTTACATATTATACATCAAGCTTGGTTATCTTAGCAGCATGAAAAACAAAATGGTTCAAACTGGGAATAAATTATATACAGCAAAGAACGTTCTTCATCAATGAAGTGCTCCGTGTTTATGTTTTTATCTATTTATTATCTCATGGTTTTATGTGTTTTTGTGCGAATGTGTATGTGTTGGCTGTACTTGTTGTGAACCAAATTACCCCTTGGGGACATTAAAGTTATTTCAATTTCAATTCAATTCAATCAATGACTTCAGTTTGCAAAAATCACTGAAGCCGTCCACACTGAAAAAGAAGCAGATCTAAATGTAATGCTGCAATCAACACTTTTCATTCCTTTTCAAATTTCACTTTAATTGTGATAATTATCGATTAAGCATTTGGGGGTCAGTTTCATGGCATTTTTGCCCGATCCTGATCAGCATTTAATCTCATGCGTGGCCTCTCTGCAATCCAATTAATGGAAATCCGTCATAGCGATGGAGAATGCTAATCACTGCTAGTTATTTTAACCATGGTAAAAGTTAAATTTAACACTAAAGTTAATTTTCACCTCTGGTAAACAGGGAAAACTTGGTATTATAATCTCCATTATGTTATTTGATTTAAATTTCCTTTAGCCCTAAAAAAACAACACAATGCAACACTTAATTCAAACTACGGGTAAAAACACCTGTGCAGAATCATACTACAATAATGAACACAGTTCATGTCAACACTGCACTACAACGAGTCCTGCTATAAGAACCACACGATTCCATGCAGTTAAACAGATAATTCACATTACTCCCTTTTGTGAATTCTATTTACTGCAGCATGAGAAAGTATGGAGTCCCCCTAGGGTCACATGCAGGAGCAGAATATTTCCCAATAATCTGTGCCTTGAGCTCAGCGCTCTCAGCTTATGAACTGCACTCATGAATTTGTATAAGTTTTCACATTATTATTAATAATTTGGCAATCTGTAATCTCATATTTGACAGCTATACAATATTTTTGTCAGTTACGAGTTGCTGTGTCACATTATGCAATATTGACTCCTGAATGCTTGTCGTGGACAAGCCTACGCATTGCTTCTCGACCAATCATCACTTGCCGTTATTAACGACGTACGTGATGTCATCGAGAAGGCGGAACTAGCGACTGACTTCCGGAAACAAGAATGTAAACAAACAGGCTACCGAAGCGGCGTGTTAGCTTAATGCTAACTCCTGTACGCGCCAAGTTGCTATCGTTCGCCAGCATTTATCTTTTTTTCACTCTGTCGTGGTCGTCCCTCGAGGAAACATCATTAGGGCAGGAGTATTGTTGTCAGAGCTCAAATAATGTTACATATTTTGTTTTCACATATGTTACTCTATAGGGAGGCTCTGTAAGAAACAGCACCTACATTTCTATTACATGGATGTCAATCAGTGATGATACAACATGCCCCGCCTATGGGTTGCAACATTTCACTTCCCTTCTTTCATTTAGCAACATAACCCTGTTTGTTTGTGTGAGATTGGGCACGAGGGATCAAGAAAACGAGGCTTCCCTGCGGCGGCCATGTTAATGACTGCAGCGGGCGTCTTTATTGGGCTGAATGACTTTGTGATGGTTTGTGTGACCTTAATCAAGCATTGTGCGTCCCTGACCTTCTGTGTTTGATTAATCTTGCCTCCATGTCCTTCTTTCTCTCTCTCTCTGAGAGTGGAGGAATATATTGGGCCTCAGTAGCAGAAAGATTGTGTCTTATATAGCCGTAAAAATGATAAAGGCTGTTTTCTTTACTCTGTTAAATATTTTATGGCTCTATTTGTGGGCTTCCACAGTCTTCTCTGCTTGCTAAATGTGAGACACACTGCCCGATTCGACTAAAATGTCAATGAGAAAAGCGATTGCTGGCAACCATTCAACAATTGCCTCAGTCATATTTCACAGTGATTTTCATTTTTGGTTGTTCATAGGATAGAATAGGAGAAAGAAACACTAATAAAGCTGTATTTACTTTATTGAAAATATTGAGATTAGACTTCACAGTGTTTGACTTGAGAAATATTACAAATTAAATTTACAAATGGGACTTTTTTAAAGGTCAAGATGAAATCAACCCTAACTATAACAGTGTTTTCTTATTGCAAGACTTTTTTTTTTTTTTAATTCACGGCTATTGGATATTGGAAAAAATCTGCAAATACCCGGCTAACAAAAATATATTTAAAGAATGATTTTCTAACATTCCCCTTAAAGGTACAGTTCACCCAAACATTAAAATTCTTTCATCATTTACTCACCCTCAAGGTGTTACAAACACATATCAATTTAAGATAAAATTAAAGATATTTTGAAAAATCGTTGTAACCAGGGCATAAAACAAATTGTTATTTTTTTCACACCTGCCAATGTCCGGTGATTTAGGAAAATGTATTGGCTGTACAAATGTTTACCAGCCATAACAAATTTTTTGTTTTTTTGGGGGCAAAAACAGGCTTTAATAACACCAAAATTTTAGATACCATTGGAAATTCACAATTCTCTCCAATTTCGATACCAAAGCTAAAACTACTAGCCTAATTAATGTAAAACTTAAACATCATTAAAGTAAACATTCTGGAATAACATAATATTAAATAATCAAATTACAAGCAAAAGCACAAATAAATGCTATATAACAAAGATACACGTGAAATAAACAATGCTTTTCAGGTTTCTTGAATTTTAACAAAGTAAGCAAATGTAAAATATCAATGCATAGTCTTCATTTTATAAATTAAACATCCTTATTATTTAAGTGATATAAGTTATTCAGAGCAGTGAGTGTTTTTTTCTTTCTTTGTCCTTTCTTTGTTGTCTGATTAACATTAAAGACACAGACGGCAGCAGGAGGAATATTAACAGTGAATGCACGGATCTAATATACTGATACTGTACACATGCGTTTACTTTCTCAACTGTTTACGTTCACTTAACCCTTTAGAACCTGAAGCTAAAATAGGTGTTTTTCACATGTTGTGATTTTTTGACTAAAACAATGTGCAATCTTCATGTGCAAGGTGTCATGTTTTTCAGACATAAAAGATTAGCTTTCAACAAATTACAGTTATTGACTATTATTGTGTGTGGTGAGTTTGTGAATAGAATTTAAATAGACAAAAAAAAAAAAAAAAAAAAAGAGAATAAATGTACTGATTTTTATTTAGAAAAAAACAGAAAAATCACGAATGAAAGGAACTAACACTTTTAAGTTGGAAAATGAACTATAATACATATATACAAGTTTCTTTTATGACACTTTTTTTCATACACGCACACACATAAACAAATGCATGCAAACATAGGCACGCACACACACACATGCACACACCACATGCTAAGATACGTGAAAGAGTAACGGCCATCCTCCTCCCAAATTTCATTAAAAATCATCCCAATCCCCTCTTCTGCTGTCTACCACTTCTTTCGCCATGTATTTGTTCGTTTCTTTTATTATTTTATGCAATCCAAAACACTCTAGCCTGACGCGCTTCGTATCTCTCTGTTCAAATCCTTCCGACCCCGCTCTGCCAGAAAGCTGCTGTCATTTGCTGACGGAAAGCATGAAATTACCGCAATAAGCCGTATATTGCCGAAAAATGTATGTTGTCTACTGTCAGGGGCAATTTGAATGGTTTTGATTGAAGAGTTACGGTAAAATGAATAGAGCTTGCTGGAATGTGTCGGCGACGACACAGCCGGTTCTAAAGGGTTCAGACATACCCAACTATGTTTACTAGGATACTCGCTATTTTGTGTGTAAATTTGTCCGCTCAAGCACAAGAAGATGTGAAGGAGAGCTCAGTTTAGTATTCGCGCGCTGTCTGAGACGCAGTTTTCTGGACGAGTAATTTAATGAGCTCCCTTTCGCGTCTTCTTGCGCTTGAATATTTAAATTGTCATGGATTAAACTTTCGTGACGATGCAGCGCTGGCCCGTCAACTGCATTGTTCACGTTTGTTCAGGTTTGTTAACGTTTTATCCCATGAACAACAAAAATCCACATCACTGTGAAATATGACTGAGGTAATCGTGTTAGTTACCAGCAATCACTTTTATCAGGCAGAGTGTCTCACGTTTAGGAAGCAGAGAAGATTGTGGAAGTCCACAAATAGAGCCATAACATACAGAGTAAAGAAAACATTATGGGAATGTTACTGTTGAATGTTCTCTGAACATTCTGAAAGAAGTATACATTTAAAAATGTTAGACGAGCATCCAACTAAAATGTTCCTAATAAAAGTTCCATGAATGATGTACAATTATTGTTTTTGTACTATACGTTTTAAGAAAAAAAAATCTGCTATTGGGGTAAGAAAAATTAATCTTGTTTTCCCTTTTAATTAAGATTATTTTTCACTTAATTTTGATATTTTTTTAATGTATCGTCTTATTGTGCTTCCCAAGTAAATTCATCTTGATTTAAGCATGTTAAAGGGACAATAAGTAGGAATTTCTCCCATCTAGTGGTGAAATTGTATTTTGCATTCAAACGAACAATGCTTTCCAGCGCCTCACTTTTTCAAATGCGCGTTGCATCTACGGTAGCCGTTATGTACCAAAAAGCTATGACAGGATGTCTTATAATAGCACTTCGAGTTTTTCTTCAGGTGAACAAGTTTGTTATTTAAAACAAACTGGAACTTGAAAACATGAAAAAAAGAATGTTACAGTATAAATTACTGACTGTAAAAAACATTAACTATGGTAATTAGTAGTAATGCCTTCTTTACTCGTTATATTTTTTGAAGTACGTGCATTGTTAGATATCATCATCATCCGTGCCTTCTCTAACGTTCCTTTACTCAATAGCTGCTATTCATCAAAGAGCCTGTTTAACTTTTAACTATAAATGTTCTACTGTCTATATAATAAAGTTACACAACCAAGCAATGAAAAAAAAGCTTGTAATTAAGACCGTAACATTGACTTACCTGTTCGAGAAGAAAGCAGGCAACTTCAGGGTCTCTTTTGAAAGCTTTCTCCTGCATTAGCTATCCCGACATTAACCCTTGTTTTTGTAATCTCCGGTCACGTTTCCTTTTACGGTCTATTTTGGACTTTTTCGACGACGAGGACTCCTTATCTTGTGACTCATATGTATGTATGAATGAACGATGTATAAATAACCGTGCAGTGCAGCCTTTTAAACTTGCCGGGGCAGTGACAAGTGCCTCTCTCTGCTCTGCGCCTCCGCTTCTGCTGGCTTCAGTCACGTGACGCTGGCTCTGAACGAAAACACGTTGTGGAAACGCGTTGGCCTAGTACTTTCTGTCCCTCTCTGCTATTATAGTTTTTCAAGATGGCGGAACTACATGGAAGCCTCCGTGGACCTACCCGTCCTATGTATATAAAGATAATAAATTCTTCGTTTACGAGGATTAGTCTGATCATTGGCATAGGTATTTGTACACCATTGAGGGCATATTTATGAATAAAAATATTGATTTTAGATAATAAAATACCTAAAAAGCTACACATAGTCCCTTTAAGATATTTGTACTGGAAAACAAGACAAACACACTGAGTATTGCTGCGTGTCTCAGTGACACGATGCTGTTCCCCTAAAGGCACAATTGTTGACCATTTCTTTTCCGAGAGTGTATGTGTGTATTAGTGCCTATTGTCTCAGTATCTTTCTTCATTCCTCTTGTTGATCTGGTGGTGTTTTGGTGTGCGAGGCACGTTCCTCTCCATGTGTCCGCTTCGAGGTGTTTGCCCCCCCCAGCCCATTCAGTCACTCCTTTAATCTGCTGTTTCTAATGCTGTACCGAAGCCGCTGTAAAGACACGTCTCTCCCAATGATTCCCTCATTCTGTGAGCACGAACCCACCGGGACAGCAGACAATTACCTTCAGTGTCCCATTGATTTATCAATCATCCCAGCATTAATGTTCACCAACATTATTCATTGGTCGATTCCTGGTGACAGGACCCTTTAAAACAGAAAGAAACGGTTTTATCAAAGCTCTGTGTTTGGTTCAAATATTTAATCAAGATTTATTTATTTGTTTTAGCTTCTCAGTTCCCTTCCAAGCTCTCAGCTCATCATCTATTTGATGTTGCCGACAACCTTTTTATGCCTTCAATACTGTATCAGTGTTTGTATGATCATAAAGCTAGTTTACCAAAATATTGATTAGGATGTTGTGGGATATTACCGTATATTATTGATTATTTTATATGCATTTAACCCAGTTCCTATTAGGGCTGCACAATATATCGAAATTATCGAAATATCACAAATGTATATATCCCGATATGCATATCGCAACGGCTTGCAATAACTGGGGTCATGAACAAAAGACGAAGAGAAAATCACTCACTCACTCTTGGCTGAATAACTTTTGTAGCTTTAATAAGAATCAGGATATATTTAATTCATTCAGTGAAGACTAAGCAGTGTTTTATTTCTACATTTGATTATTCAGTTTCTGTTGTTAAATAACCCTAATGTAGGATAACCTGAACCCCTAAACCCTGAGGTTTACACTGATGTTAAAATAACACTTCTTATGCGACAGTTCACTTTCAGAAGTTTAGGGATGTTTTCTTGTCACAAAAAGAATGTGAAACACATGTAGGTTATATAATTTTAAATACATTTTAAAGATAATTTAAGTTTACTTAACTCACTTTTTAAGCATTATCGTATCACATATCGAATATCGCATTATTTAATGAGTTATCGCATATCGAATTTTTCTTCAATATCGTGCAGTTCCTATATCTGGAAATGTAGGAAATTATCATTTATTAAGATATGTTTGAGCACCTGACCAACACTACATGCTGCAGACAAAGAAATTGAACTTAGTCTGTTTTGTTATATTGCATATGTTTAAATCGAAGTCATTTAAGTACCAACTATACTAATTAATGCGTAACCATGTGTTTAGATACTGAATTATGTGTATGCTTGGCTAAAGAGATGAGTCTGCAGTCTAAAACAGACTCGGTGTGTCTGAATCCTGAACAATGTTAGGAAGGAAATTCTAGAGTTTATGGCAAGTAAGAAAAAAATCTAGATTTTGATATCATGTGTATTAATAACTGGCCAGAATGTTGCACCTGCAAAAAATGTGAAAGATAATAGTGTGACAATCAAATACTGTAAACAGAGGCTTAAACGCTCTTGCTTGACCTGTGAGGTTTGTTCTCACGAGTCAAGATCACATGGTTGAGCTTCTGTTTCCATATTTGATGGTATGATGTTTGTGATTGCTATGTTTGTGCATCGATCAGTGTTTATTTGAATAAAAGACTAAATTAAATCTGTTCATCATATAACATGATTGTGTCTCTTCAGAAGAGACAATTTTACAATGTCTTTATGTTACTTTTGAAGCTTGAAAATGTTGATTGCATAGACTTTAAATGAATGGACAAAAATGATGAGAGAATATTACAAAATATATATTTTTCCCCCAAAAAATGAATTAAAGATTTATAAGACTGAGAATGAATAAATGATGACAGAATTTCTATTTTGGGGTGAACTATCGCTTTTAAAGAAGTATGTTTTGTGCCCTGGTGGTCTATAAATAGCAAATGGTGCGGAAAGCTAGTTTACTATTCCTTACACTTTATTTTGATAGTCCACTTTAGACATTCTCCTAACTATAAGTAACTTTATAACATGTCTATAGCAGTCATTAGAGTATTAATAGACTGTCTAACACTTTATTTTGATGCTCCTCAACAGACATTCTACTGACTATAAGTAACTTTGCATCTACTAACCCTCTACTAATACTCTAATGACTGCTAGTTGACATGTAGTTGCAAAGTTAGTTAAGAATGTCTAAAGTGGACTATCAACATAAAGTGTAACCTAGATGGGATTTATGACGTTTCTAAACAACATTTGCATAAATAAAGCATAGCTTTAGACAGGTCATGTTAGTCAAGCACACAGTCAGCTGAAGCTCAGATGATCATGACGTCTATCAATACAGTTCAGACACATTCCTGAACTCCTCCTCTCATCTCTCATCCAGAATACACAACCAACATATTGTAACTGTCTTTCCGGTAGCTAAAACATGAGGGCGTTGGCGCTTGCAACGCCAAGGTCATGGGTTCGATTCCCAGGGAAAGCAAGAACTGATAGGAATGTAAATGCGTACCTTGAAATGCAATGTAAGTCGCTTTGGATAAAAGCGTCTGCCAAATGCGTAAATGTCTGTGATTCAAGTTGTTTTCTTAATTTCCTTGCATGGCACATGCTGAAACATGTGAAAATGTACAATAAACCAATAATTTTTTTGAAATATATTAAATTTTATATAATAATGGAGTCGACTGCTTGAAAAAAGACATCTGTTCTGTTGGGCTTGATGCAGTTAACATGCAGTTACAGATACACACAATATTTTTTCGGTGATTGTGATTATATCTGTTCTTAAGCAGTTTATATTCTGTACTTAATATTGTATTTTTGTTTAACATATTTTAATCAAACAATTATTGGAGTATTCCCCACGGTGCCTCCACAGACCCCGGAAACATATCACAAAGCAGAACATATTAATGGTCCTAAAAATAGCCATCGTGTTCTTTAAGGAAAATCAATTAGCTTTTTTTTTTTTTTTTGCGTTTGATTTTGGAATTACAGATTCTTGACAGGTTTCGTGAGATTCATCCATTTAGTTTACTTGCTAAAATGTCTTTGAAAGATTTAATGCCAACCTTGCAAAGTCACTGTGCCGATAAACATGTTTTCTGGTGGACTGATAAAAGCCGGTGCACTCATGGGAATTGTACAAAGATGGCTAATTAAATTGGAGATTGCCATTTTGAGAAAGCTTTCGATATTTTTGAGCATCATACTGTACTTTAATGATTTGAGAATGTGTCGTCTGAGGCCGACTCTATGGTATGTAGGTCTGAAAACATACATAATCCTTTTCATGAAAACTGATCATAAATCACTGTGGAGGATGCTTAACAAGACCAAACCTTAATGTATTATTAGGTATAATTATTGATAATGGAAAATGATAAAGGCAAAGTTGCCAACACATTTTAGATTGTTTCATCCATTGCTAATCACTCATTAAAAAACCTTCCTCCAGGTAATGGAGTTTTTATGAAATAATTATTAGGTATTAATTTTGTCTGGGATTCTTTCTCTGTAAGTTACATTAGTTGAGATTCATCAAGTGTTGAAGGCAGTTATTTTAGTATCATTCAGATACTATTATAGTTTTTATTAATATTTTGAATTAGTTTTATTTTTATATTTTTCCGTTTGCATTTTAGCTTAGAAATTGTTAGCAATTTTGTTGTGTTTGTCATTTTTATGTTTTATATATATATATATATATATATATATATAAAATATGTCTACACTGCAAAAATTATTTTCTTATTTGAAACACTTCAGTAATTTTGCTTCTTTAGTAAATGTATCTTGACTGAAGAATATTGAGATATTTGTAACGGAAAACAAGTTCTGTGGAAGAAAATATTTTTTTTTGCTGTTATTCATTTTTATTTCTAGTTTTAGTTATTTTAACTAAATAAAAATGAGAAATGTTTAAGTTTTTTTTTTTTATAATTTATATAAATTTTCTTTAGTTTTAGGTTTAGTTTCAGCTATCTATAATAACCCTGCTACTGGTTTACACAATATTCAAGCTAGGTTTTGATGAGATGTGGCCAACACATTGGTATTTATTTATTTAGTAAAAGGCAATGTTCCCTTTGAAGTCGTTGAGTTCAGTAGTTGATGATGAAGCTTGATGCTCTGTATGCGAGTGTCCTCATTAATATATAACAAGACAGAGGCACAATTTAGTTTTCAGGGTCCTGATAACATCTCGTCTTTGTTTCAGCCCGACTCAGCTGAGTTGCTCGCGACTGTACGCATTATGAGCATATGAAGCTAAAATTGCTTCACTCCCAGATTGCTTTCTTTAAAAAGAAATGTCCCGATCTCCATCCTCAGGGCCAGACGAGCTCGGGAAGCGACAGCGAGATGTGGATCACAAGATCTCTGATGATAACTTATTGTATATGATATAACTAGTGTCTCATCTTCCCTAAAGCGATGTTGCCCTTTCAGTTTGCCAGTGACGATGTGCACTCAGTGTGTTCGCTGTGTCTGGTCATGTTCGACTGAGACGATGAGGTAATCAGTAATTGTTGGAGGTTTAAGGGTGTAACGGTACACAAAAAAACGTTTTTGGTACAATGCTCAATTGAATAAAGTGTTTTAACTTCTCTGTGTGCGGGACGTAATTTCAAACTTGTGCTTTGTTTGTTGTGCTTCAAACTAAATCATAAACCTAAGTGAAAGGAGAACAATGTAGTGCTGGACAAACAACGAAAACGATGAAAACGTTGTATTCTGCCGCCAGGCCAGTAGATGGCGATGAAACACTATAGACTGAACGCGTAATACACATGTGCATGACATCATTGTCTTCAGAGATTCACGTTTTTGTTGTTTACACAGAGACCGTTTTCAAAAACTTGCACTTTGAAACCCGTTTTCAAAATTTAGCGTTTTTAGGCGCCCAAAACGGCGTTGTCATGTAAACGAAATGGCAAAACGCATAAAAAGTTTTACGTTTGAAAACAGTGCCGTGTAAACGGCCCCTGAATCATTCCCCTCACCTTGAGCCACGGGTCTGCTGGTCTTTAGCCTGATATCCCTCTTCTCTGTGTCGTGTTTTGATGATGGGATGTACTCCGTCAGATGATGGTGCTAGTTGTGTAGAGTTAAATCATTCATGATCTACATGTGCTGTAGCTCTTTCCGGCTCATTCACCAGTGGCTTTGACTCTTGTGTGAACACTAGTTCTACACACGTGCTGTATTGACATTAGCAGCAGGAGATCACAGCTCAACACTAGACTTGTTACTCTCAGACTCTCGAGTCAGAAACACGCAGATACAAGTGCTTGAGTGGCGCTGGCCTATTGTACATGCCTACTGTATGTTAACTTGAAGTTACTCAGACAATTGACCCTTCGCTAAGCCATGCCCGAAAACCGCCACAGGCCAATCGTGGCTTAGCAACCGTAACTAGGCGCGGGAGGTCTGGCAAGCTTTCGAGCGAGGTAAACATGCCGAAGCGTTGTGTGTATGGATTGTACAAATGTGATACCCGGTATCCTAAAAGTTTGGGAAATTTTTTCCCTTCCCGAAACCTAGAACCCAAGGGGAGAAATGCCGGGCGTGGATCAAGCAGTGTGGGACGCCCCATTCACAACTAAATGTCGACAGGATTAACAAAAACACCTACGTTTGCTCCACGACGTGTGAACAGTAGCATGGCGCGCTAAAAATATAAGCGGGAGAATGTTATCATTGTCACTTCCCCTGCTGTGCATGAACAGCTGTTCCTCAGTTTGTGTGTTTCCCATTTGAATGGTCATGAGGCGGCTGCTGATTGCGCTGGGACCTATAGGCTTTAGCTTCAATTTTGATGAAATTATTCTCTAATCGGTTGCATATTATGTCGTGGATATATCCCTCGATGTCTTGCTCTCTCAGATATTTCACCTGTTCGCCAAAAATTACTAATTATCTCCTTGGGAATATCTGACACCGGTGCATACATACTGTAATAGACGTGCCAGGTGCAAAAGCTTGTCAGGCGTAGCAACAGTAACTAAGGAGGGCGGGGCTTAGCGAAGGGTCAATTGATCCACAATGGACTTCATTTCTGGGATTCTCGCGGAAGTCGAAATTGTTGGGTAAACTTCTATAATGGTGAATGGAAACTACAACAAATAAGAAAAGAAGAAAAAAATCCACAAGACCATTTCTATTTTTGTGTTTTGTGGGCGGAGCCTACCTGGTGTCAGAAAGTGACAGTTCTGTGGAAGTCACAGAATATAAAAATAAAATTGGCGATTGGCATTTGTGTTTATATCTCACAATTCATTTTTTTTTTCTCTTGTGATTTAAACTCGCAATTGCCTATATTAAAGATATAATCTTGCAATTGCGAGACAATTTTAGAATTGTGAGATAAAAATGTTATCTATGTAAAATTTTATAGGTTTAAAAGATTTCATGCTGCAACTGTAGGGCCAACATATTTTTTTTTTTAATCATTTTCACAAAACTTTCATGGCCCCAGAATATTTTGTTGCATGAGTATCTGAACATGCAGTATATCAAAAGAAAGAACACAGCCTCTGCTTTTACAAACAAACAAACTCGTTTTATTCTAGCTTCATGCATTCTTTTTTATCAACACTTGAATGTGGGTAAGTTTTATGAAAAAGCAAAATTTTGAGGAAAAAGCTGAGAAAATGGTTGTCTCCCCAAATACTACAACGCACATACGCGTTGTTTTTATCATTTGTTTATGCTTCATTTTTTGCCTGAGCTTTGATCCGGATATTCTGTACTAATAGCGCCCATCTTTTTTTTTTGCATTCCGATTCTGACATCCAAAGACATTTTCCCCCTTATTCCCTGGATCCCACCCGTTTTCCTCCACTTGTTACCTCCGTTTTTCTGCCACCAGCTTTGACGTCTACTCCCAAATGGCCTGTGACTGTCCAAAAGAGGGGAAAAAAATATCAAGACATTGATTACGGTGGTGAGAAGAGAGAAAGATGTCATATTT